>NW_028301564.1:952500-1312500 GCF_042242905.1 Orbicella faveolata | reverse complement strand
CCTGTCTTTGCTTATCAGTCTCAGATGCTTTTCTATTTTGATAATTGTCTTTTCTTTTAGCAAGTTTTGCCTGTGTTTGCTCATCAGTGTCGGATGCTTTTCTCTTTTGATAATTGTCTTTTCTTTTAGCAAGTTTTGCCTGTGTTTGCTCATCAGTGTCGGATGCTTTTCTCTTTTGATAATTGTCTTTTCTTTTAGCAAGTTTTGCCTGTGTTTGCTCATCAGTCTCAGATGCTTTTCTCTTTTGATAATTGTCTTTTCTTTTAGCAAGTTTTGCCTGTGTTTGCTCATCAGTGTCAGATGCTTTTCTCTTTTGATAATTGTCTTTTCTTTTAGCAAGTTTTGCCTGTGTTTGCTCATCAGTTTGAGATGCTTTTCTCTTTTGATAATTGTCTTTTCTTTTAGCAAGTTTTGCCTGTGTTTGCTCATCAGTCTCAGATGCTTTTCTCTTTTGATAATTGTCTTTTCTTTTAGCAAGTTTTGCCTGTGTTTGCTCATCAGTTTGAGATGCTTTTCTCTTTTGATAATTGTCTCTTATTTTAGCGAGTCTTGCTTGTCTTTGCTCATCATTTTCAAGGCTAATTTTATTATGATAGTGCATTCTGTTTGATTCTGCATGTTTAAAAAGTCTTCTTAACTCTTCATCAGAATTGTCTGACAAATTATTTCGTCTCTGAACACTTACTGGTACTTCAGTAAGTGATTCTCCTGCTTTTCTTTTCATATGGTTTTGTTCAGATAGTTGACTGAGCTACATCGACATTAGCATTAACATGGATAGATGCAATCTCAAATAAGCTTATATTCAGACAACATGCTAAAGTTTCAACATGATTTTGAAATTCATCTAGCTCAGTAAACTTTAAAACAATAGCAGTACCATTTTCATCGGGCATTCCCAGGCAATTCCTTGCATGTGAATCAAACAGATAAAATGAATCTGATTTTTTTATAACAGCCATGACATAACCATCAAGAACTAACATTGCATTTGGACTATCTGAAAATGCATTAATCAAAACCTGCCTCAGTGAGCAAAATGGCCCGTCTCCACAAAATGAGCGATCAATTTGCCCCTGATAAAATTTACTGTAGTTTAAACAGTACTCGACATTGGTCTGCGAGGTTGCCACCTTCGGCAACTGGTTTATTGAAAGAATGTCAGTATCAGGTACCATTTCATTAGTTAGAGCATGTAAATACATGCGATCTCCATGAAATAAGATAGCATCGATATCTGCTTGCGTCCAAGAATCGACCGAATGCGATCGATTGAAAAGCAAAGCTGAAAGTGACATAAATGCACACTGTCGGCCTCGAGAATGCTCACTGAAAGCTTCATGACCTTGATGAATGCTTCCTCGAATAGAAGTAATCATAACAGATTAGCAACTCACCTGTAAACAGGGTAAACCTCGATTCTAGTGTCTGTATCCCAAGGTGAGAAAAAGCAAAGCTGCAAGGGAAACAAATGCACACTGTCGGCCTCAAGAATGCTCACTGAAAGCTTCATAACCTTGATGAATGCTTCTTCGAATAGAATTCATCAAAAGAGATCGAAAAAAATCGATCAAAGAGAACAAAAAAAATGCAAAACTCACCTTCTTGTGAAACGCGAAAGACGTCAAAACGGCTGATCGAGCACATGTGGATTTCATCGATTATAAGCGAACTGCTCATTGGCTGCCTCATATTTCAAAGGGCATTGCTGATAGGCTAATTCACGATCCGATAGAACGAACCAACGAACCAACAAAACTTCTCAAATGCCTTCAAGAATATGAACGCTGCCTATCGGCAGCAATAAACAAGGTGATTTGCATATCTGTTTTCAGAGTGCTCAGTAGTAAACTAGAGCGTGATTATAACAGATGACGAACTGAGCAACTGTAGATCTGACTTGACATTTTATTACTATTTAGTTTCGTAGTACACAGCTTGTGTGCAGCACTCATGAGATAAAATTGCCAAATGCGAATTTACATCATTACACGGATTTGAAATACACATGCAACCGGTGGAAATATGATAGCTACAATAAGTGAACGCTTTTACAAAAAAAGGAAAATTGGAAATTATAGATAAACACTGTTACTATTGTGTAACAACAGAAGCTTTAAAAGTTCAAATTTAGCATTTTTCCGGAAGAATTTGTTTGCATGTCTACATGAAGTTATCAGTTCATTCCATTTATTCAGAGAGGCTAACTCAGGTTTACAAAGGTACTTCTCCCAGAGGCATAGGTTACATTGATTTGAAGTGGGGTTATACGGGGCAGCTTGCTTTAAAATCTTTCAACTGACTTTGAACTTTGATTTATTGTCAAAGTCACTTGAAGGCTCACCCATGTAACCCCGCTTCAAATCGATGTAACCTACGCCTCTGGGAGAAGTACTTTATTATTTGTAAACCCGAGTTAGCCTCTCTGAACAAACAGAATGAACTGATTAGATAACTTCATGTAGACATGTAAACAAATTCCTCCTGAAAAATGTTAAATGTTAAATTTTAAATTTTAAATCTTCTCTTGTATTTCAATAATAACAGAGTTTATTCCTAATTTCCAGCTTTCCTTTGTTTTGTAA
Source organism: Orbicella faveolata (assembly GCF_042242905.1). Taxonomy (NCBI): domain Eukaryota; kingdom Metazoa; phylum Cnidaria; class Anthozoa; order Scleractinia; family Merulinidae; genus Orbicella; species Orbicella faveolata. Next base: position 1,309,915 of record NW_028301564.1, on the reverse strand, counting down.
AAGCATTCGCTTATTGTAGCTATCACATTTCCAATGGTCGCTTGTGTATTTCAAATCAGTGTAATGATGTAAATTCCCATTTGACAATTTTTATCTGATGAGTACTGCACACAAGTTGTGTAGTACAAAACTAAATAGTAATAAAATGTCAAGTCAAATCTACATTTGATCAGTTCGTCATCTGTTATTTTATATATACATTATATTAAGGTACATGTAAACCCTGTTTCATTGATGACCACTACAAATTTCAAGACAATTTGCTATAGTAATGTCAAACTACAGTGAAATTTTGATATAATGAAGTGCCAAGGAATTGGCAAAGTATGTTCACTATAAGAGGGTTTTGTATCAAGGTTCTTTTCTGTATAGTCTACTATTACTGGGGCCATGAAAATCATTCGTTATACTGAGGACCTCGTTATATAGAGGCTCGTTAAATCGAGGTTCCACTGTACTAACCATATTCCTTCCAAAGGTAAATATTGAAAATTGAGTTTTATTACTCATTTAGGTTATTAGCCTTAGGAGGAATTTGTTTGCATGTCTACATGAAGTTATCTAATCAGTTCATTCTGTTTGTTCAGAGTGACTATTAGCCACTCATTTCAGGTTAAGAGCTGAAAGTTCAGAACAATATTGAATTTGATACTCAAATTTTGATTGGATTAATTAATGCATAAAAAGTTTGCACCATATCTAGCAAAAAATGAAAGGCTTCTAGAGCTTGCCTACCTTTGTCAGTGCAAAATGAAACATAATCTGTAACCTTGAACATTGTTGCCTGAATCGTTTTTAATGCTTTTAAGCCCACAAACTCTGGCCCTCACATCCTTTCATACTTTGTTTGCACTGTAAACTTGATTAATGTGCAACACAACTCTCTCTTCTCTCAAAGGCATCTTAAGTATGTTTTTGCATGCACTAGAAACCCAGGTGCTTACAGTGTAGCTTTCCAAATGTGACTGTAAAACTTTTTGGTCATCAATCCTGTCAACACTTAGTGCTGATCTCAGGTCTTGGTTTGAATTTTCAGCTCTTTGGCTTGAGGTTACCCTATATCTTTCAGAGTGTCTTGCACCCACGACATTTAGCATGTCTAATTAAAGCCAATAAAGGTGGCTATCAATCTACACGTACATGTATACAAAGAATTTGGAAATAAAATGAATTATCAAATTTTTCAGGGTTTCTCTGCGCGAACATCCAAATCACTTTTCGAAAGCTAAGTTAAAGTGAGTCTGCCTCAAATTTTGGACAGTAGCTAGTTTATCATCCATGTCTGTTCATTTTTATTTTGAAATATTTTTTTCTCTGAGAGTGATTTTTGAATGATCACTCCACCATTCTTTAATCCTGTTTTGGAAATGTTCTGTAACTTTTTACTGCGATTGAATATGGCAACACACAGGCAATTTTTTTAGTGTTTTGTGTCCAGAAACTGAGAAGCAAATTAAATTAACAAGAAACAAAGTTCACTTTGACTTGTACATATAGCTTTCAAAATGTGATAATAATAATAATAATGATTTGGAGGCCAGCACTAAAATGTCTAGAAAAATTTGGCAATTCATTTTATTTGAAAGTCCTTGGTATAGTTTGATAGCCAGCTCTATAAGTTTTAATTTGATATGGGGTTTACATACAATGTCTACAGATTAAATCGGATGCACTACATCCCTTTTGTGTGAGACACCTCTAAAGGTATATGGTAATGTTAAGAGGGTTCCAATTGTTGAACCAAATAATAATGATGTTAGAGTGGTTTTATATTGAGTGTCGTAAAACCAAAACCAAAACCAAAACCAATTACTTACCGATTAGACTTCTCAGCTAATCTGGAAATGTAGTAAAACCAAAACCAAAACCAAAACTAAAGTAATTGTCTAATTACTTTCGACACTCAACTGAAAACCGCTCTAAATATGCAAAGCAGCAATTCATTAATTCATCCCTAATTCTCTTTCTTAACATAGCAGCATCTAGTTCTAAAGTTTGCATACAAAATGTAAGTGTTTTTTTAGACTGCTTCTCAGATGGTTCCGAACCTCTGCTTTTCCATAATATAGCAGCATCTAGTTAGAAAGTTGCATGCAAAATGTTATAGAAGTGGTTTTTTAGACTTTGCTTCTCAAATGCTTCATTATGCCTTTTCATAACACAGTAGCATCTAGTTATAAAGTTTGCAAAAAAATGTTGTAGTGTTTTTTAAAGGCTTTGCTTCTCAGATGGTTATGCTTTTTCATAACAAAGCAGCATCTAGATATAAAGTAAATGGATACAAAATGTTATAGTATTTTTTTAGGTTTTGCTTCTCAGATGGTTCCTTACACTTTTTCATAACATAGGGTCTTGGCAATGTAAATTCGTCCATAGTTTGATGAAAATAAACATACACGAACAAGTAACATAAGTTTTATTATTTCAGTATTAATAAAGTATTATTTGAATTGAAATGAAGATGTCATAACGGCAGTTGTTTCCTTTTTGTTGGGATAACATGTATATTGTCCTGGTAATTGTCTTTGTTTTGGGTGGGTTTTGTTAGGAATCCAAAGGAATTTAAAAGTGTGTTACACTCGGCAGTTTGAACACAGTTTGGGGGATACCAGGTTCTCTCGATTGTCGCGCCATTTTTTTGGCGTCCTTTTTGAAAGGTGTGAAATGTTGAAGCTTGCACCGATCTCTTGGTCCTTTTCCACTGTTTAAAAACTCTACTTTGGCGGACAAAATTCATTTTATCTTCACTTCTTCTCTGTGCACGATTTCAAGCAGTTTTTGGTGGCATACAGCTGGTGAAAACATCGATACATATGTCGTAGAGACTTAGAGACTATAATAAGTGAACATTCTAAGTACATTTTCTTACGCTATTTTATTGTTATTTGTAATCAAGCGAGTTGCGGTCAGCGGTTTCTGTTTACTTGATACGGTTCGTGTAACACACGCGAGAAACACATGGTTGTTTTCTGTATGCTTTCATGGCCGCCTTGAGAAACACTTATTCTCTGAATATACATAGTTTGAATGGAACTTTGTCGACTCCTTGATATTTCTTCATTGTAACTCTGTCTTCACGACATAATTTTGGTGCCGGGACCAGGATTTCAGGCCAAGAATGACGGACAATCTACCCAAACACAGAGCTTCACGAGCGGGCTACAGAGCTCATCTAACACAAATTCTTCAGAAGGCTCCCACTCTCATGGCTAAGGAAACGCCAACAGAAGAAGACATTGTATCTCTGAACAACATTTTGGAACAGCTGGCACGAAAGAAGGAGAAAATTAAGGGTTTGGACGAAAAGATCGCCGCTCTACTCGAAGAACCAGACGAAATAGAGAAAGACATCTTCGAGACTGAAGTTATTCAGGATGAAATCGACGAAACATCCTCACAGATAAGTAACTTCCTTAATGTGTTATCTTCTAAGAAAACCCTAAACACTGTTTCCTCCGATACTGTGGGACAATCACTATCGTTACCTCATGGGAATGCATCAGTAGAAGTTGCCTCAGGAAGTCATGATTAACCCCCGCTAGAAACTTTAGAAACTTTACCCTCACCAGTGAATGGGCAATCGGAACCTCCACCCGTACCTCAAGGTGCCTCCAACGGAACTCAACAAGCCTCTTCCCAAGTTATTCACGTTCCCCTGAATATGCAACCACCGCAACAAAATCCACCTGGGAATACCTCGAATCCTTCACCTCGCTCGTCAAGTAATCAAACTCCTAACCCTCACAATCACAGTAGTCGTCTTCCAAAGTTAAACTTACCAACCTTTTCTGGAAACCCAATACATTGGTTCACATTCTGGGATTCTTTCGAAGCAGCAGTCCACTCTAACACAGGCCTTGGTGGGGTACAAAAATTCACCTATCTTAAGGCTCAACTAATGGGTGATGCGTCGAGAGCTGTGGCTGGATTCCCCCTTACAAATAGCAATTATGAGCAAGCCGTAAACCTCTTAAGGGAACGTTTTGGGCAACCAAACAAAATCATCAGTGCGCACATGCAAGCTCTTCAGGATCTCCCGAACCCTGTCTATGAACTCTCAAGCTTGCAACTATTCTATGACACCATGGAAAATCATATAAGAGGATTAGAATCTCTCGGACGGTCTCATGACACTTACGGGGATCTCCTCGTTCCAATTGTTCTGGGAAAGTTACCCTCTGATATGCGAACAAATTTGGCTCGCGACCACGATGGTCCTGAATGGAAGTTCCAACAGTTAAGGGAATCCATCCTCAAAGAAATTCGAATCCTGGAAATAGGCGTACACACAAATTCTCCAAAGGGTGCTCGTACAGGAGTTCCCCCTGCAGTCACCAACTCATTTCTCTCTCAAACTGAAAGGAAGCCATCAGACCCTCCACGATTTAGACCACCAGGAACAAAGGGGAAATGTACATATTGTAAGGGCCCTCACCCAGCATACAACTGCAATGTGGTAACCGACTGTCAAGAAAGGTGGGCTATCGCCAAGGGAGAGAAACTCTGCTTTAACTGCCTAGGAAGCCACAAATCTACTGCCTGTCAATCACGATACCGATGCCATAAATGTCGAGGGAAGCATCACACCAGTCTCTGCACAGGACCACCACCTTTGACACCCAATGCCAACTTCCGAGGTACTAATCAACATCAAGCACCTAGTACTCCTCATAGCAGACCCCAAGCCACAAATCAATGTGAACAACCACCAGCAGCTCATGTGCATGCCACTCTTGTACCAATACAACTCACACCTCCAACCAGTTTGGCACACTTGGGTCAGACTTCCTTGCTCAAGACAGCTATAGCTACAGTGTGCACAGATCACATTTGTTGTGAAGCCAACATTCTCTTTGATGAAGGGGCTCAACGTTCATTCATCACTCACACCCTAGCTAACCAACTGGGACTAGAAACCTCAGTAAAGGAAGATATTCATCTATCAGCCTTTGGAAGACAAACATCAGCTGTTAGACACCTTCCTCTGGCTACTGTAAACGTTGTGACAACTTCTGGTGAAAAAACCCCACTCCATGTTTTAGTGGTAGAGAAGATAGCTACACCCCTTCAAACCCATATGCACCAAGGTATGGGAGACCTCCCTCACCTTAGAGGACTAAAACTTGCACATCCAATTACATCTGATGAGAGCTTTGAAGTTTCACTCCTTATTGGTGCGGATCACTACTGGGATTTGATTGAAGATCATGTTATCCGTGGACATGGACCAACAGCGGTTGCGTCAAAAATTGGTTATCTCCTTTCAGGACCATTACAAGCATCCTCGAGTCTCCCTTCAACTACTGTTGTGAACTTACCGCAAACCATGTCATCTACAAAGGAGGATGAACTTGACCTAGACAAATTTTGGTCTCTAGAAGCTATGGGCATCTCTCCACAATCAGAGAAGAATGATCATGAAGTTTTCCTGGAAAACTACATCAATACTTCAATCACAAGAAATCAAGATGGCAGTTTCAATGCAAAATTCCCCTGGAAGGAGGACTCCCCAATACTTCCAACAAATTACATCAAGTGTGAAAGGCGCACCCGTTCTATGGTTCGTCGTCTTGCTGCCACACCTCAACTCTTGACTACTTATGGGAACATCATAACTGAACACGAAGCACGCGGATTCATTGAGAGAGTTGATGATGCCCAGCCTACAGACAATGCGCACTATATCCCTCACCACCCAGTAAAGAAAGACTCCGCTACAACACCAATCAGAATTGTTTATGACTGCAGCTTCCACTCTTCACCTGACACCCCTAGCCTGAATGATTGCCTTCTTGTTGGCCCCCCATTCCTTAACAGCATGTGTTCGATTCTTCTGCGGTTCCGTACCTTCACTTATGGCTTGTCAACAGACATCGAAAAGGTATTCCTCCATGTTGGCCTGAATGAAAGTGATAGAGATTTTACCAGAATTCCTGGTTATCTAACCCTGAGGATCCGGAAAGCAAGTTTCAAATCTACCGCTACAAGACTGTTCTGTTTGGCTCTACCAGCTCCCCATTCATGTTGCATGCAACACTCCACCACCACCTGGACGACTACAACACACCTGTGGCTGAAGATATGAAGGAGAATATCTATGTTGACAATGTCATCTCAGGCTGCGATCAAGAACTAGAAGCTGTTGACTACTATAAGGAGGCACGGTCCATCATGAATGAAGCCCACTTCAACCTGCGCTCCTGGTCCTCAAATAGCTCATCACTCAGAGCACAAGCTGCAAAGGATGGTACCGCTGATACAAATGACATTGTGAACATTCTTGGCTTGAAATGGGACCCTTCTACAGGTACCCTTACTCTGACTTCAAGCAAAGACAAGCCCAAACAGCAGTTGGTCACCAAACGCAGTGTATTACAAGTCTCATCCAAGGTCTACGATCCTGTAGGGCTCTTGTCTCCAGTAACCATAAGGGCCAAATTGCTGATCCAAGAATTGTGGCAACAACAGCTGGAGTGGGATGAGCCACTTTCACCTGAGCTGAGCAGCCGATGGCATGAAATTGCTGCCAGCATAAGGGAAGCAGCTACTATCACCTTCCCTAGACGCTTCTTCCCAAACTCTGAAGCACAGCCCACTGTACCCTACCTGCACGTATTTGCGGATGCCAGTCCTAAGGCCTATGGAGCTGTCTCCTATATCACCAGTGGCGATCAGTGCTCCCTAGTCATGGCTGAATCGAGAGTCGCCCCTTTAAAGAAGTTGACCTTACCACAGTTAGAGCTCATGGCTGCACTAAAGAGCGCCCTGGTACGGAGGCTTCTGGGAGCGACTTATTGGACTGACGAAGAGAGCTATTAAGAAGACACTTGGCAGAACATCTATCACCCTGACAGAACTTCAAACGCTCGCCGTCGAAGTAGAGGCCATTCTTAATGATCGCCCTATCACCTATGTATCAAGTGATTGTGCAGATGAAGAGTCCCTAACACCTTCTCATCTCTTAAATGGATGAAGAATCACTTCACTGCCTTACCCCATTGCTGATGATGATCCATTTGATCCCGACTATGGAAGTACCTCTGACATGAGGCAACGTGTAGCAGCACAAGCTCAGATCCTCGAACGTTTCTGGAACAGATGGAGACACGAATACCTGACTTCTCTTCGTGAATTCCACAGAACCACTGGGACCAATGAGCAATCGATCAAGAAAGGAGACGTAGTGTTGGTCCATAACGAGGGTCCCAGATCGTCGTGGAAACTAGCAGTCGTAGAGGAAGTGATTAGAGGAGGTGATGGCCTTGTTCGGGCTGCGCACATACATACAAGTACCGGATCCACCAACAGACCAGTCAATAAACTGTATCCACTTGAAATAACTGCAAGTACCGCTGCCTCTAGACCTGCATCGCCTGACTGTCCTGAACAACAATCTACTACAGTCACATCATCCAGACCTAGACGAGCTGCAGCTGCTGAAGCTATGACGAGAATCGCAGATTGGACGAACAGCCTCCTCGCCCCCCCCCCGGAGGATGTCGTAGAGACTTAGAGACTATAATAAGTGAACATTCTAAGTACATTTTCTTACGCTATTTTATTGTTATTTGTAATCAAGCGAGTTGCGGTCAGCGGTTTCTGTTTACTTGATACGGTTCGTGTAACACACGCGAGAAACACATGGTTGTTTTCTGTATGCTTTCATGGCCGCCTTGAGAAACACTTATTCTCTGAATATACATAGTTTGAATGGAACTTTGTCGACTCCTCGAACACCACAAAACACTTGAAGTGTGTCGTTTAGAATACCTTAAAACCTCACGTATGCCTCAGTATTCAAACACGAACACGTTTCATACTTGCATGAGTCTCGAGCTCGTGTTCCAGTCGGACGCTTCGGAATACTAGCGTGTTGTCTGAATGAACTACGCGGTAGCGTATATTACCTGCATAAAACCCGTTCTTGACGACGCAATACATCTTTGGCTGTGAAAAATGCGACATAACTTTCGTATTCATAGCGTCCGATTCTCGAAAATTAGAGCACACTTGACGTATTCATTAGTATTCGAAGACATTCACGTCAGAAGTGGCGTCGTGCATCGCGTGTTCCAGTCGCAAACTCTCGAACAACTGAGAGTATTCGAAAATGTTGGAGTCATAAATGATCGCTATATCTTCGAAGAACATCTAATGCAACATTAATCTACCAAAACGTGGCCCGTATGATTTATCGAACACTTCGAGTCATTCACGAGTGTTAAATTTGAATACGGAAAAACAGGCCGGATTTCTCTAGAATATTCCAGGTGTATTTCGAGTCAGCCGTAATCGAATACGTCAGAACTTTGCGGCATACGTGGCGTGCGCCGATCCGTATTGGAGCGAATTCGGGCCCGAATATTTGGTCTTTCGTGCAGTGGCAAACCTTCAAAACCAGGCACTCGCGACAAAACGATCCTTAAAACAGCGAAATTCAAGCTGAGATATAATTTTGTAATCTATTACAAAACGTTATAGCAAGTCAGAATGCTGTCGCGGGTGACACATGTACGAAACTCAAGGCTTTTCATTGCGTTGCTGATTTCCGTCGTTGTCACCGTGTCAGTCATCATTTCCTTTTTGCAGAAAAGCGACTTGTATCATCGCGGCATTTCACCTGGTACACCGCAAGATGCTCCACAGAACGTTACCCTCGCCATAAACAACCAGTCGTTTAGCCCGGCGGCTGTAAAGGAAGTTGCGCTCACCATCAACAAAGAGTCATTTAGCCTGGCTGCAAAAGTTCCATTCTCAACAGCTAAAGAAGTCACTCTTCCACACCGAACCTATTTAATATCCCGTACACGATGCACCCAAACATTATTCCTTCTGATTTTGGTTGCAACTGCTCCAGACAATATTGATAGAAGGAAAGCTATTCGGAAAACATGGGCAAGCGATCCATCAATGAACATAAGATGGAAAACAATGTTTCTTGTCGGTCAAGGGAAAGACAGTACACAGGACGAATATTTAAAAGCTGAGAACTTGATGTACAATGACTTAGCACGAGGAGCACAGAGAGACACTTATCAAAATCTAACACTGAAGACACAAATGGGTCTGGAATGGGCGGCAAAATATTGCGACTTTCAGTTTGTAATGAAAACAGACGACGATGTCTTTGTCAATCCTTACAGACTGATGGACTATCTAGGAAACTCCGACACACCTAAAACTAAGCTGTATCTCGGATTCCTGAGGCGGAGTGTGGTACCTGCGCGGCAAGGAAAGAATGCAGTGTCCGTGGAAGAGTACAATAAAACCAGTTATCCTGCCTTTTGTGGCGGCGTAGGCTACGTGCTATCGTCAGACCTTGTCCTGAAAATGGTGCAAATGTTTGATGCCAAGAAACCTTTGAAGCTTGAAGACGTGTACATAGGTACATTAGTGGAAAGGCTGGGAGTGACAGATGTGCGACACCACCAAGGATTTCGTCCTTGGCAGTTTGGGCCATGCAAATATTTCTCGGATACTATTGCTTATCATAAAGCCTCGATAAATTGCATCGAGGAATTGTTTAATCAAGCGATGAAAGAAAGACTGGAAGATGAAATTAAAAAATCCAAAAGTATGAAAACTGAGGAAAACAAACAACTATATAGTAATACCTCCGGTCAACTATGAATACCGGCAGTCAGAGACGCTTAATCACTCGAATTTCAGCTCCTAGTATCGTCACCTTTCCTTTGTTTTGTAAAAGCATTCGCTTATTGTAGCTATCACATTTCCAATGGTCGCTTGTGTATTTCAAATCAGTGTAATGATGTAAATTCCCATTTGGCAATTTTTATCTGGTGAGTACTGCACACAAGTTGTGTAGTACAAAACTAAATAGTAATAAAATGTCAAGTCAAATCTACATTTGATCAGTTCGTCATCTGTTATTTTATATATACATTATATTAAGGTACATGTAAACCCTGTTTCATTGATGACCACTACAAATTTCAAGACAATTTGCTATAGTAATGTCAAACCACAGTGAAATCTTGATATAATGAAGTGCCAAGGAATTGGCAAAGTATGTTCACTATAAGAGGGTTTTGTATCAAGGTTCTTTTCTGTATAGTCTACTATTACTGGGGCCATGAAAATCATTCGTTATACTGAGGACCTCGTTATATAGAGGCTCGTTAAATCGAGGTTCCACTGTACTAACCATATTCCTTCCAAAGGTAAATATTGAAAATTGAGTTTTATTACTCATTTAGGTTATTAGCCTTAGGAGGAATTTGTTTGCATGTCTACATGAAGTTATCTAATCAGTTCATTCTGTTTGTTCAGAGTGACTATTAGCCACTCATTTCAGGTTAAGAGCTGAAAGTTCAGAACAATATTGAATTTGATACTCAAATTTTGATTGGATTAATTAATGCATAAAAAGTTTGCACCATATCTAGCAAAAAATGAAAGGCTTCTAGAGCTTGCCTACCTTTGTCAGTGCAAAATGAAACATAATCTGTAACCTTGAACATTGTTGCCTGAATCGTTTTTAATGCTTTTAAGCCCACAAACTCTGGCCCTCACATCCTCTCATACTTTGTTTGCACTGTAAACTTGATTAATGTGCAACACAACTCTCTCTTCTCTCAAAGGCATCTTAAGTATGTTTTTGCATGCACTAGAAACCCAGGTTCTTACAGTGTAGCTTTCCAAATGTGACTGTAAAACTTTTTGGTCATCAATCCTGTCAACACTTAGTGCTGATCTCAGGTCTTGGTTTGAATTTTCAGCTCTTTGGCTTGAGGTTACCCTACATCTTTCAGAGTGTCTTGCACCCACGACATTTAGCATGTCTAATTAAAGCCAATAAAGCTGGCTGTCAATCTACACGTACATGTATACCAAGAATTTGGAAATAAAATGAATTATCAAATTTTTCAGGGTTTCTCTGTGCGAGCATCCAAATCACTTTTTGAAAGCTAAGTCAAAGTGAGTCTGCCTCAAATTTTGGACAGTAGCTAGTTTATCATCCATGTCTGTTCATTTTTATTTTGAAATATTTTTTTCTCTGAGAGTGATTTTTGAATGATCACTCCACCATTCTTTAATCCTGTTTTGGAAATGTTCTGTAACTTTTTACTGCGATTGAATATGGCAACACACAGGCAATTTTTTTAGTGTTTTGTGTCCAGAAACTGAGAAGCAAATTAAATTAACAAGAAACAAAGTTCACTTTGACTTGTACATGTAGCTTTCAAAATGTGATAATAATAATAATAATGATTTGGAGGCCAGCACTAAAATGTCTAGAAAAATTTGGCAATTCATTTTATTTGAAAGTCCTTGGTATAGTTTGATAGCCAGCTCTATAAGTTTTAATTTGGTATGGGGTTTACATACAATGTCTACAGATTAAATCGGATGCACTACATCCCTTTTGTGTGAGACACCTCTAAAGGTATATGGTAATGTTAAGAGGGTTCCAATTGTTGAACCAAATAATAATGATGTTAGGGTGGTTTTCAATTGAGTGTCGTAAAACCAAAACCAAAACCAAAACCAAAACCAATTACTTACCGATTACACTTCTCAGCTAATCTCGAACTGTAGTAAAACAAAAACCAAAACCAAAACCAAAGTAATTGTCTAATTACTTTCGACACTCAACTGAAAACCGCTCTAAATATGCAAAGCAGCAATTCATTAATTCATCCCTAATTCTCTTTCTTAACATAGCAGCATCTAGTTCTAAAGTTTGCATACAAAATGTAAGTGTTTTTTTAGACTGCTTCTCAGATAGTTCCGAACCTCTGCTTTTCCATAATATAGCAGCATCTAGTTAGAAAGTTGCATGCAAAATGTTATAGAAGTGGTTTTTTAGACTTTGCTTCTCAAATGCTTCATTATGCCTTTTCATAACACAGCAGCATCTAGTTACAAAGTTTGCAAAAAAAATGTTGTAGTGTTTTTTAAAGACTTTGCTTCTCAGATGGTTATGCTTTTTCATAACAAAGCGGCATCTAGATATAAAGTAAATGCATACAAAATGTTATAGTATTTTTTTAGGTTTTGCTTCTCAGATGGTTCCTTACACTTTTTCATAACATAGGGTCTTGGCAATGTAAATTCGTCCATAGTTTGATGAAAATAAACATACACGAACAAGTAACATAAGTTTTATTATTTCAGTATTAATAAAGTATTATTTGAAATGAAATGAAGATGTCATAACGGCAGTTGTTTCCTTTTTGTTGGGATAACATGCATATTGTCCTGGTAATTGTCTTTGTTTTGGGTGGGTTTTGTTAGGAATCCAAAGGAATTTAAAAGTGTGTTACACTCGGCAGTTTGAACACAGTTTGGGGGATACCAGGTTCTCTCGATTGTCGCGCCATTTTTTTGGCGTCCTTTTTGAAAGGTGTGAAATGTTGAAGCTTGCACCGATCTCTTGGTCCTTTTCCACTGTGTAAAAACTCTACTTTGGCGGACAAAATTCATTTTATCTTCACTTCTTCTCTGTGCACGATTTCAAGCAGTTTTTGGTGGCATACAGCTGGTGAAAACATCGATACATATGTTGTAGAGACTTAGAGACTATAATAAGTGAACATTCTAAGTACATTTTCTTACGCTATTTTATTGTTATTTGTAATCAAGCGAGTTGCGGTCAGCGGTTTCTGTTTACTTGATATGGTTCGTGTAACACACGCGAGAAACACATGGTTGTTTTCTGTATGCTTTCATGGCCGCCTTGAGAAACACTTATTCTCTGAATATACATAGTTTGAATGGAACTTTGTCGACTCCTTGATATTTCTTCATTGTAACTCTGTCTTCACGACATAATTTTGGTGCCGGGACCAGGATTTCAGGCCAAGAATGACGGACAATCTACCCAAACACAGAGCTTCACGAGCGGGCTACAGAGCTCATCTAACACAAATTCTTCAGAAGGCTCCCACTCTCATGGCTAAGGAAACGCCAACAGAAGAAGACATTGTATCTCTGAACAACATTTTGGAACAGCTGGCACGAAAGAAGGAGAAAATTAAGGGTTTGGACGAAAAGATCGCCGCTCTACTCGAAGAACCAGACGAAATAGAGAAAGACATCTTCGAGACTGAAGTTATTCAGGATGAAATCGACGAAACATCCTCACAGATAAGTAACTTCCTTAATGTGTTATCTTCTAAGAAAACCCTAAACACTGTTTCCTCCGATACTGTGGGACAATCACTATCGTTACCTCATGGGAATGCATCAGTAGAAGTTGCCTCAGGAAGTCATGATTAACCCCCGCTAGAAACTTTAGAAACTTTACCCTCACCAGTGAATGGGCAATCGGAACCTCCACCCGTACCTCAAGGTGCCTCCAACGGAACTCAACAAGCCTCTTCCCAAGTTATTCACGTTCCCCTGAATATGCAACCACCGCAACAAAATCCACCTGGGAATACCTCGAATCCTTCACCTCGCTCGTCAAGTAATCAAACTCCTAACCCTCACAATCACAGTAGTCGTCTTCCAAAGTTAAACTTACCAACCTTTTCTGGAAACCCAATACATTGGTTCACATTCTGGGATTCTTTCGAAGCAGCAGTCCACTCTAACACAGGCCTTGGTGGGGTACAAAAATTCACCTATCTTAAGGCTCAACTAATGGGTGATGCGTCGAGAGCTGTGGCTGGATTCCCCCTTACAAATAGCAATTATGAGCAAGCCGTAAACCTCTTAAGGGAACGTTTTGGGCAACCAAACAAAATCATCAGTGCGCACATGCAAGCTCTTCAGGATCTCCCGAACCCTGTCTATGAACTCTCAAGCTTGCAACTATTCTATGACACCATGGAAAATCATATAAGAGGATTAGAATCTCTCGGACGGTCTCATGACACTTACGGGGATCTCCTCGTTCCAATTGTTCTGGGAAAGTTACCCTCTGATATGCGAACAAATTTGGCTCGCGACCACGATGGTCCTGAATGGAAGTTCCAACAGTTAAGGGAATCCATCCTCAAAGAAATTCGAATCCTGGAAATAGGCGTACACACAAATTCTCCAAAGGGTGCTCGTACAGGAGTTCCCCCTGCAGTCACCAACTCATTTCTCTCTCAAACTGAAAGGAAGCCATCAGACCCTCCACGATTTAGACCACCAGGAACAAAGGGGAAATGTACATATTGTAAGGGCCCTCACCCAGCATACAACTGCAATGTGGTAACCGACTGTCAAGAAAGGTGGGCTATCGCCAAGGGAGAGAAACTCTGCTTTAACTGCCTAGGAAGCCACAAATCTACTGCCTGTCAATCACGATACCGATGCCATAAATGTCGAGGGAAACATCACACCAGTCTCTGCACAGGACCACCACCTTTGACACCCAATGCCAACTTCCGAGGTACTAATCAACATCAAGCACCTAGTACTCCTCATAGCAGACCCCAAGCCACAAATCAATGTGAACAACCACCAGCAGCTCATGTGCATGCCACTCTTGTACCAATACAACTCACACCTCCAACCAGTTTGGCACACTTGGGTCAGACTTCCTTGCTCAAGACAGCTATAGCTACAGTGTGCACAGATCACATTTGTTGTGAAGCCAACATTCTCTTTGATGAAGGGGCTCAACGTTCATTCATCACTCACACCCTAGCTAACCAACTGGGACTAGAAACCTCAGTAAAGGAAGATATTCATCTATCAGCCTTTGGAAGACAAACATCAGCTGTTAGACACCTTCCTCTGGCTACTGTAAACGTTGTGACAACTTCTGGTGAAAAAACCCCACTCCATGTTTTAGTGGTAGAGAAGATAGCTACACCCCTTCAAACCCATATGCACCAAGGTATGGGAGACCTCCCTCACCTTAGAGGACTAAAACTTGCACATCCAATTACATCTGATGAGAGCTTTGAAGTTTCACTCCTTATTGGTGCGGATCACTACTGGGATTTGATTGAAGATCATGTTATCCGTGGACATGGACCAACAGCGGTTGCGTCAAAAATTGGTTATCTCCTTTCAGGACCATTACAAGCATCCTCGAGTCTCCCTTCAACTACTGTTGTGAACTTACCGCAAACCATGTCATCTACAAAGGAGGATGAACTTGACCTAGACAAATTTTGGTCTCTAGAAGCTATGGGCATCTCTCCACAATCAGAGAAGAATGATCATGAAGTTTTCCTGGAAAACTACATCAATACTTCAATCACAAGAAATCAAGATGGCAGTTTCAATGCAAAATTCCCCTGGAAGGAGGACTCCCCAATACTTCCAACAAATTACATCAAGTGTGAAAGGCGCACCCGTTCTATGGTTCGTCGTCTTGCTGCCACACCTCAACTCTTGACTACTTATGGGAACATCATAACTGAACACGAAGCACGCGGATTCATTGAGAGAGTTGATGATGCCCAGCCTACAGACAATGCGCACTATATTCCTCACCACCCAGTAAAGAAAGACTCCGCTACAACACCAATCAGAATTGTTTATGACTGCAGCTTCCACTCTTCACCTGACACCCCTAGCCTGAATGATTGCCTTCTTGTTGGCCCCCCATTCCTTAACAGCATGTGTTCGATTCTTCTGCGGTTCCGTACCTTCACTTATGGCTTGTCAACAGACATCGAAAAGGTATTCCTCCATGTTGGCCTGAATGAAAGTGATAGAGATTTTACCAGAATTCCTGGTTATCTAACCCTGAGGATCCGGAAAGCAAGTTTCAAATCTACCGCTACAAGACTGTTCTGTTTGGCTCTACCAGCTCCCCATTCATGTTGCATGCAACACTCCACCACCACCTGGACGACTACAACACACCTGTGGCTGAAGATATGAAGGAGAATATCTATGTTGACAATGTCATCTCAGGCTGCGATCAAGAACTAGAAGCTGTTGACTACTATAAGGAGGCACGGTCCATCATGAATGAAGCCCACTTCAACCTGCGCTCCTGGTCCTCAAATAGCTCATCACTCAGAGCACAAGCTGCAAAGGATGGTACCGCTGATACAAATGACATTGTGAACATTCTTGGCTTGAAATGGGACCCTTCTACAGATACCCTTACTCTGACTTCAAGCAAAGACAAGCCCAAACAGCAGTTGGTCACCAAACGCAGTGTATTACAAGTCTCATCCAAGGTCTACGATCCTGTAGGGCTCTTGTCTCCAGTAACCATAAGGGCCAAATTGCTGATCCAAGAATTGTGGCAACAACAGCTGGAGTGGGATGAGCCACTTTCACCTGAGCTGAGCAGCCGATGGCATGAAATTGCTGCCAGCATAAGGGAAGCAGCTACTATCACCTTCCCTAGACGCTTCTTCCCAAACTCTGAAGCACAGCCCACTGTACCCTACCCGCACGTATTTGCGGATGCCAGTCCTAAGGCCTATGGAGCTGTCTCCTATATCACCAGTGGCGATCAGTGCTCCCTAGTCATGGCTGAATCGAGAGTCGCCCCTTTAAAGAAGTTGACCTTACCACAGTTAGAGCTCATGGCTGCACTAAAGAGCGCCCTGGTACGGAGGCTTCTGGGAGCGACTTATTGGACTGACGAAGAGAGCTATTAAGAAGACACTTGGCAGAACATCTATCACCCTGACAGAACTTCAAACGCTCGCCGTCGAAGTAGAGGCCATTCTTAATGATCGCCCTATCACCTATGTATCAAGTGATTGTGCAGATGAAGAGTCCCTAACACCTTCTCATCTCTTAAATGGATGAAGAATCACTTCACTGCCTTACCCCATTGCTGATGATGATCCATTTGATCCCGACTATGGAAGTACCTCTGATATGAGGCAACGTGTAGCAGCACAAGCTCAGATCCTCGAACGTTTCTGGAACAGATGGAGACACGAATACCTGACTTCTCTTCGTGAATTCCACAGAACCACTGGGACCAATGAGCAATCGATCAAGAAAGGAGACGTAGTGTTGGTCCATAACGAGGGTCCCAGATCGTCGTGGAAACTAGCAGTCGTAGAGGAAGTGATTAGAGGAGGTGATGGCCTTGTTCGGGCTGCGCACATACATACAAGTACCGGATCCACCAACAGACCAGTCAATAAACTGTATCCACTTGAAATAACTGCAAGTACCGCTGCCTCTAGACCTGCATCGCCTGACTGTCCTGAACAACAATCTACTACAGTCACATCATCCAGACCTAGACGAGCTGCAGCTGCTGAAGCTATGACGAGAATCGCAGATTGGACGAACAGCCTCCTCGCCCCCCCCCCGGAGGATGTCGTAGAGACTTAGAGACTATAATAAGTGAACATTCTAAGTACATTTTCTTACGCTATTTTATTGTTATTTGTAATCAAGCGAGTTGCGGTCAGCGGTTTCTGTTTACTTGATACGGTTCGTGTAACACACGCGAGAAACACATGGTTGTTTTCTGTATGCTTTCATGGCCGCCTTGAGAAACACTTATTCTCTGAATATACATAGTTTGAATGGAACTTTGTCGACTCCTCGAACACCACAAAACACTTGAAGTGTGTCGTTTAGAATACCTTAAAACCTCACGTATGCCTCAGTATTCAAACACGAACACGTTTCATACTTGCATGAGTCTCGAGCTCGTGTTCCAGTCGGACGCTTCGGAATACTAGCGTGTTGTCTGAATGAACTACGCGGTAGCGTATATTACCTGCATAAAACCCGTTCTTGACGACGCAATACATCTTTGGCTGTGAAAAATGCGACATAACTTTCGTATTCATAGCGTCCGATTCTCGAAAATTAGAGCACACTTGACGTATTCATTAGTATTCGAAGAGATTCACGTCAGAAGTGGCGTCGTGCATCGCGTGTTCCAGTCGCAAACTCTCGAACAACTGAGAGTATTCGAAAATGTTGGAGTCATAAATGATCGCTATATCTTCGAAGAACATCTAATGCAACATTAATCTACCAAAACGTGGCCCGTATGATTTATCGAACACTTCGAGTCATTCACGAGTATTAAATTTGAATACGGAAAAACAGGCCGGATTTCTCTAGAATATTCCAGGTGTATTTCGAGTCAGCCGTAATCGAATACGTCAGAACTTTGCGGCATACGTGGCGTGCGCCGATCCGTATTGGAGCGCATTCGGGCCCGAATATTTGGTCTTTCGTGCAGTGGCAAACCTTCAAAACCAGGCACTCGCGACAAAACGATCCTTAAAACAGCGAAATTCAAGCTGAGATATAATTTTGTAATCTATTACAAAACGTTATAGCAAGTCAGAATGCTGTCGCGGGTGACACATGTACGAAACTCAAGGCTTTTCATTGCGTTGCTGATTTCCGTCGTTGTCACCGTGTCAGTCATCATTTCCTTTTTGCAGAAAAGCGACTTGTATCATCGCGGCATTTCACCTGGTACACCGCAAGATGCTCCACAGAACGTTACCCTCGCCATAAACAACCAGTCGTTTAGCCCGGCGGCTGTAAAGGAAGTTGCGCTCACCATCAACAAAGAGTCATTTAGCCTGGCTGCAAAAGTTCCATTCTCAACAGCTAAAGAAGTCACTCTTCCACACCGAACCTATTTAATATCCCGTACACGATGCACCCAAACATTATTCCTTCTGATTTTGGTTGCAACTGCTCCAGACAATATTGATAGAAGGAAAGCTATTCGGAAAACATGGGCAAGCGATCCATCAATGAACATAAGATGGAAAACAATGTTTCTTGTCGGTCAAGGGAAAGACAGTACACAGGACGAATATTTAAAAGCTGAGAACTTGATGTACAATGACTTAGCAAGGGGAGTACAGAGAGACACTTATCAAAATCTAACACTGAAGATACAAATGGGTCTGGAATGGGCGGCAAAATATTGCGACTTTCAGTTTGTAATGAAAACAGACGACGATGTCTTTGTCAATCCTTACAGACTGATGGACTATCTAGGAAACTCCGACACACCTAACACTAAGCTGTATCTCGGATTCGTGAGGCGGAGTGTGGTACCTGCGCGGCAAGGAAAGTATGCAGTGTCCGTGGAAGAGTACAATAAAACCAGATATCCTGCCTTTTGTGGCGGCGTAGGCTACGTGCTATCGTCAGACCTTGTCCTGAAAATGGTGCAAATGTTTGATGCCAAGAAACCTTTGAAGCTTGAAGACGTGTACATAGGTACATTAGTGGAAAGGCTGGGAGTGACAGATGTGCGACACCATCAAGGATTTCGTCCTTGGCAGTATGGGCCATGCAAATATTTCTCGGATACTATTGCTTATCATAAAGCCTCGATAAATTGCATCGAGGAATTGTTTAATCAAGCGATGAAAGAAAGACTGGAAGATGAAATTAAAAAATCCAAAAGTATGAAAACTGAGGAAAACAAACAACTATATAGTAATACCTCCGGTCAACTATGAATACCGGCAGTCAGAGACGCTTAATCACCCGAATTTCAGCTCCTAGTATCGTCTCAATTCGGCCTGGCCGGCGAATTCGATGGAAAACCTCGTATTTGGGTGAAGCAAACGGAAAATAATTGGTGGCAGACTTTGACACAACGCTCTCAAACATGGTTAACAAAGTGTGGCATCAAACTGAGGCCCTTAAACCCTTAGTCTCGTTTAAAACTCGATCACTTCAGCAGGTAATGTTTGCCTCTCTCATTTTGTTCACTTTCTGAATCAGTATGTAAATATAGCGAGTTTTCCTAAGTCGATTTATGTTCGAAGGAAGCAATTATACTTTCCCCCTGCGGCAGAAATGGGCTTGAAATGCACTTATAATCAAAACGCCCCACAAATTGCCCGTGAGGTTGTTGTATGCCTAAACGAACAAGAAAAGACAAGTACTGAACCAAAATCTGTAGTGGTCCCTTTTATTTCACTAGTCAGTCTCTATATATTTTATATATAAACAAGGTGATTTGCATATCTGTTTTCAGAGTGCTCAGTAGTAAACTAAAGCGTGATTATAACAGCTGACGAACTGAGCAACTGTAGATCTGACTTGACATTTTATTACTATTTAGTTTCGTAGTACACAGCTTGTGTGCAGCACTCATGAGATAAAATTGCCAAATGCGAATTTACGTCATTACACTGATTTGTAATACACATGCAACCGTCGGAAATATTATAGCTACAATAAGTGAACGCTTTTACAAAAAAAAGGAAAATTGGAAATTATAGATAAACACTGTTACTATTGTGTAACAACAGAAGCTTTAAAAGTTCAAATTTAGCATTTTTCCGGAAGAATTTGTTTGCATGTCTACATGAAGTTATCAGTTCATTCCATTTATTCAGAGAGGCTAACTCAGGTTTACAAAGGTACTTCTCCCAGAGGCATAGGTTACATTGATTTGAAGTGGGGTTATATGGGGCAGCTTGCTTTAAAATCTTTCAACTGACTTTGAACTTTGATTTATTGTCAAAGTCACTTCGAGGCTGCCCCATGTAACCCCGCTTCAAATCGATGTAACCTACGCCTCTGGGAGAAGTACTTTATTATTTGTAAACCCGAGTTAGCCTCTCTGAACAAACAGAATGAACTGATTAGATAACTTCATGTAGACATGCAAACAAATTCCTCCTGAAAAATGTTAAATTTTAAATTTTAAATCTTCTCTTGTATTTCAATAATAACAGAGTTTATTCCTAATTTCCAGCTTTCCTTTGTTTTGTAAAAACATTCGCTTATTGTAGCTATCACATTTCCAATGGTCGCTTGTGTATTTCAAATCAGTGTAATGATGTAAATTCCCATTTGGCAATTTTTATCTGATGAGTACTGCACACAAGATTTTCAGATTGTTTCAGATTTTTTTATTAATTGACACTATTTACAGGCATATTTCACTATCGCACACTATTAAGACACATCAATTAATAGAAACAATGCAATAAAGGAAGTAAAATGTGAATAACAAAAGTATTCGAAATAAACAAGTTAAATGAATAAATCATAATGCTGAAGAGTAACATTGAGTATTTAAAAGGTATAGTTTATATTGCTTATAAAAGGAAGTGTAGGGCAGTTTTTTAAATTCTGTTGGAATAATTTCCCAAAGTTTTGATGTAACAAAAGAGAATGTAGAGGACCCATAGTTATTATTTACTTTTGGCCTATGAAAATTCAAATTCGCAGCAAATCTTGTATTGTAGGTATGGACTTCAGATGCCTGAGTAAGGGTTCTATGGAATATAGTTGGAATGTTTGTTGAGTCATTTAAAATTTTATGAGTAAATAGAGCCACTTTTAATTTGTACACATTTTCAAATTTGAGAATTCCTAAAAGATTGTAATATGGTGAAGCATTTTCCCTGCTATAAGCAAAGAATATGCTTCGGACACATTTATTCCGCTTAGTTATGATTTTACGTAAATTAGTTTTACATGCACTACCCCAACTTATGATAGCATAGGATAAGTATGGATATATGAAAGAATAATACAATTGTTTCAATGTATGAAGATCAACAAAATATGTTAATTTATTATTAATGTGCTGGATCTGCGGTCCCCATTGTAAATTTTGATCCATATAAATACCTAAATACTTAATTTGACTTTTATGTGCAATGTTAGGAATATGTATATACGGTCTTAGTCTTGTAGATGAAATTATCATGTAATTAGTCTTGGTAAGATTTATAGATAGTTTGTTGATGATACAATATTTAAAAACTAATTTCAATTCCTCATTCATGACATACTCAAGTTGATGCAGATTATCACTTGCATAAAACATATTTGTACCATCAGCAAATATACGGAAGGATAGTTTTTTTGAGCAGTTAGGTAAGTCATTAACATAAAGCAGGAATAGAAGAGGACCCAAAGTTGATCCCTGTGGTATTCCACAAGTAATGGTTTCAGAACTAGATTGGATGCTACCAATCTTAACAAACTGAGTGCGATTATGTAGATAGTTTTCAAACCAGTTAAGGGTTATTCCTCGTATGCCATAGTGGTAGAGTTTAGATAAAAGAATATTATGGTTCACAGTATCAAATGCTTTAGAAAAATCTAAAAAAACACCACAGGTAACCAGCTTTTTATCCATTGCCTGTTTGAGGGTGTCAGTGATCTCAAAAATGGCTTGCTCTGTTGAGTGCCCTTTCCTAAAACCAAACTGATATCTATACAGAATGTTGTGTTTTTCCAGAAAATCATATAGTTGATTATAAATTAATTTTTCAAGTACCTTACTGAAAGGTGAAAGAGTTGAAATGCGCCTATAGTTTCCTGGGTCAGTTACATCACCACTTTTGTAAACAGGAGTAACTTGAGAGACTTTCAAAATATTTGGTACAACACCAGTTTGTATTGATTGATTACAGATTTGGGTGAAAGGTACTGATAAGGGTTCAGCTGCTATTTTTATTAAATTATTAGGTATATCAATTGATGATTTGTTCTTATCTAATGTCTTAAACAAGTTTGAAACCTGGGTTTCTGTAACAGTGGACATAACAAAACTATTAGCTGGAGATGACGGGATATATTGTGTAGGGTTTTCAAAGCTATCTTCAATTCTGCTGGCCAAGCTTGGGCCAACATTGACAAAATGTTTATTAAACTGATCAGCAATATCTTCATTACTAGTGAAAGTCTTGTTGTTCCTTACTATTCTTTGAGGTGAGGTCTGTCCCTTTGTCTTCCTTTTAATTAAATTACTAATTATTTTCCATGTAGCCTTTAAGTTATTTTTACCCAAGTCAAATTTTTTACAAAAATAGGCTTTCTTATTAATGTTTTTGAGATGGTTTAATCGATTTGAGTATTTTTTAAATTCACAAATTTTGACTGGGTCACTGGATAGATAATGGGTTTTGTACATAGCATGTTTAGTTTTAATGGATTTGAGCGTTCCCTTTGAGATCCAAGGTTTTCTTAATTGCTTTTGTTTATTTCTAGACACTTGTTTTAGGGGTGCATGCTTATTGACAATTAATTTGAGTGTATTAATAGTTCTAGCTGTTGTTTCATGCAAATTATTACATTTACCAGAGATGAAACAAGTTGTGTAGTACAAAACTAAATAGTAATAAAATGTCAAGTCAAATCTACATTTGATCAGTTCGTCATCTGTTATTTTGTATATACATTATATTAAGGTACATGTAAACCCTGTTTCATTGATGACCACTACAAATTTCAAGACAATTTGCTATAGTAATGTCAAACTACAGTGAAATTTTGATATAATGAAGTGCCAAGGAATTGGCAAAGTATGTTCACTATAAGAGGGTTTTGTATCAAGGTTCTTTTCTGTATAGTCTACTATTACTGGGGCCATGAAAATCATTCGTTATACTGAGGACCTCGTTATATAGAGGCTCGTTAAATCGAGGTT
This sequence comes from Orbicella faveolata, assembly GCF_042242905.1. Lineage (NCBI taxonomy): Eukaryota > Metazoa > Cnidaria > Anthozoa > Scleractinia > Merulinidae > Orbicella > Orbicella faveolata. The sequence goes on along the minus strand of NW_028301564.1, from coordinate 1,286,634 downwards.
CCACTGTACTAACCATATTCCTTCCAAAGGTAAATATTGAAAATTGAGTTTTATTACTCATTTAGGTTATTAGCCTTAGGAGGAATTTGTTTGCATGTCTACATGAAGTTATCTAATCAGTTCATTCTGTTTGTTCAGAGTAACTATTAGCCACTCATTTCAGGTTAAGAGCTGAAAGTTCAGAACAATATTGAATTTGATACTCAAATTTTGATTGGATTAATTAATGCATAAAAAGTTTGCACCATATCTAGCAAAAAATGAAAGGCTTCTAGAGCTTGCCTACCTTTGTCAGTGCAAAATGAAACATAATCTGTAACCTTGAACATTGTTGCTTGAATCGTTTTTAATGTTTTTAAGCCCACAAACTCTGGCCCTCACATCCTTTCATACTTTGTTTGCACTGTAAACTTGATTAATGTGCAACACAACTCTCTCTTCTCTCAAAGGCATCTTAATTATGTTTTTGCATGCACTAGAAACCCAGGTGCTTACAGTGTAGCTTTCCAAATGTGACTGTAAAACTTTTTGGTCATCAATCCTGTCAACACTTAGTGCTGATCTCAGGCCTTGGTTTGAATTTTCAGCTCTTTGTCTTGAGGTTACCCTATATCTTTCAGAGTGTCTTGCACCCACGCCATTTAGCATGTCTAATTAAAGCCAATAAAGGTGGCTATCAATCTACACGTACATGTACACCAAGAATTTGGAAATAAAATGAATTATCAAATTTTTCAGGGTTTCTCTGTGCGAGCATCTAAATCACTTTTTGAAAGCTAAGTCAAAGTGAGTCTGCCTCAAATTTTGGACAGTAGCTAGTTTATCATCCATGTCTGTTCATTTTTATTTTGAAATATTTTTTTCTCTGAGAGTGATTTTTGAATGATCACTCCACCATTCTTTAATCCTGTTTTGGAAATGTTCCGTAACTTTTTACTGCGATTGAATATGGCAACACACAGGCAATTTTTTTAGTGTTTTGTGTCCAGAAACTGAGAAACAAATTAAATTAACAAGAAACAAAGTTCACTTTGACTTGTACATGTAGCTTTCAAAATGTGATAATAATAATAATGATTTGGAGGCCAGCACTAAAATGTCTAGAAAAATTTGGCAATTCATTTTATTTGAAAGTCCTTGGTATAGTTTGATAGCCAGCTCTATAAGTTTTAATTTGATGTGGGGTTTACATACAATGTCTACAGATTAAATCGGATGCACTACATCCCTTTTGTGTGAGACACCTCTAAAGGTATATGGTAATGTTAAGAGGGTTCCAATTGTTGAACCAAATAATAATGATGTTAGGGTGGTTTTCAATTGAGTGTCGTAAAACCAAAACCAAAACCAAAACCAAAACCAATTACTTACCGATTACACTTCTCAGCTAATCTCGAACTGTAGTAAAACAAAAACCAAAACCAAAACCAAAGTAATTGTCTAATTACTTTCGACACTCAACTGAAAACCGCTCTAAATATGCAAAGCAGCAATTCATTAATTCATCCCTAATTCTCTTTCGTAACATAGCAGCATCTAGTTCTAAAGTTTGCATACAAAATGTAAGTGTTTTTTTAGACTGCTTCTCAGATAGTTCCGAACCTCTGCTTTTTCATAATAAAGTGTGTCGTTTAGAATACCTTAAAACCTCTCGTATGCCTCAGTATTCAAACATGAACACGTTTCATGCTTGCATGAGTCTCGAGCTCGTGTTCCAGTCCGACGCTTCGGAATACTAGCGTGTTGTCTGAATGAACTACGCGGTAGCGTATATTACCTGCATAAAACCCGTTCTTGACGACGCAATACATCTTTGGCTGTGAAAAATGTGACATAACTTTCATATTCATAGCGTGCGATTCTCGAAAATCAGAGCATACTTGACGTATTCATTAGTATTCGAAGAGATTCACGTCAGAAGTGGCGTCGTGCATCGCGTGTTACAGTCGCAAACTCTCGAACAACTGAGAGTATTCGAAAATGTTGGAGTCATAAATGATCGCTATATCTTCGAAGAACATCCAATGCAACATTAATCTACCAAAACGTGGCCCGTATGATTTATCGAACACTTCGAGTCATTCACGAGTATTAAATTTGAATACGGAAAAACAGGCCGGATTTCTCTAGAATATTCCAGGTGTATTTCGAGTCAGCCGTAATCGAATACGTCAGAACATTGCGGCATACGCGGCGTGCGCCGATCCGTATTGGAGCGAATTCGGGCCCGAATATTTGGCCTTTCGCGCAGTGGCAAACCTTCAAAACCAGGCACTCGCGACAAAACCATCCTTAAAACGTTATAGCAAGTCAGAATGCTGTCGCGGGTGACACATGTACGAAACTCAAGGCTTTTCATTGCGTTACTGATTTCCTTCGTTGTCACCGTGTCAGTCATCATTTCCTTTTTGCAGAAAAGCGACTTGTATCATCGCGGCATTTCACCTGGTACACCGCAAGATGCTCCACAGAACGTTGCCCTCGCCATAAACAAACAGTCGTTTAGCCCGGCGGCTGTAAAGGAAGTTGCGCTCACCATCAACAAAGAGTCATTTAGCCCGGCTGCAAAAGTTCCATTCTCAACAGCTAAAGAAGTCACTCTTCCACACCGAACCTATTTAATATCCCGTACACGATGCACCCAAACATTATTCCTTCTGATTTTGGTTGCAACTGCTCCAGACAATATTGATAGAAGGAAAGCTATTCGGAAAACATGGGCAAGCGATCCATCAATGAACATAAGATGGAAAACAATGTTTCTTGTCGGTCAAGGGAAAGACAGTACACAGGACGAATATTTAAAAGCTGAGAACTTGACGTACAATGACTTAGCAAGGAGAGCACAGAGAGACACTTATCAAAATCTAACACTGAAGATACAAATGGGTCTGGAATGGGCGGCAAAATATTGCGACTTTCCGTTTGTAATGAAAACAGACGACGATGTCTTTGTCAATCCTTACAGACTGATGGAGTATCTAGGAAACTCCGACACACCTAACACTAAGCTGTATCTCGGATTCGTGAGGCGGAGTGTGGTACCTCAGCGGCAAGGAAAGTATGCAGTGTCCGTGGAAGAGTACAATAAAACCAGATATCCTGCCTTTTGTGGCGGCGTAGGCTACGTGCTATCGTCAGACCTTGTCCTGAAAATGGTGCAAATGTTTGATGCCAAGAAACCTTTGAAGCTTGAAGACGTGTACATAGGTACATTAGTGGAAAGGCTGGGAGTGACAGATGTGCGACACCATCAAGGATTTCGTCCTTGGCAGTATGGGCCATGCAAATATTTCTCGGATACTATTGCTTATCATAAAGCCTCGATAAATTGCATCGAGGAATTGTTTAATCAAGCGATGAAAGAAAGACTGGAAGATGAAATTAAAAAATCCAAAAGTATGAAAACTGAGGAAAACAAACAACTATATAGTAATACCTCCGGTCAACTATGAATACCGGCAGTCAGAGACGCTTAATCACCCGAATTTCAGCTCCTAATATCGTCTCAATTTGGCCTGGCCGGCGAATTTGATGGAAAACCTCGTATTTGGGTGAAGCAAACGGAAAATAATTGGTGGCAGACTTTGACACAACGCTCTCAAACATGGTTAACAAAGTGTGGCATCAAACTGAGGCCCTTAAACCCTTAGTCTCGTTTAAAACTCGATCACTTCAGCAGGTAATGTTTGCCTCTCTCATTTTGTTCACTTTCTGAATCAGTATGTAAATATAGCGAGTTTTCCTAAGTCGATTTATGTTCGAAGGAAGCAATTATACTTTCCCCCTGCGGCAGAAATGGGCTTCAAATGCGCTTATAATCAAAACGCCCGACAAATTGCCCGTGAGGTTGTTGTATGCCTAAACGAACAAGAAAAGACAAGTACTGAACCAAAATCTGTAGTGGTCCCTTTTATTAATTCTACCCTAAGTTACCTGATAATTAGTTAGTTTTTCTACGTTTTTATTGCAAGATAGATGCTTGGCGGTATGTAGATTTATTGGTATGCTGGTTACGTAATCGTGCTAAATTAGAAGTGAATATTTGAGGAGTTTGTCCGTTTGGAGTTGTCACGCCACGGCATCTCCATGTTTGATCGCTTCATTCATGAAATTTTCCTTCGGTCAATTTCGTGCTATGCCTGATCAACCGCCAGAGACTGTATCCTTCCAACCACAGTCGCTAAACGTTTCTGATTCTGTCAGTTTTCGTGGGTTTTCGATGGGGTTTGTAAGTATTTTTAAATTCAGTTGTCGTTTTGCTTTTGATTATGCAACCCCTCGTTAAGCATTGGCTTAGTCAAGCCCCCCACCTTGTAGTTTATTTAGACCATGGCTTAAGGGTATGCAATACGAAGGATAATTGCCTTCGACAAACTTTTAAATGATTGGTGCATTCAAATAGGGCCGTTTATGTCTGATCAATAATCGAGATGCATGCCCCCTCTCAGTAATACCGGTACCACTGGTGTTTTCTTACTTGTACTAAGTTAGAAATTATTTTGTTTTTAATAAAGTGTATTATCGTTTGTCTCACGATGTATTCACTTGAGATGTAGATCGCGACGTTTCGACTGCTTACTGCTAGTCTCCTTCAGGCGATAAGGTCGACTGATTACACGGTATCATTTATGTCACAAAGGTCGGCTGTGATTGGTGCATTTCGATCCTCCTATTGTTCCATTTTTCCGGCGAGTAGCTGTTCCCTCAGTGGTCCGCTGTTGTACCGTTCTCCTGTTGTTGTGTTTCTTGATCGTGGGCATCCCTGCTTCAGGAATTTCAATTCCACTATCCCTGTTGATGTTATTAGGGTGAAGTCTTATGTGAATAGCTTCCTTGACCCTACATGTGTACCAGTGAGGATTTCGATCAGTAAACTTGACCTCATTCCAGATAGGATAGTGGCCGGTTCTGTGGGTGTGTTCAGAAACGGCGGAGGTCTGGGTACGGGCGAGTCGTATATCCCTGTCGTGTTCTTTGATCCTCTCCTGCATAGATCTCCCTGTTTCCCCGATGTAGACTTTGCCACATTCATAGGGAATCCTGTAGACAACACCATCTTGTTTAGCCGGGTTGACGGTGTCCTTTGGTCGTACTAAGTGTGACCGAAGAGTCTTGTCGGACTTGAAGACGGTGCGAATGCCTTGTTGTTCTAGCCAGCGGCGGAGAGACTCCGAAACTCCTTGGACATAAGGTAAAACAGCGGTGGATTTAAATTCCGCGACGGGCTCTCTTCTTGGGGTTGTTCGTGCCTTTGTGATCTTCTGTACAAAAGAGGAGGGATATCCGTTAGAAACAAGTACAGATGACAGATGTTTCTTCTCTCCAGCGATTACTGATGGTTTGGTGACGAGACGTTTAGCCCGGTCGTACAGACACTTCACAATACCGCGCTTTACTGACTGAGGGTGGTGTGAATCATACGCTAGGTACTGATCGAGAATAACAGCAAGATCGCCTATTTCTCGACACGTCAGTTTATAGAGAACCTGATGGCCGCCTTACCACCAGTGTCTACAGCAAACCAACACATACTGATATTATTGCATCTACCACGATTATTATTTCATCTACCACAATGAGTGACAACAACCTTTTCCTCGATATTTTGTTTTTGTTTTACTGCAGAGTGATTAGATAACAAAGTGATTATCAATCAAGAGTTCATTCTTGTATTTCGTTCAGCTGCTGAACTAAAACCAAGCGTAAAGTAAATATTTCGAAATTACCTTGGCGACAAACGATAACAGCCTAAACATGTTACACTGCATGAGGGGCAAAAAACTAAAGAATTTCACTTTGAAATTTCATTGTTGCGAAAAGTTCAGTGAAACGCTTGAAATTTGTGAAACTTTTTGTGAAACTTTTTGTGAAATCTTTTGCGACGTTTTTTGTGAAATTTTTTTGTGAAATTTTTTGTAAAATCTTTTGTGAAATGCCCGTGTTATTGAAAGAACTTGAGCAGCGCTATACAGATGCTTTCGTAAAAAATCGAAGACTTCAAGCATTACACTGCATTTTCTGAGCACAATCGTGACTGCCTCATTTAAGGAAACTCACTTATTCCTAGACGTAATCCTAGACGCTGACACATACCACGCAAAAATGTCAACGCTAATTGATTCCGGACCGTACCAGCTGCTCAACAAAGATCCGACAGACCGCTTGACCCGGAAGTTATCTGAGAAGCTGCTAACCCTAAAACGGAGTGGACACATATCAGAGGCGGTTTATAATAAGATCAGACCCCGACACAAACAACCACCTAGGATCTATGGTTTGCCGAAGATCCACAAGGCCGGCACACCGCTTAGGCCAATTGTGTCGTGTGTCAACACCTTTGCGTACGACCTGTCTGCTTTCTTGGCTAACGTTTTATCTCCTCTTGCAGGTAACTCGAACTTCACAGTGAAGAACTCAACTGACTTCGCCTCCACCATCGCCAGTGAAGAGATCCAGGACCACGAGATCATGGTGTCTTTCGACGTAGAGTCACTGTTTACCAACGTACCGATCGAGGGCGCCGTACAAGCCGCGCTACAAAAAATGGAGAACGACGCAGGCCTGGCTGACCGCACGACACTTACACCAGTTCAAATCGCGGACCTCTTGAATTTCGTATTAAGATCTACGTACTTCCAGTACAACGGATCGATTTACGAACAACGAGACGGCACAGCCATGGGGAGCCCTGTATCCGCGGTTATTGCTAATCTCTACATGGAGATATTTGAAGAACAAGCAATAGAGTCCGCACCTTACAAGCCTAAGATCTGGAAACGCTACGTAGATGATACTTTCACCATCCTGGATCGGGATAGAGTTGACGTCTTCCTGCAACACCTGAACAGTCAACAACCATCAATCCGTTTCACCATGGAGATCGAGAACAGCAACAAGATCGCCTTTCTCGACACGTCAGTTTACAGAGAACCTAATGGCCGCCTTACCACCAGTGTCTACAGGAAACCAACACATACTGATCAGTACCTAGCGTATGATTCACACCACCCTCAGTCAGTAAAGCGCGGTATTGTGAAGTGTCTGTACGACCGGGCTAAACGTCTCGTCACCAAACCATCAGTAATCGCTGGAGAGAAGAAACATCTGTCATCTGTACTTGTTTCTAACGGATATCCCTCCTCTTTTGTACAGAAGATCACAAAGGCACGAACAACCCCAAGAAGAGAGCCTGTCGCTGAATTTAAATCCACCGCTGTTTTACCTTATGTCCAAGGAGTTTCGGAGTCTCTCCGCCGCTGCCTAGAACAACAAGGCATTCGCACCGTCTTTAAGTCCGACACGACACTTCGGTCACACTTAGTGCGACCAAAGGACACCGTCAACCCGGCTAAACAAGATGGTGTTGTCTACAGGATTCCCTGTGAGTGCGACAAAGTCTACATCGGGGAAACAGGGAGATCTATGCAGGAGAGGATCAAAGAACACGACAGGGATATACGACTCGCCCGAACCCAGACCTCCGCCGTTTCTGAACACACCCACGAGACCGGCCACTATCCTATCTGGAATGAGGTCAAGTTTATTGATCGAGATCCTCACTGGTACACATGTAGGGTCAAGGAAGCTATTCACATAAGACTTCACCCTAACAACATCAACAGAGATAGTGGAATTGAAATTCCTGAAGCATGGATACCCACGATCAAGAAACACAACAACAGGAGAACGGTGCAACAACGGACCACTGAGGGAACAGCTACTCGCCGGAAAAATGGAACAATAGGAAGATCGAAATGCACCAATCACAGCCGTCCTTTGTGATATAAATGATACCGTGCAATCAGTCGACCTTATCGCCTGAAGAAGACTAGCAGTAAGCAGTCGAAACGTCGCGATCTACATCTCAAGTGACTACATCGTGAGACAAACGATAATACACTTTATTATCACTTATTTTGTTTGTCAAATCTATCCAGCCTTGAAATTTTTCTTATGAAAACTTAAAAGCTCTTTTCAATATATCATAACGAAGTGAATTAATACACTCGAAGTATTTGGGTCAAAATGCTCACAATTTCTTGATGTTTTAATGTTTTTGACTCAAGTTTCTTACTCTGTTTTTACTGGCACTTGCTGCTGCGGTCGAAGGAAGGCGGCATATATCAAGTGTATTAAAGGAAAATGGTTTCTTCAATGGCATGATAAATAAGCCGAAATTTTATCACGCTTGCAGTGTATAATTACAATATTAATAAAGTACAATTTAAACAAAACTTTCGAATATGCATAAACGTGGAAATAATAAAAATAAGCTTGTAGTGCGGCAGGGAAGTATCTGAAAAATACAAATTATCAGCTCTGTATGGTCTGAGAATGAAAGAAAACGTGAAAATAATTGTTAATAAAAACATATTTGTATTAAGTGATGCAGGCGAGGAGATTAGTAGGTTCCAAAATTTCGTTGGGCTGTCATTTGAGCATGTAACTTAATAATTAATATGTATTTTAAAATTCTTGTTTTTGAGTTCTGGCAGAGAACGCCTCATTATAATTCTTAATGTCAGCTGGAAACATCTCTGGCGCCTAAGGACATTTGTCAATCACTTCGTTGCTCGGATGTCTTCTTTTTATTTAATAAGGCACGTGAGTTCGGGATTACCATAATTTCAACGCATGAATCTCGCACTGTAATAGATAAAAGTATAGTTTCAAGATGAGTAAAGGAAGTCTTTGGTACCATTTTACAATCTCGCTGGCGGGTAAGTCCCTCGTTAATCTTAGGCAAAAACAAGAAGGTTTGATCACTTTTTTAAATGAGAAGCAGATTCTTGGGCAATGCTCACAACCTGATTCGTTAAGGTTTTCCAACACTGAGCTACACAACAACTAGCTTGTTTGCGATTGGAATTTTTGGAAAGAAAGGCATTCTTACCATAAAATCACTGACTCGATTTTGCTTTCCTTAACACGATTACCTCATGATCACAGCCTCTCGTAAAAAAAAAAAAGAGATGAAAAGAACGAAAGCACGAATGAAGTCACTCGCAGAAATATTAAATTATTGTGAATAATTGAAAACTAATCTCGTGGATGGCAGATTATCTGATTTTTCCGCTCCTGAGAGATAAAACTAACTGGCGATTTCCACAGGATGCGTTTGACAGATGGGCTACAATTCGAATTTATAGAAGCAGTTTTTCATGAAAAAAGGGACTCAGCAAAACGCTCTACAGATATGAGTTCCTTGGTGAGGCAATAGTGATTTTCTTTCTCTTTGCGCATTGGGAGAAAAAAATTACATCTTTTCCTCAGTTCTGTTTTATTTTTCCTTCACCGTAACTCTTTTAGCTTCTTGTTGAACCACGCATGTCTACCGGCAAGCATATTGTTATGCTCAGCCCAAAAACCCGCTGAAAGAAAAATCAAAGATTAAAACTTTGAACGTCTTCGTCAGATGGCCTTTGAAGTAAACACTTGCGGTGATGTCTGGTGAAATGGTCATCGACAATTAACTCGAAACATTGTTCTGACTGGTAATTTCAGTACATATTCCTCATTTATAATTAAAGAGTAAAAATCTATTTCACCTTAAGAATAAAATATATGCAAACGAACGAACTTTTTATCCTGCGAAAGCTTTCGGTACAATTCTTATTCTGTGATAATCAGCGATTTCAGAACTATGTGCTTAGTTATTAATTTAAACCGACCACTGTATAGCAACAGAAACAAAAGCAAAAACCAAAACCACATGGAAAAATTATTAGTCGGTCTTGCTAGTAAAGTATTTTAACGCCTCCCTTTGTCATGTTTGTTTAGCTCTGTATTGTACAAGGCAAGCTCTCTGCTATGGTAAGTGGTCAGAAAGGTAATTGTCTATAGTGAAAAGAGTTTTATGTTTAACTTCTTCTTTTAATGACCAGTCTTATTTAGTATTGTTTAAAATGACCCATTCAACACAGATTTCAACCAAAACACGAATTTTTAATTATAGAATATGTAAACACAGGGCAAAAAATAATGAACTTTGCTTAATGATGATAACTATAATTGTAGAAAATGTATTCTTGGTAGTGGTTCGCAAAGAAAAAAAAGGGAAATTATAAGGCAGGTGTTCCACAGGCGAAGTTGCAAATCCTTGAATAATGACTTGTATTTAAAACTGATCATTGGATAATGCAGTTCAAGAGTTTTCACTGACTTAGCCATCATGGTACATGAGCAATTATACCATGTTCTGCGAATATAGTAAGCGTACGCGTTAGTTTTGAGGGCGTTTTTATTTTTATTTTATTTTTCTATTTTTGGGGGCGTTTGTAATAAATCAATTATTCCACTCGTGCTTGTTGGATATGATATGATTAAAGCCAACTCGGTTCCAGGCGCCTCGTTGGCTATCTATCACCTCATATCCAATGCGCGCTCTTGTATTCATTATTAACTGTTGGTTAGAAGAAATAATAATAATACTAATAATAATTTTTTTTTGTATGCATAGGTCATTAAGACTATTCACTAAAACTTCACATGATAATTGCTTCCAGCACAAAACTATTTACGATAACAATTTTATTAAAGTCGTTAAAAAAAGAAAGCAAAGTTTAGTTTTAATAATAATAATAATAATAATAATACAAATTAAACGCTGGTCTGATTGAAGTAAAATTGAATACAGATGGCTACACCTTCAAAACCAGTCGCGACAAAATTTATCTTAATTTAGGGAATTTTTGTTTGTTTGTTCAGCGTTTGATAGGAATCGACTACTTTTGTCACAATGTATCTCAATTACATTTTTTCCAGTCCTTTACAATTAGCTCAAAATATTTAGCACCCTATGATTGTTGATAGAAATGACAATTGAGCATCTCGATACCACTGATTTTCCAAAGTGGCTTCCCCCAGTTTCCCTCCTCCCATACTGTTTTTGCCCCGCACGTAAATGACGAAAAACACTTGCACCGCCGGGGACTGAGTGACGCTATTTCAATGGCAAAGTGGTCTCTCCTAAACTTTTTGGATTGGTCTAACTTGCCAAATCTTGAAAGCATCAAGGCAAGAAGATAAAACCTGCTGGAGCAATAAAATCATTGGAATGTCACTTGAGACTGGAATAAATCAGTATTAAGAGTAGTATTGTGCCCAATCAAAGACTCTCAAAGTATTATCTGTTGCTTACTCTGTTTGTAGGCGTACCGTAAATAATAAACATCACTGCATCGGTCCATCCTCATATTTTTACTTAGTGAAGTGTTTGAAAACGTCCACAGTGAGTCCACTGATTGACATGTTTTGAAGTTATCTGCTACATGTATTTAGGTTTATTTCGATAAATAGTTTAATTCTGTTTAATTCTTTTTCAAGCAGCCTCGGGGAATGGAGTAACTTTCAGAGCAAAGACAAGTTACGTGGAGTACCATTTCAACACGACTTCGGCCTTCCTAGGAGCCATATTTCAACTTGAATTCTCCTCCACAAGTTGCAAGGGAGATTTAATACTTGTGACTAGTAGAGACACAGATAACTTTTTCAAAATTTCTTTGGAAGAAGAAGATAAAGTCAATTTTTATTACAAACACGAAGATGGAGATTTCAACTTGCGCATATCTCCATCTCACAACAAAACGTTTTGCGATGGGCAAAGACACAATATTGAGGTTAAACGATATGGAAAGATGGTCACTTACAGCACTGATGGTGGTGAGGAAATGCAGACTAAAGACACAAGTGTCAAAATAGCCATCTTTAGTAAACCAGATAAGATCACCCTCGGAGGGTCCAATGACAAGTTTGATGGCTGCATGTTCAGTGCATTGGTCCTTTTCCATTGGAAAACCGACTTAAGTAAGAATGTCAGCGTTAACATTATAGAGCGTTACCTCAAGAGGGATCCCAGGGTTCATTCTGCTGCTGTGTTTCCCGGAGCTTGCCCTAACTCTATATCACCCGCGAAAGGTGATTATGAAATACGAGGTAAGCCATTATGTTGTAAAATGATGTAGCTGCCATAGAAGCGGTCCGTATAACCAATGACTTATCATACCGAACTGTTCATAAATTCTTTCGATGAAATTACAAAGTTTAGTAGTATTTCCCTTGCATGAAAAGGTTTTTCGATCATTTTGCCTCCTCTCTACCAAGGATTTTAAGTGGAGACCATGCCAGCTTTAATTTAGTTCAAGACAGGTCGCTATGTTTTCACTAACAGTCCCATCTGAAGTCCTGCCACGTAGCTGGATGGGCCAGCCTCGATAAACCTGGTACTGAAGTCATGTGGACTTTTGTGCGAACACTGTCTGTACTCTAAAGATTGGCATCTTGTGGAAGATCTGAACATGTTTTCACCATGCATAGCCGGTTCAAGTCAGAACAATGTAGTTTTATCGGACCGACAGAGCTATGGAACACCAATTCCGGATTGAATATATAGAACGCGCAAAGCTGTTAGTACCTAAAAAATATTCAACATTGGTAATATTTTTGTTCCTATACATTTAGAATGTACACGTTCCAACACCGACATCTCCATGACAACGGACCGTGGTGTGATAGCCAGTCCCCAACCACAAGAATCAAGCCACATCAGTAGATGCGTATGGCGCATCACGGCCCCAGCTGAACATCGATTGAAGTTCGCATTGCTCTTTTATAACATCAGCGGATTTGTGTCCTGTTCTAAAAGTGAAGTTGTTGTCTATAACGGAATATCTTCTGCTTCGAATGTTCTTGAACGGTTCTGTTTCCCCAAATCGAATACAGTGGTGTATACACGAGGACGTCAGATGATGGTCGACATGACTTTACCCGAGAGCATCTACCTTGATTTCATTGGCGCTTATGAAGTCGTGAAAATGGACGAAGGTAACTCATATGATACCGTTGAAACTATCTACAACGGCCATCTTGAGGACAAGGGAAAGTAAGGTAGTTGTGTAACATGTCACCTGTTCTTTTCCGGATTACAATATTTATATTTCAGAAACAAAATGCTTATTGTAGCATATTAATACGGAACCCAATAAAAATACATCAAAACAAAAAGTATAAACAGAAACAAAGACCAACGACGCGTAGTTCGGATCAAGTTTAGTGACCTTTTCCAATTAAAAGTGTGGTTTTGTATATATACCGTTCGTCCGTCATTGATTAACTAGCCCTTGTCAAGAGGTTATTTTGGTAGGTGGGACGCGTTTTAGTGGCCGTTGCTGTCGTAGAGAAACTAAAACAAGAGTGCATGTACGGGCTTTCCGCTGGGACCAAAAAAAAGTGGCCGCGTTAAAGAGAGGTGGCCATTATTAGAGGTTTGACTGCAATTTAATGACAATGGTTCTGAAAATGATTGAAACAATATGTCAATGAACATGGGTGCATGGTATGATGAAAAGTATAACTTTTTTATCTCTAACATCCAATCTTTAATTACTACTGCCAGGCCCTTGCCCAACAAACAGGAACCTAACAAACATGTCTGGAATATTGACTAGTCCAGATTTTCCACACAATTACGGATTTGAACACGACTGTTCCTGGATCATATCAGTGCCAATAGGACATCACATTCTTCTTTCATTCGATATGGATGACTTCAACATTCATCCGTGTAACAAGAGCTGTGCCTGTGACTTTCTAGAAGTTCGAGCTGGAACAACTTCTAAAGGAAAGTTTATTGGAAAATTTTGCGGTGCTACCCCGCCCTCTCCTATTTATGTTAGCGGACGCGAAAGCTGGCTTCGTTTCGTAACGAACAAACTTACGAACAATAAAGGATTTCGCACAACGTATAAAGCCATCCGAAGCCTTGCAGGTAAATGCACGTATCAATATTTTGAGTCGCAATCTTCTCTCATATATATATGTCCAATAATAAGTCATTCTTCTTCAATCTGTTGTTCATCAGCGATGTGTGAGTGCAATGATCGACTAAGACACATTATTATTTGTACTTCAGCTAATGACGATACTTATTAAAAATGAGTGGTGCCTTGAACTTTAGAAAATGGATTTTTAGGCCTAGCCACGTTTACTGCTGTCAACGGATATCTGTGTGTTTTACCTAAATAAGAGACAGTATCTTTCAGTCAAGCAAATCACCTCGAATCATCGTAAAATAAACCACTTGCATCTCTTAGAAAATGATTGTTTTTTACGCATTGGTGTTATGGAACAGTGACATTTTTATGTACAGCTATAAGCTTCCATGCACTTACTATAGCAATCACTAAATTAGATTCAATGCATTAGTCGTTGTTTCCTCTTTCTTCAGACGAATGCCCAAGGAACAGGACATTTACGGATCGTCGTGGTTATGTCCATAGCCCAAGGTTTGCTTTAGATTATCCAGGCGAGATGGAATGCATATGGAGAATCCGCGTTCCTGAGGAATACAGAGTTAGTTTTGTATTCTTAGCTCCGATCAATCTTGATCCAAACTGTACTGACGTTTTGGAAGTTAGAGATGGCCTAGATGTAACCAGTCCATTGCTGAATCGGTACTGTGGCTCTACCAAGGCTCCGCCGAACATCTTTTCAAGCGGAAGAGCATTGTTTGTACGGTTCAAGTCTGACAGCTATCTTCGTGGTTTCGATGGCTTAAACCCAGGATTTCGGGCCACATACTTTGCTACACGTGTCAAATCAGGTATGCTAAGCTGCTGTCTAGATTTAAAGTTTTTGCAGTTGGAAGGTCGACTGCATTATGAGTAGTAGTGGCTGTTGTTATGGAGAAAAGTTGCCTCCATCACCAGCGAAATATCTTTAACCGAGCACGATATAAGAATAGTTGTCCCTTTTGCATGACCGAGTCTAAAATTGGCTCCTGAGAAGTGTCGTAGACGCAAATAACCAAAGAGCCAAAGGGTTTGTATGGTAAAAACTGGTTCAACTCCAAGTATCGTACCTTTAATAGCCCTTTTCACTGTTAACTTTTCTCATTTGCATTACAATATAATTGAACATAATCTAGCGTGGATGTGAGGCAATTCGGGCTATTTTGTTGTTTCACCCCGAAATTGCCTGGCATCCACGTTGAAATACGTTGTAATGCAAATGAGAAAATCTTACCTTGAAAAGGGCTATTGCTTGTGATCCTTGAGCTACTTATATAGGGTCACTTAACCCCATCTTCCCACCTGCCCTCAGACTAAAAACTAATAGCTTTCTTACTTCTTGCAGGTGCAGCCTTCTTCAAGACAAGTTTATCCTTAATACCTCTGCTGGTTTTCCTTTTTAAATATTGTTGAACTATCGAAACAAAATTACTTCAGTTTTCATTTACAAAAATGTTAGTCGTAACACCTTTCATAAAAAGTTCATACATGGGCTCCAATTGCCTTGGGGAGTATACAGTGATAGAACTTCACTCAGCTGGTCGCAAGGACATGCAACGTCCAATAGAAAATCGAGCTTTGAACAATTAATGTACCGATCAAAATCGGAGATCAAAATTACAAATCGATAAATAAACATTTCAGTTCGTGATGTGGTTTTTTCGCAACAACACTGAATAGTAACAGTCCGACGGAAAAGCAAATGACAGTCATTCAGTCAACCAGTCAGTCAATCAGTCATTCAGTCAGTCCGTGAGTCATTCAGTCAGTCACTGTCAGTCAGTCAGTCAGTCCGTCACAGTCAATCAGTGAGTTAGTCCGTTGAGCCTTTCAGTTTGTCAGACTATCAGTCTCTTGCGCTGTCAGTCTACCCGTCCGTCAATCATTAATTAGTTAGCTAGTTAGCCTGCTAATTCCCATCAGAGCCCAACAGTTTAGCAGAGGACAACAGAACATGACTGTGCAGTTACAGAGGTGCTGCTCAAGCTCAGCGAGAGAATGAAACCAATCATATGATAAAGACGTAATTTAATTGGACGTTTAAGTTCATTGAAATTAAATAATGGCGCTGCTGTTTAAATGATTCACGGTTGTAATGGTTTAGTGAGCACGGCCACGTGCAAAGTTTATCCATAGTCTTTACAGGAGAATGGTTATGAAACCCAGCAAACATCAAAGAAGCAAACAAAGATCCCAAGATGTATGTTGGAAGGTCCACCACCGTGCACAATCTTTTGTTTTGCGCTCATACACCGTAGCCAAAACGTTTCTATTGGTTAGTTCCCCAGTACGAAGTAAACAACTATTGTGTTTTGTGCACGGTCAAGGCCAAAAAAGAGAACAAAAACATACGACAAAGAACTTTGTCGTTTTTCATAACCATTCCCCTCTAGTGACTATGGTTTATCTAGAAAGCCAAAAGTAAAGCAAGCAATAAGAATGCAGCAAAGCAAAGTAAACCAGATTACCTATTCGGAGGTTACCTTCGGAACAGCGATGACTTGGTCCCAGGTCCCTCATCCGTTCCGATGAATATGTCTCAACTAGATGACGCTTTTCACAAATAAATGTCATTTGTATCTGAATGAATTCTACGCATAATGTTTCACCCATGAATGCCCATGGAACCGGGTGACTAGCTGTCCTTGAGCTAAAAAACAAACACGCTTCATGGCGTAATCATTTGTAACAATAGGTACAAAGGTTTTAAGCTCATTTATGCTTATCTGATCATTGTTTCGCTTTGCGCCGTAGAATGCGTGTAGTTGGAGGTATGTCATTAGATTTTAAAACCTTAATCTTCATTGTCACAGTGTTGCCACACTAAGACAAAGTGTTTCGAGGTTTATGAAGGACAAATATCTAGGATATTGAGACAGCAAAGTAAGTGTTGACGAATCTCTCTGTCATTCGATGCTTACTCGTATTTGATGACCTCATGAACAGTGTAGACGACTTGCACTCACAACAGTGAGTTATATTTCTCTATAGCTTGGCACTAAGCACTGTTCTCGTCTACAACACATGAATCCCGCTCTCAGAGTTTACTTTCTGCTGGCCGTTCTGTACAAGGGTAAGTTCGAAATTTCATTTGACGACTCTATCATCTATGTACGCAGCCATAACGAATTTGCTAGTTCGCCACTGTTTCATGGATGAATGAGTAAACCTTCAATATCGTATAACTACGAATTTATTCAGGGGTTGATTACTAACTCATAATTATTTCCAAGTGCGAGAAAGTCAAAGCTTAGTACAGTTACTGTTTTACTCGATGAGCACCCGATCCCACTCCACCTCTACCTCCCCTCCCTCCTATAAAACCATGTCTTCCTTGTTTCATTCTAACTTCCTAGCAGAAAAATAGGACAACTTCAAACATAAAATTAGGAAATAATAATGCAAGCAATTACTAACACCAAGTGAATCCGAATTGCAATAGCTTTCCTTCTACAGTTTCTGACTACATTACATTTTCATCCCATCTCTCCCCCCCCCCCCCCCCCCCACCCCATCTGCTTCCAAAAGAAGATGGTCCGACACAGGTTTTTTCAGTCCCGCATCCCACCACTATTTTTGCCTCAATCGCGCCATCCCGCCCCTCTCAGAATGTTTATTCCAATGTCGCCTTAGTAAGAGTAGCAGTTCTCTGCGTAACTTCTGTAACGTGTGATTTTCCGCTTTTCATCCCGCATAGCGCTGTAAATTTTAAAACTATCCCGCATCCCGCCAAACCTGTGTTGGGCCCTCAAAGAAAACCTGGACTTATTTTTGAGAGTTACTATTTCGTACTAATTTCCTTCAACTAAGAAAATAAACAGATAGAAGAATAAAGAGCATGACATTAATAGGTAAATGGAACGTGTCTTCCCCAGTGATAAAGTGAATCGAAGAATCAAGATGGTTCCAATGCAAGATTGAGATGCGTCCAGCAACTCTTTTATTAAGTCTTTTATTACTGATCGATTGCCTTTAGGTCATGCTTTGGAATGCTTCTCTTGTGCAAGTGAAGTTTCATGGGAAGATTGCGAGAAAAATATCAGAAACGGAACTTGTGCGCCCTATCTTGATAACTGCGCCAAGCTGTATGCCAGAGGAAACGGAGAGGTTTTTGCACGGGGATGTGAAACCTCCGATGAATGCTTCAATAAGCTGACGTGCAAGGGTTTAGAATTGAATGAATGCAATCTTCACTGCTGTAAAGAAAATTTCTGTAACAGAAGTGCTGCTAAGAAGACGAACTATCTCATTTCAGTGTTGTCTCTAGTAACTAGTATAATCGCCAAATATTGCCATCAACTATTTCACGAGTCATAAGAACTGTTCAAGACAATTTAAGGTGCCCATTGCGTACATCATTTTTGCCAGTGTACGTTGTTACGCCGCAAAACGTAATAATCGCCACAAAATGTAATATTAACGCAAAATGTAATAAAAATCGCCGCAAAGTGTAACACTAACGCAAAATGTAATAAAAAAGTCAACGCAAAATGTATTAACTTTTCAACGCAAAATGTGATAGTTTTTCTAACGCATATTGTAATAACGCAAAATGTAATAACTCTCGAACGACATGTACGATATCTTGAAACAAGTGTTATGACTCGGTGGTAAATCGGGTTGTAGCCCCTTCATACTCGCACAATTGTTAACTCCAGAGATCATATGTTTCGAATAAGCGCCGTGTTGTTATTGAAGGGTGTGGTGATTGGAATATATGGATACAGCCATTTCTGGCCTTGTGGACACCTCCCTATTTCGGACACCCCGCTAATATGGATAGCTGCTGAATCCCCGGCAAAATCAAAATTATAGACTTTTGATTACAAAAAACATCCGTTATCACGGACTCTTGCTTCTACAGACCTAACCGACACATGTCTCGGTCCTGACAGTTCAATTCTACTGTTCTAACTTTCGTCATAACGGACGAGCGGCATTTAGACAGTGTTCTGCGACATTTTGTAATAACTACGCATTTTGTAATACCTTACGCATTTTGTAGTAAAAGTTGCAGCATTTTGTAATTACCTGCAGTATTTTGTTCTAAATACAAACGACGCATTTTGTAATAAGTGTTGCAGCATTTTGTAATGAAAGTTAGTCTACGCAATTTGTAATAACGTTGTGATGCAAATTGTAATAAGTCTCTTCACGCGATAATGTCACGAAGCATACAGATTGGCGGGATTCCCTTCAACAATATAGCTTGTCAAATGCTCTTTTTAAGCAGATATCAGGAGCTAAACGACCCACATACTTCTATGTAAATCTATCTTTTCAATAAGCATGTGGCATAATTTTAGCCCGAAAGGTGTATAAATTTTGCAAAATAAAATTCTTAATTCCTTGAAAATTTCCTAAATCTTTAAAATGGAGAATGGAATACCACCAGGTGAAATAGTTCCACCCATTGTCACGCAAATGTTGACGTTTTATTACTTTCTTTTTCGTGAACTTAACTTGATTCCAAGAATCGGACAAAAATGAGAAAAAAGAACTAATCTAAAAAATCGATCGTTCTTTTAATAAAGAGAGCTATGTGGAGAGTGCGTCACTGGCACCCCTGCCGCGGAAACCCTGCCACTGCATGAAATGGCAGAATCGAGCAAGCGTGACTCCTGGCATTCCTCATAGCAGACCGCTCAAAATGGTTTTATATGGCGTCTATCTCCTCTGGCTTTGCTGTAGTTTCCAGTTGGTTCAAGCTGGAGAAAAGTAAAAAAGGGCGCGAAAAGCTTTCACGCATACGATGGATGATGAAACCTACGAAACTCTACTACTGCTTGTCCAGGGAAAGTTTAACGTCCCGGTGAATCAACGGACACGGTTACAGAGCTGTCGTGCGGTTCTGGAGAAGGAGAGACCTCTTTGCTCTTGGTCCTGAAGAGAGTCCTACCTTATACTTTAATGGAAAGAAAGCTGTGAAAACATCCGATGTATCTAGAATTGTTGGTAAAACATTCAAAGAAACTAAGTCGGGGGGATATAAAAAGCTAAAACATAGAGCCGCAGATAGCTATGCGGGACTTACTGAACGGCAGATACGACATGTTACTTCGAACAACGTCAAGTATCGTATTTACAACGCGGTATTTAAGAACAAAGTCTTACCAAAACCTGTCAGAGCTAAACATGTACACTCACAGCACCAAACTGATTTGATAGACTTGACCAAGCAACTCAACTCGTCGAGTTTGCTGGTAAGACTTTCCGCTATGTCCTTTCTGCGATGGACGTGTTTAGTCGTTATCTGAGGCTCGCACCACTGGAAACGAAGTCAAGTTGTTGCATTGCAAGGAATCTGCAAAAGATATATGAAGAACATGGACCACCAGATCGTCTGGCCCCTCAAGTGGACTGGTATTAGAGTTGAAAGCTTTCTTCAATAGCAATCGTTGGCACAATGCTTGGCTTGTGCTATATGCCCTAGGTTTGGGCTGGTTTCGAATTAAGAAAATTTTCTGGCGAAAGTAAGACATGGAAAGACATGATCATGGACTGCTGTTGTTGTTGTCGTTAGTGTCGTTGTTAAATTTTGCCACACAGCAAATGTGTACATTCAAGTTCTAGTTTATTCATTGACAAAGGAGTCTCACATCATAAGTGATTGTCAAGATAATTTTCATGTAAAATGTAATGATTAATTATTGAGTTAATTAAATATGATAATGTAAAATAAATAGAAATAAAGCCTCTGTTCAAAGTGTTAGCATTGCAATGTAATTTACCCACTTTCGCGTGCATCTACTGTACAAATACCCATGCAGATACTGTACTCATATTCAGTTTTAAAAAATCCTACATTAACATAATAACCGATTTTCCATCAGGTTGGTGTTGAAGGGAATCCAGCCAATCTGTATGCTTCGTGAAATTATCGTGTGAAGAGACTTATTACAATTTGCGTCACCAACGTTATTACAAATTGCGTAGACTAACGTTTATTACAAAATGCTGCAACTCTTATCACAAAATACGTCGTTTTCATTTAATACAAAATACTGCAGGTAATTACAAAATGCTGCAACTTTTATTACAAAATGCGTAAGGTATTACAAAATGCGTAGTTATTACAAAATGCCGCAGAACAGACAGCAGCCGGATTCATTTCTTCCGTTTTAATGATCTAATTTCTCTTTTAGTTGCTTTTTTTTTTCAACTTTTAAGACCAAATTTCTGGTCTTAATGCAATTAATAGGTTTGTCCAGCACGTCCAAATATTTTCTGCGCTAGAGTTTTTACAAATTAAGTCAATCTGAAAATAAAGCTCTGTTATCATTGTTAAGCAAATGTTATCAATGAAATGTCTTCTCGCAGCCCGCTATCACGGTCTTTCGCTATTAAAGGACAATTACTCCGAATCGTACATTTTGTTTTGACTTTAAACAGGGTAAGAATTGCACTGTCAGGACCGGGACATGTGTCGCGGGTAAGTCTGTAAAAGCAAGAGTCCGTAATATAACGGAATTTTCTTTCGAATTAAAGTCTATAATTGTTTTTGTGTGTAAGTTTTGAGTTGACTGTACCAAATATTTCAATCACCACACCCTTCAACAACAACCTGGTGCCTATTCAAAACACTATCTCTGGAATTGAAGACTGTGGGAGGATGATGGGATTACAACCCGATATTCCACCTGATTCCGATCCACAGATCTTTCAAACTGAAAGCTATTGCACATTTTTAATTTTTTGGAAACAAAACCTATACATCAAATTGAACCAAATATTCAATTCATCTACATGTCACAGTATTACCTACGTCAGGATAACGTTGGCCAAGTCATAATACTGGTTTCGAGATATCGTACATGTCGTTCTCGCGTTATTACATTTTGCGTTATTACAATATGCGTTAGAAAAGTTATTACATTTTGCGTTGAAAAGTTATTACATTTTGCGTTGACTTTGTTATTACATTTTGCGTTAGTATTACATTTTGCGGCGATTCCTATTACATTTTGCGTTAATATTACATTTTGTGGCGATTATTACATTTTGCGGCGTAACATACCTAATAGGTAACGAATGGTTAGCAAAGTGCTTTCAGCCCAAGGAGGGTACTGTAATGGCCTTAATACAGGATGGCTCTGTCCGAAAGGGTACCTTTTTCAGTCTTCAGGTATGTAGGGATTTCACACTTAACTTTGAGGCATATGAAAGGGTAGGAAAATATGTCATTAAAGACGATTTTCAGTCTGTACTGCGCAGTCTCAGCATCCTAATGTTTACAAACATTGTAAATCTCACTCGATGGAATGCGAATCGATGTTATTCATTACGAACCTCATCCTTATCTTGAAGACCTTTCAAATTCTTTTCCAAAAGTTTCATTGATTTTTACAGCTGCGAAGTTGTTTCATCAAGTGATGTGAGACAAAACGAGGCATAAATCCTTCGACTGCTTCGCATGAATTTACTTCATGTAAGTAGTTACGAAATGTTTACCTATTGTGATGTCTTACATGAAACAAAACAAAAAACACAAACTCTCGAGACTGCGCAGTACGGACTGGAAATCATCTTCAAGGTACAACGTAAACGGGAACTCAATAAATGATACTGGTTTTTGCGGTTAACATCTCTTCTGGCAATGCTTGATATTCTCCTGTAATAGGGGTTTAGAAAAGAGATAGTGTCCTTCAGTTGGTAGGTGAAACGAGCACCTTTTTCAATAAAGGGTATACGAATGGGACACCTTTTCTGTCAAAATAGTCCTACGAAAGGATAAAGGCTTGGACCTCAGGGCAGAACCTCCCCGTGTCTCCAGTGACGACCAATAGACCTATTTCCTCTGAAGACTCCTTTCTTCTTTTCAGAACTGTTCATTAAACGAGGATTTTTTTTTTTTTTTTTTTTTTTGCTTTCTTCTTAATTTTCCTATATTCCCAGTGGAGAAGACTGATGATCTCACAACAGTAGTCAAGCTAAAATGAATTAGCAGTCCATCGCTCATTCAAAATGAACTACTTTTTAGGGTCATATTTATACTTGTTACTTTCATTCGTTTGCAGAGCAGTACCATCTATGTAACTGAATGCAAATAAACTATTAATGTAAAAACAAATAAATAAAATAAATGACAATGTTTAGAGAGGAAGCCACATCAGCCTTAGCTGGTTTTCATGCAGCTCCTCAATCCTGGTCAAATTGGAATTTGGAGATGTTGGTTTTGGTGGAGGGAGGAAAACCAGAGAACCCGGAGAAAAACTCTTGGAGCAAGGCAAGAACCAACAGCAGACTTAAGCCACATATGGTACTGGCCCAGAATCACACCTGGGCCACATTGGTGTGGGGGGAGGGGGAGAGTGCTAACACCACTGCACCATCCCCACTGCCCAATGTGGCCTCCTTTATTAGGGGGAAGGGTATTCCCCAAAGTCTTTGATGGGGGTGTGCAGCCCAAACCATGAAACCTGCACCCTATTTCAGACCACAATTTGTGATTACACATAACCTATTTCAAACCTGAGCCAGAAATCAATATGTCAATGCACACCTCTAAAATAAGAACACGGCTGCAGTATATGACTGCAGCTAACCAGAACTGGCTTCCAGATGCATAAACATTTGAGAAAGGCTACAAACTTGCCAATGGTGATGGGGAATAAAATAACTCCTTGTAAACAAAATACCTAATGCCAAGCCAGAGTGAAAAACACACTCTATTTCAGAACAAAATAGTCAAAACCTGTACTCTTTAAGGCCACAGATAACTACATATAATATACAGTCGCATAAGGGTGTACCCCCCCCCCTCCCCGCCCCAGAAACTGCACATGAAACACAATAATTTTGAGTCAACATGGCCAGGCTATTTAAAAACAGATTAGCAGTAATCAGGGATTAATCAATTCTCCAGATTTTATTTATCTTGTTTGAAACCGTTCTATGGTTGAGAATCATTTGCCATCCAAGTCTGCATATGAGCCAAGTGGCCCATCTGGCCAGAGCTTATCCTGGTTTCTGTAGCATGAAGCAAAAAAGGAGAATTTCTACTCTCCCCCTGGGTGGGATGGCAGTAAACAACAGGGTTACACCCAGCATTAAATTTGCCCATACCCATTTATATATCTGAGTGAAGAGAAGCACTGTGAGAATTGAGTTTCTTACCCAAAAACACAACACAATGTTCCCAGCCAGGGCTCAAACCTGGACTGCACCTTCAGGAGCTAGTCCACTAATAATTGGGCCACTACGCCTCCAAACCTTACCAAATAACAACACATAAATTACAATAAAATGTCTGAAATGTTTATTACAAACTTATTTTATGACACACTACTGTGCCTTTCAATCACATGGAGACTCTACAGCTAAAAGCTACTAATGGTTATGTTTTTGTAATGAACAGTGTGGGCTGTATTTAGCTGCCCTCTCCAGGACAAATTAGTTTCAGAAAAGGTCTCCAAGGTTGTCAGCTGGTGGTTGTCATAATAATATTCATAGCAGTACCTGCATGAGTTTGAGTTTGCTTGTTATTAAAACTGAGGTGCATTTGAATGTTTATGCAGATGCTAGAAAACTCATTTTCAACCTCAACTTGATTGAGGTAAATTAACTGCAGTATGCAAATTTGGAAGGCTGATTTTTTGAGTGTTAGCTCTTCATCCAAGCATTACCCTGGTTAAATGAAGAAGTTCACTTGCCAGCCCATGCAGCATAACAGTTTCCCTCAACACTCACTCCTTTGTTCAGATACATGCTGGTGTGAAGGTCTTGCCATCTTGCAGATATAATTCATTAGTATGGCTGGGTACAAAATGTGTCTTAAAATACTCAAATATGTCCCTTACAATGATCTAAGTAAACATATCAATATCAGTCCTCCAAATCTATGTAAATAGCTCTTACTTCACCTGGTGTGATTGCCTGGGTGAAAGCATTTCTGAAAAGAAAAATAAGTTTTCTTCAACATCAACATCAATTATTGTTGATATACAGCGCCGTTCTGAAAACCTCTTTATGTGAGATTGCCCCCTCTATAAATATTATTACCATTTTCATTATCATTATCACAACCAGAGCAGATGTCATCTTCAGTGTTTGTCAGTTAAAGGAGTTATAAGGCTGGGCTGTTGAAATGGATTGATCAGTTAAACCTTCCAACCAAGGTATTGGCTGCAACAACACATGGAACGTTTGTAAACAGTCTTTGGTCAGTTGTAGTAAGTTTAGACACCTGTGTTGTGTGCATGTCCAGTAGTTGTTGACATCTGTTGAATGACATTAATACTCTAAGTTGGCGTTCTAACTTTCCAGTGTCAGCCATGTTTGCAAAAGTAAGGCCTCAAACAGGCAGATGGATTCAATGAGTTCCAACTTCAAACCAAAAGAATTATTTGTAAAATATTCTATGTATTGACCTGCAAAAAACGTTAACGTGTTGGCCCCTCTTAGCCAGAAAGAAACAACAGCAGTCAACATGAAGTTTTAGCAAGAGAACCCTACTAAAACTAAATTATGCAAGGCAAGACAAGACAGGGCAAGAGAATTCGCGATAACAAACAGCTCACGGTTTTACAATAAAGCTTACTAAGAAGTTAAATTTTCAGCAAAACAGAAATGAAAAACTTTAACAAATGACTCGAGAGCTAGACTGGCACAGCTGTTCGCATACACGTTGTTGAAATGTCCGTTTGAAATGTTATCTAAAACTTTACCTACCCCTAAATGACCTGGATGCAATCTCAGAAAAACATTTCCTACAAGACTTCAAAACGTTCGGCTATAATTTGCAAGCAAATAGAGCGAAATCGTGCACATCCTGCATTGTTGCGCCGGCCGCCATTGCTATAGCGGGAATGGAAGAATCTCATTGGTCAAGATTATCACGTGCCATTCTTCGAAGTCCCGTACCATAGTGTATATATATATTAAAAGTATCCCCACCACTCAGTGGGTGTTTCCGTAGTGTAGTGGTTATCACGTCCGCCTAACACGCGGAAGGTCGCCGGTTCGAGCCCGGCCGGAAACATATCGATGCCTTTTTTTTTTCTTGCATTCGTTATTTTGACTTTGTTTAGCTTTTCTGTTGTTGTTTCATTTTTTTGGTATCTTTTTTTTCTACTAAACGTAGCTTTTGTTATTAAAACTAGAGCGGTTTTCAATGGAGTGTCGCCAAAACCAAACCAATTTCGGCTCACCAATTAGACTTTGCCCTCAACAGGAGCCCATTACCCAGTTTTGGGCTCCTGGCCCTCAAGCCGTAGTAAAACCAAAGCCAAAACCAAAGTAATTGACTGATTGCTTTCGACACTCAACTGAAAACCGCTCTAAGTCGAACTGATCAATCAATTATTATAAGACGTTCTGCAAATCCGGAATCTGTGGTAGAAATGACCTATCCCCAAAGCCCCTTCGCCGCCTCACTGTGCTTCCATTGCACATATGACGTCTTGATTATGGGGTTAAGGTAATGACTTTGGTCCCGGATCATTCCGAGGCAGTTCAGTCAAATATAATCCGGCGCGGTCTACTCTATCACATCATAAATCTCTCCACGACAGCCTCTGACGTCCCCCATGTTAATCTCTAGACAACTAACAGTCACTCTTTTGTTCGACGTCAATGAAGAACAACATAAAAAAAAACCGAACGAATATAGCATTATCGTGTGATGATGAGCTCTATGAGCGAAATTTTGGTAAAACAGCAGTCGATTTCTTTTTAATACGAACCAGGAGCCATATATGTCGTCAGGGTGGAGCAATTTGTTCTAAAAATAGCAAAATTGTCCCATATCATAGGTGCGCGCGGATCCCAACAGTCTCCGTCCCCGATTATGGCTCCTGTGCGAATCGCGACATCCACGCCCTGAGATTATTACAACAATAATCAAAACTATAACAAAATTCTCGAATGTGATTGGCTATCAGCAGCCCGATTTGAGCATTAATTGGACAGTGTATACGCGTCATGCTTGTAATTGGACAGTACGCGTCATTTTGCGCGCGCTGTTGCGGTGCACTTTGTTGAGTAAACTGCTGTGTTTTTCAGCATTCATAACGACGTTTAATCGTTCAGCGCTCAATCGATGGTTTGTACGTTTCTCGAATTTTGTCATAGTTTTGATTAATTGGTAACAGGACATCGTGTCGTCCAATTCAGTCTGTAATCATACTCGCGATTAACAAATCGGACTCCCACTTCGCGGTCGTCCGATTTTGTCAATCACTCGTATGATTACAGACCGAATTGGACTCCACTCAGTCCTATTACCATTATTAAATTAAATTTGCGTGCGCACTATTGCATACATCCAGGTGTTAAACGCTGACTGTTTCTTAATAATAATAATAATAATAAATAATAATAAATAAATATTTATATAGCGCCTATCCATGCCTGCTCTAGGCGCTGTACAATTCGCCAAAATGAGCTGTACTAATCTTAATAATTAAAAATGTGCATTTAAGAAAGTAATAGAAAGTAAAAATCGCTAAGAATAATAAGTTTTCTTAAAAAGATGAGTTTTGAGTTTAGATTTAAAAGAACTTAGATTGTCACATGAGCGGATAGAAACAGGTAGACTGTTCCAGAGTTCAGGAGCGGAAACAGCAAAAGCTCGAGAACCATACGTCTTCAGGTGAAAATTCGTGGGGTTAAGAAGTAATAAGTGTGATGATCGGAGGATTCTGGAAGGTTGGTAGTATGCTACTAGATCTTGAATGTAGACAGGAGATTGTTGATGAAGAGCCTTAAAGGTAAGTAACATAATCTTGAATTTAATGCGTTCAGAAACAGGAAGCCAGTGTAATTCTTTCAGTATTGGAGTGATGTGGTCGTACTTTCGGGAACAGGTGATAAGTCGGGTAGCGGCGTTCTGAACAGACTGGAGCTTTTTTAAAGCACACTTCGGTACATTGTACAAAAGAGAGTTGCAGTGGTCGGGTTTGGAAGACACAAAAGCATGGACCAGGATCTTGGTGGTTTTCGTAGATAAGAATTTCCTTATCCGGGAGATGTTGCGCAGATGATAAGAGGCTGATTTACAAATAGAACTGATATGCGGAAGCATAGTCATGGTACTGTCAAATATCACACCAATGTTTCTAGCAAATTGAGATGGCTGAATTATGTCTTGACCAAAACGGATTGGTGGTAGAGACTGCTACGGGTTGTGTTTCGAGTATAGATAAAGAAGTTCCGTCTTGTCCTTATTCAGTTTTAGCTTGTTAAGAGACATCCACTTGTCAAGATCAGACAAACATTCCTCAATTTTTCCAACTGCATTAGTTAATTCGACGTCGTTGTTTGTTGAAAAAGAGATATATAACTGAGTGTCGTCAGCGTAGAAGTGAAATTGTATTTCGTGGTACCGTAGAATGTCAGCCCGTGGTGCAGTATAAAGTAAGTACAGGATAGGCCCTAGGACCGAACCTTGGGGGACTCCACATTTAAGCTCACGAGACTGTGGTTTTTTTCCATCGATTAAGGTAAATTGTGTGCGGTTTGTAAGATAGGAACGAAACCATTCAAGGGCAGTGCCACAGATTGAAAACTTGGATTTCAGTCTTGTTAGAAGAATGTCGTGATCAACAGTGTCAAAAGCAGCAGATAGATCAAGTAGCAGGAGTATAACACAGTGACGATCGTCAATGGCACACAAAATATCATTGTGTACACGTACAAGAGCGGTTTCACAACTATGAAATCGCTTGTAGGCTGATTGTAGCGGTTCATTAAGTTGGTTGGATTCCAAGTAGTCCTGAAGACGTACTGCAACAACTTTTTCGATGATTTTTGAAATGACCTTGAGATTTGAGATAGACCTATAATTATTAAGGATTTCGTGGTCCAAGGATGGTTTCTTGAGTAGTGGCAGTAAGACGGCGGTTTTTAGTGAAGGAGGCACATATCCAGATTCCAGGGACAAGTTTACAATCCTGCAAAGCGTAGGTAGAAGCATGTCAAAATTTTCTTTTAACAAGACGGCAGGCAGAGGGTCCAGGCTACAAGACTTAGACACAACAGTGCGTGCAACTTCCGAAAGTTCAACGATTGAAGTAGGTGAGAAGGCAGTTAACTGACAGTCAAGCGTTAATTTGTCCAAAGTACAGAAGAGATCAGGCATTTCGGCAGCTTCCAGTTTACATCTTATATTGATAATTTTATTTTCGAAGAAAGTGATAAAATTATTGGCAAGTTCCGTAGCCGAGGACGAGACTTTAGACGTTTCACTGTACTGCGTCGCCCTCTCGATCCAGAAAGAGAAAATGGACCAAGCAGTTGTAAGCTCCTGAAATTCAAACTGCCAACTAGATGATACAGTTTGTATTGTTACTAGGAGTTCATCGTTCCAGATTTTTGGTGAATCATTTGCATTTAGGAAGTTTCAGTCGGCATACATTTATCGATAAAAATAGATAACAATATAAACTGAACCTACTAGATTCTCAAGCTGTTTCTTAAGCCGAACAGTCTTCTCATACAAGTACCTCTTGTAATACACTTTGCACTGTTTTTAGTAATATAAGCTTAATGTGGCAGTGACTATTTGTTGTATATTTTTTTTGTTTCTGTGTTCTTGTTGGCAATGTTATGTCATATTTCTTTATAGATTTACTGTAAGAAATAGTGCAAAACAATAAAAAAATCTCAAAAAAAATCTGAAATCTGAAAGCTTCTTGTTTCTTAAGATAATCTGTTCAGTTTGGAGAGTTTCTCTTTTCTTAAGAAGATTCCAGTATGGATTATCTAGGCACTGATAATTCAAAACTGGTGGGAGTGGAGGAGAGGGCCTGGAGCTCATTTCAGCGGTTCGACCGGGGTGAAGGAGTGAACAAGTAAAACTAGGCCATGGTTTGTTCTCTGTAAGGCTATGACACTGTTTCAAGGAGAAGAATAAAATATGATTAAAATTAATTATGGTCATCGGGAATTGCGTGGCCTTTACTTTGGTTTACAAAAGCTGATTAATCAAAGATCCTTGAAATGAGCAATGCCAATTTAACTAAGGATAAAAACATAAGTTTGTTGCGTTTACAGCGCAAATTTATAAATGACAACAATAAAATATGAACAAATGCAGCATTTTTGCAAGTGCTGTACGTGCTGTATCCTCCTCGCTTGTGTATTAAGCGATCACAAAGCAAAAAAACGAAAAAAAAGAAAATAAAAACGTCCCCGGATGGGCTTGAACCACCAACCTTTCGGTTAACAGCCGAACGCGCTAACCGATCGCGCCACGGAGACTTCTTGAATATGGCAGTCTGTTACAATTTTAGCTATTGAGAAATTGCTTATCTTCCCGAAAAGTTCACTTGCTGTTGGAGCTGTACCTGGACGGTTTAACCCCCGAGGACACAACAGCAGAGTTGCATTGTCAGACCGCCTTAGACATCACAGAACAGGTGTTATATCACCGGCTAATCGAAGGAGTAAAACAAGGCCTTTGTCTTTATAACTTTTGTATCTCTGGCCTGTTGGACTAGTGGCATGATTTTCACCTGGGTTGATCTCCGGACAGGTCCACGAATCTTTCGGTGGAACAATGAACAATCTTTCAAAACAGAAGCAGAATGTCACATTTTGTAAGTTTCTGAATAAGAGACCATCATCGTATTCTCGGTACTGGACTGGAACAAGCTTGCAATGGAGGCTCATGTAGGCCCTGCATTAGCCTCAGCTGTACCAGACGTGAACATTGAGCGGCTGTGCTCGACCCTTGGGTTCAACCACAGTAAGTAATTATAAGATCGTTGACGCTTCAGTACGGAACTAACTTATGAAGTCGCAACGAAATCTATCACTGTCAAAAATAATTGGAAACTTGCATCGGGATTGGAATCCATGTAGTAATAATAATAATAATAATAATAATAATAATAATAATCGATATTTAAACAGGGTGACCCCTTCAGTCGCAGGACTGGTATCAACGGGGGCCCTGTATAACGTAAAATAAAAAGAGCATGTATAAATAATTAGTGGAAACTTTAATTTTTCCCTACAGGCTTTTCTTTATAACAGCTCACTAAGAGGTTCTTTTTCTTCTTAATTTCACAACCGCGGTTCTCGTGATTCAGTTTGTATTGCATCACCCAACATCTTTGCATACGAAACAACGGGTCGGTATTGTTCGCACGTCGGTCAACATGCCACTTTAAGATATGAGTGGTCGTCTTAGATTCGCTAGATTTTTACAGTTTCTGACATAAGCAATCCTATAACGTCACACATGCATAGTTATAACTTACATGGTGTGAATTACTCGAACCTCAGAGAACTGAGAAGAGATGGAAACTCTTTACAAACCACTGTAAAATTTTATTCGTAATTTATTTCTGAGGATCGAAATTTCCTCCAATTGCCAATCAAAGTCAGTGGATCAAATAAAGATGTTGTCCTCTTTTGTTACACTCGATCAATCAGTTCCTTTCGCCACGTACACGTACGTAGGTAAATATTAATATCAAAAAAACAAAACTGCCCACTACTGAAACCGCCTCCTAAACATGCATGAATTAGTTCAAGAATTTTATTGCGATAATCAATAATTTCCCAATGGACAGAACGACCATGGTAAAGTACACTCCGGTAAATGTTAACATGTCTATCCGATGCCTAAAACCAAATATTCGCCATTGATTATATTTAATTTGAAATCCTCTTGGATGTTACATCTTATTTCTGGAGAATATAATGACCATATTATTTAGACTTAACATCAGAAATATAAGCACAAAAGGCGAAAAGTTATATGACTGAAAACCTTACCGAACGGACAGGAAAAAGCAATCCCTTTGGCTTTACTCTTTTTTTTTTATAAGAACATGATACATTCTATAAGAATATCGAGGCTAAAATTTGCTAAATTTTAAAAGTGTTTAAAAATAAACCCGAGGCTAAGACTTTGAAAGAATATACTTTTGTGTCGTTGAAAAATTTCAGTAACAACAGTGCTGTTACATGTTTTTATTTAAACCGCACAAACCTATTCCTATCTCCAAACGGCAAAACTAGCAGGAAAAAAATTTCAAAACCACAAGCCTTTTGTTCGATGCTAATAACATTTCTGCAAGAAGTTCTCTGGCATGTTAAGCTTGCCTGCAGTCTGGCTCTAAAATTGCTTCAACGTCATCTAGACATTAAACACTAGTCAATGATACCCCTGTAGATTCTAACACTGAAATGTAAACGATATAATCTAAGAATGTTCACAAGAATATCGGCAGAAAAACAAGAATTTTCATCCTGGGCCAGAAAAACAACATTCTCATATAAAAATTCGCGGTCAAACTTTTTCAGTTTGTCCTGTGTCATCATGTTTCACCAGCATTGACAGTTGTTTGTTTTCTTCAGTTTTCGTACTCCTGGATTTATTGAATTCACCCTGTAGTCTTTCTTTCATCGCTAAATTAAACAGTTCTTCCAAGCAATTTATGGAGGCTCTATGGTAAACAATAGTATCCGAGAAATATTTGCACGGTCCAAACTGCAAAGAACGAAATTCTTGATGGTGTCGCACATCTGTCACTCCCAGCCTTTCCACTAATGTACCTATGTACACGTCTTCAAGCTTCAAAGGTTTCTTGGCATCAAACATTTGCACCATTTTCAGGACAAGGTCTGACGATAGCACGTAGCCCGGGCCGCCACAAAACTTAGGATATCTGGTTTTATTGTACGCTTCCATGGACACTCCATACTTTCCTTGCCGATGAGGTACCGCACTCCGCCTCACGTATCCGAGATACAGCTTAGTTTTAGGTGTGACGGGGTTTCCTAGATAGCCCATCAGTCTGTAAGGATTGACAAAGACATCGTCGTCTGCTTTCATTACAAACTGAAAGTCGCAATATTTTGCCGCCCATTCCAGACCCATTTGTGTCTTCAGTGTTAGATTTTGATAAGTGTCTCTCTGTGCTCCTCGTATTAAGTCATTGTACATCAAACTCTCAGCTTCCAAATATTCCTCCTGTATACTGTTTTTCGCTTGACCGATAAGAAACATTGTTTTCCATCTTACTTTCATTGATGGATCGCTTGCCCATGTTTTCCGAATAGCTTTCCTTCTATCAATATTGTCTGGAGCAGTTGCAACCAAAATCAGAAGGAATAATGTTTGGGTGTATCGTGTACGGGATATTAAATAGGTTCGGTGTGGAAGGGTGTCTTCTTTAGCTGTTGAGAATGGAACTTCTGCAGCCGGGCTAAATGACTCTTTGTTGATGGTGAACGCAACTTCCTTTACAGCCGCCGGGCCAAACGACTGTTTCTTGATGGCGAGGGCAACGTTCTGTGGAGCATCTTGCGGTGTACCAGGTGAAATGCCGCGATGATACAAGTCGTTTTTCCGCAAAAAGGAAATGATGACTGACACGGTGAAAACGACGGAAATCAGCAATGCAATGAAAAGCCTTGAGTTTCGTACATGTGTCACCCGCGACAGCATTCTGACTTGAATTTCGCTGTTTTAAGGATCGTCTTGTCGCGAGTGCCTGGTTCTGAAGGTTCGATCAGTAGAATCCTCGATCTTAGCTGTGCTAGATACACCAGTCACGTGTGTTCTTTTAACAGGTCATCTGTTTATGAGGACTTCCTAAACCATAGTGATTTTGAGCCAATCAGATTCTAGAATAAATTTCAAAGAGAGGTCAATGTCACGGCAACGTCGCTCAGCCAAGAACACCAATTCTTCTTGAAAATCTTACAGTGTAAAACCAATTTTTTTTTCTATGCACTCGCATAAGATACTAAAAAATGTAGCTACTGTATGCCCAGACAGCATTACTTCTTCTTGTTCAAGAAGTGCAGTGTAACTCACTTTTTTCTGTGGTGGCTTTCTTTCCAGTTTTCCGGATCCTCTGTACAATAAAAACTGATTTTCATTTTATGAATTACGCGTTTGACCTTTGTTTGCCATCAAATATTGATTTTGATTCTTTTTTTTTTAACCTTTTTAATATCTTTTGATGGATAATTTCGTCGTTGTTGTTTGAGCTGTTTTAGGCTTTCTTTACTTGGCAAAACTACCATGCCCTATTAAATTTCTTGTTCGAAAGTATATTTCTCAGATGCAATTTATTGGCTATTGTGAAGAAATGTTTTAGACATTGAGAAGATAGGATAGGACTGCTATGGTCAAGAAATAACGATTTTAATTAAGCTTACCAGCAATTTCGTTTTAGAGACATCGTTTTAGAGAATCTAATTGATTCTTGATTACTGAGTTTGGCACAGTTTGCCAATTTCAAAAATAGATCCCAACGAGATATCCGTTACCGAGCAACTTCAACGAAACTTATCAATAAATAATCTCAGTCGCTAGAGCAAAAAGAAAAAAAGACACGAAACGAAAACGAAAACGAAATCTGATAGCGAATGAATCACTGCGAGTTTATAGACGAAAAATAACGAGGTTTTCGGCTGTAATATAGCAGAAAAGAAAATCTGAAAATAAGAAAGGTTTAAGTTCCCAAAGTTAATGACGCTGATGATGCACCAGGCCTGAGAGCCGGAAATCGAGGAATTGACGGATCTACGAAGGTGAAATAAAATTGAGCAAAAATCAAACGAAACGAAAGAAAACTTGTAATGAAAGTAAAAGCCACAATTGTTATATTGCCTCACTCATATAAATAAATTGAAAGCGTACAAGTATCAGAACGACAGCTCGTGCACATAAGTTTACATAAAACGAGAACAAGCGTAATTCATTACATGATGAAAATGCTAATTTGCGATACCCGACTGTTGTCCAGTTCTAACTGAGCAATGAGTTACTAGGGGTAACAATCGTTCCTATTCCTCGATTTCTATGCTAAGCTTTTCGAGGGAGTTCAATCTCACATTTTAGCATCGTTATCACCATCGTGTGACCCACATCATATAACGTAAGTCGTAAGTTAATTATCATCAGATTTAAGGTTCCCCTATACCTTTAGAGGTGTTTCGCGCCCAAGCGATGTAGCGCGTCAGGTTTAAACCGTAGATATCTATATTCTGCGGTGATTCGATTCTCAACCAGAAGAGATCTTTTAAGTACTTTGGTGTGATAGTTGATGCATCGTTATCTTGGAACAGTCACATATCTTACGTCGCTTCCGCAGTCTGCCTTAACGGAGCTACGTCACGGTTTGCGCATATTGAAAAGTTTAGCGTCAATTTTTCAAATTCGTCGTTTGTAATCCGTCTCAATCTCCTCCATCCTTAGCCATCCTTGTTCCTTTATGGTTTATCATTATCTCTTTGGTGTTTTTCTATCTTATTAAACTGTTATTTTCAGGTTTCCTACCATTTAAAGGTAATTTTGAATGTGGCCAAAATAACTCAAAATACCATGCTGAGCTCCTTTGAATTGTTAAATAGATTTTCGTCTTTTTACGGCCCAGCTATCCCTTTGAAGATATGTTAAGTCACTAGTTTGCCTGTTTTAGATTACGTTTCCACCATATGAGGATCCTGCACTAAGAAGAATTCAGATTTTTTAGAACGGTTACAGAATAAAGCTTTGAGAATAATCTTAATGCGTCTTCAGCTAGTGTTTGAAATTGTTAATAACCACCGTTGTCCTACGCAACTTCAGAGTGATATGAATTTCAGATCAGAACTTTGTGGCAGGTCATTAAGAGATAGCCGAGAAATTCGCCTGCCTAATTTAAAATCTGCTATGGGCCAATCTACATTTAAATTTGCAGCAGGAAAAGAATGGAAAAATTTACCTAAAGAATTTCGGGCTAAAGACATTAAATTTAAGAACTTTTAAGTCAAAAACATTCCAGTATTTGTTAGAGCAAGACAGAATACAGCATAAATGTAGAATTCAGTTAAGAGTTGTTTTTGTTGTAAACAAATTTTCCCTTTTAGTTTTTAATATTTTTTTATTGCTAACATTATTTGAAACTTTTTTTCAACTGCACATAGGTTTATACCAGCTGTCGTTATATTTAAATTCAGCTGATCTATTTTTTGCAGTATAAATAAAGTATTCATTATTTATTATTTTACCTAAATCCCTATGTCAAATTTAAGTTTACAGAGCTGGCTACGAAGAATTTTGAAATAAAATGAATTGCCGAATTTTTTACGACCTCTAAATGTTAAAATCCGAATCACTTTTTGAAAGCTCCAAATCAAATTAAAGCGAATATTTTTTTTCGCTTATTTAATTTGTCCCTCAGTTTCCGGACATGAGGTGACCAACAGAAGGAAGGGAGGAATTTAAAAAGGCAAGTAGATGCCAGCTTCCCTTTGATCGATGCGATAGGAACACAGTTTGGGAAATCTTGAATAAGGTTAGCAATAGGGGGCATGTCCAGGAGTCGGCGGAGCCAGGGACATCTGTCACCAAAAGAAGGAGGAGCAACAGGCCAGACAAGACTGCTCATTTCCACGTAGATGTTTAGTCTACTGATCATCAGAGCCGCTTTTTCCCAAAATTGGTGGCGGTCTCTTGCTGGCTCAATAAGTTTTTTGACGACTGGTGAGACCAAAAGGCTATGGAACTTGGTATAAGGAGCGTTACAACATATATAGCGCACACGCTGGTCCTACCTAATTCCTATTGAGACTTCATTGTAAAACTCTCTATTTACATGACGTATGCAGTTTCATTTTAGCCGCGGCTCGAACAACTATTTCGCTTCTCTCGTGCTCTCCCAACTTTCCTCGCGCATCCATTACTCGATATACGCACACTAAACATGAACCAATTCTTTACTTCAAAAGATTGATATTAAGATTTTAAACTGAAAATTATTTTCGCACTTCTTCCGTAGTAGGTACTGGGCGTTATGTTTAGCCTTACTAATCAACAATGGCCTGTTGGTCTAGTGGCATGATTCTCGCTTTGGGTGCGAGAGGTCCCGGGTTCGACACCCGGACAGGCCCTTTTGGAAGGCTTCTTTTAAGATTTCCAGTTAGACCTCAAAAAGAAGAAGGGAGATTTCTATTTTAATTTCAAGACGTGTTGTTTATATTGTGTGCAAAGGAACTCCTGGCTCAATTTGATCTTAGGTGCGTCAATATGTTTGCTCAACTTTACGATGGGAAGCGACAAAACAATAAAGTGTTGTCTTGTTTTGTTATTTGTCTTTTTTATCACTACTACTTTTAAGTTAAAACAGCAATACTGGTAGAAAGAGTAGTCCCTAATTGCGGAGCGCAAATTAATTCTCTCAGCCCAAAAAATAAAAACAAAGTAACATGGCAGAGGTGAGATAAAGTCTGCATCACTGAGGCGTGTGCATGGCCCACCAGGCCGACGCTTATCTCTGGCTTCAGTAACATGGAGCAACGAGGAATATTTCTACTCCCCCCCCCCCCCCCCACCCCTCCCAGCTAAATAAGACGCTAGTCCATAAAAGGGTTATCACTAGCCTGCCCATGTACCCATTTGTACACCTGGGTGGAGAGGAGCACTATAAGAGTACAGTGTCTTGCCCAAGAACACAACACAATGTCCCCGGCCAGGGTTCGAAAACAGCCTCTCAGTCCGGAGTCGAGCACACTAGTAACCACGGCGGCGACGACGAGGACAACGTCGGTTAAAAGATGATTTTATATTTTACCTACGAGTCTGGCGATACTCTAAAGTTATTTACTTTGTTTATCACTGTCAAAAATATCACAAAACTAGATCTGGAACACAGCAGTAAATTTGAAATAGAAATTAATAAAATTAGCCGTCGTGGTTCACGTTCTCCAGGCAATGCAGAATTTGATCATTTCACGTTGTCGCTTTGCAGAGGACGGCAAAGAAATGTAGCAAGAATATTAATTATAACGCACGTGCACAACCACTGTCGCGCTCATTAAATCATTTCTTTAGTGACGTTCCCGTTCTCTTTGCGGTCGCGGTTTTCTTAAATTCCCATTATCATGAGGCCACCTAGTTATTATCATTCTTTTTTATATATTTCTATTAGCTATTATTTCATTTATATCTATAATTTACTCCTTTTTACTTTGTTTATTCTCTCTAAAACGTCTTTTTACAATAATTCAATACAAATTAGCAGTGCCTTTAAGGTACTTTAACAACTCTTAGTTATTGTAAGTTTATCTATACACACTCTTGTCACTCTTCTCCGTTTTATTTAGTATATTCCATTTTCACTTAATGTACCTGGACTGGACAAAAATGACGAATTGGTTTATTCTAACAATACATGTGGTAATTGCGACCCTGTTTCTACAAAATACTTACTTAATGCTCAAATCTAGTTCGAAATGCTTGGAGAACAGCAAACTAATTCACTGCAGCAGTCTATTTAAGAATGCGTTTTCCATCTGAGATTGCCTAACTGAATTCTCACATGCATTTACAAACACAACTGATTGCTTTACAATTAACTAACCCACAAGAGTACTTCATGGATTTAACATCAAGTTGTAACGGTGTATAAGATGAGTTATATCCGGATGAGTGGCGGTACGACGGCGACGCCGAGGACAACGCCTAGTTATAAAATGGAGTTTACAATATATCTTTGAATTTTTGCAATTATCTAGACCTGTTCAGCCCGCCGATCGGTCTAAAAACTTGCTCAAATTAAATATGTAACGCCTGCGATCAACTTCTACAGAAGAAAATACGAAACATTGGCCGTCGTGGCTGACGTTCTTTAAAATACAACATACCCAGAGCTTGGCACTCTCACATAAAAAGGACTGGGTAGGAGTTCTTTTCAAAATATCCGACGACCAAGGGGGACCAAGATCCTGGTTTGTGGGCGTCGCTTGAAATTTTTTTCACCCGTAAGATAGGCACCAATTCTGAGAGCAAAAAAATATATCGGTTGAATTTCAAATATCTCCTGCCATAGTGTTTTTTTTTTCGGCTGAATACCATAAAAGGCACCGCAAAAGTTCTTGTTGTGGACCTTTTGAAGCTGAACACCCTTAGAGGTACCAAAACCACTTTCTTAACCCCTAAAAGGTACGACGAGCACCCCCCCCCGTCCTTTTTGTATGGGATTTCCCCCCCTACCCTCCCCCCGGGAGATTAGGCGACTTTTGTTTGAAAGAAGACTGTTAACCTGTAGTTTTACGTTGCCTTCAGATGATGTTTTCGAAGTAAACTTAGTAAGAGCCTCTGTGTTTGCAGTGGCACTTAAGAATCCTGACAAAGCCTTTCCTGAACTCGTCGTTCATGCCAGCGTAAAGAATTGGGTTGACACAGCTGTTGACATAAATCATGATACTTCCAAACGTGAGAAATTTGTCCAGGTGAGGCCAGCTGGCACCTGAACCAAACTCATACCACAACCACACCACCTGATTGGGCAGAAGACAAATGGCGTAGAGAAGAACAACTGCAACCAACATCTTCACAATCTTTGTCGTTCGCTTCAGGCGCTTTTCTTCTTGGCGTGCGTTGGAAGGTTTGTTAGTCGAGGAATCTTTGGGGCACTTCTTTAACGATGTTTGAGCGTAAGCAGCAGAGGGTTGATCGCTGGAGGGCGGTTCGCTTTCTTCAGGTTCCTCGATGTACTTGTTAGAAGCATTCTTAGCTTTGTTGTAGGCGCTCTCGGAAATCCCACTGGCTTGTCGGTTTCTCGCTAAGAGCGACGCCTGCTCGCGCAGCCTTAACGCGACCATCGAATACGCAAAGCCGATGATTAAGAGAGGAAGGGCATACTGGAAGATAAACAAGCCCATGGTGTACAGTTTCACAGCAAGAGCTACGGGCCAGTCCTCTACACAGTTACCATCTTGCATCTTCAGCGCCAGTATGTAGGGCAGCACTAACAGCAGAGACATGAGCCATGTTGAGCCAATAATGATGGTTGTTTGGGTCGTAGTGAAGCGTGGTTTCCATGGGTATATCACAGCCCGGTACCTAATAAACCAAATTATCGTGTTATCAGGGCTGAAATCATGGCTTCGCTATTAATACCGCATTTATATGTAATATCGACGTCTTAATCTAATTTGCCCAAAACAAATGACAGCTTGTTTTGCTAGAGAAGATGATATAAAACATAAGAATGATATTTATCTTTCTCACTAAGCGAAGGAAGGGTTAACTTTGAGGAAGTGTTGGTGATGATTAACCAATCGAAATTTGAAGCAAATAAAAAGTAAATGGCAGAAATCCCTCGGTCATTCAGAAAAATGGAGTTCAGTTAAATAGCTAAGTAAGAGTAAGAGACTTTATTTTATGAGGCTGACACGTAACAGTAACTAACATTACTGATCAACTTGTGGCCCTCTAAAAAGTACAAAAATACTATTATTTTTTCGGCAATGATATATCGAAAGGACATTTTTCCTATGATTAGTAAAAAGCTTATATTTTAAGCTCTTAAAAATGAGCACAAAATTGCTTTGGAGGTCGTTGCAAAATCGTGTTGGTCATAAAATTTCAAAACCTACCGATCGTAACTGATTGCTGCAAGAGTGGCAGCGGAGCAGTTTGTGAAGAGCGTCATAGCGGGCCACAACAGTTTACACATAGCAGCACCAAGAGGCCACACAGGATGGGTCACTTTCAAGGCGATATCAAACGGAATGCACAGCAACGCCACCATCAGATCAGACACCGCCAGGTTCACAAGGAGAAAGTTACGTGTTGTGCGCATGCGTGGTGTCTGTGAAATTACCAGGCAGACGAGAGTGTTTCCGGTCACACCACAAAGGAAGATGATGGCAAAGAAAGTGTATTCTGTTGCTTGGATACCAGTCATCGCAGTGTCGGTTAAATTTGTCATCAAGGTGTTTACAGAAGTGTGATTGCTAAGGAATACGAAACTTTATATTTACAGATAAAAATATGGCGTGTTTTCTGAGGAGACTATTTCAGGAATTAAAGAGAATAGTAGTTCCTTTCGATGTCCAATGATGCTTACAAATCACTCGAATCAAATCACTCAAGCCTTACAAATCACTCGAAGGTATCTGTAAAAACAAGAGACGTAGGAATTAGTTTTCTCTAACAATTCTGATAAAGAGAAACTGGATTAAATGGAACAATGACAGATTAATACAGATTACTTCTTTCAGAGGTTACAGGAAGTTTAGAGATATGGGAAATCATCTCTAGTTACGTAAGCATTTCAGGCAGTTCCAAAAAATAATAAAGCACATGAAAATAATTCAATTCAGTCTTTCACGGGAGTCGAACCTGTGACCTATCCGATATCGATTTGCCTTGCAAAAAATTATCCAGTCTTAAATCAGGAAAAACAAACACATCCTACTAAGAATTATAAGAAAACCTTTTCGCTTTTTAAGTTTATCCAAATTTGAAAAAAATAGCTGTCACGTTTAAATGTAGTATCCATATTTTCCATCTATATTTTATTACGATACATTTTTAACTGTATTA
Organism: Orbicella faveolata; assembly: GCF_042242905.1. Taxonomy (NCBI): domain Eukaryota; kingdom Metazoa; phylum Cnidaria; class Anthozoa; order Scleractinia; family Merulinidae; genus Orbicella; species Orbicella faveolata. Next base: position 1,245,564 of record NW_028301564.1, on the reverse strand, counting down.
TAACTACACTTATGAACCGTTCTTCATTTCCAAGCCAATGAATAGATTTTAGACGTTGCAACGTCGACCAAGAGCTGATCGATTATTTAGCAATGAAAAATGAATAAAACTTTTTGTAACTGCACAATATCAACTACTTCCCCTCATAACCTGATTATGATTAACTTTAAATGCACTTTACACTTCACTACAACACACCCACCACATTCCCACTCTAGGAAATTAAACGTGCTAATATTCACGCGAGAGTGTGTTTTAAATGAACGAGCAACAACTCATACTTCACTGGCGATGCTATTGTCTACTTCTTTGAGTATCTTTGTGTTATTTATGTTTATTGCAATTCATGGTGCTAAAATAATCATATGCGAACACAAAATGATAAATTCTTAAATCAAAAATAATGAAAAACAGGCCAAGTAATAATCTGTAAAAGAGTCCAGGACCCCATGTAAAAACGGATCACCGAATGGATTAGAAGTACATATTGTATCTAAGTAATACTAAAAGTGTAAAAAGTTAAACTGTTTTAGCTCCTAAAACTAATTTATTTTCTTCTATTTCGTCACTCGAGACAGCAAAAGGCTTGGGGCTTCAATTTTGTGATCAACCGTTGTTAATCTGGAAGTTATATTAGTATTCTCTAAGGTTTTTGCAATCTGATCTTTATTTTTTTTTCTTTCTGAATTTTCGGTGGCTTCTGTCCACCCTCGTCAGAAAATTCAGAAAAGAAACAGATCGGATAGTAAAAACCTTAATTAGAGAATGTCTATCAGCGATCGCAACACTGGAAGCAGTATTTATATCCTAAACAACTTAAAAACATTTTCCAACTAAAACACCCCCCAAGTAGTCGTTAGTCATCGCATTTAGTAATACCCTGCTTTGCAATCCTGGCTTTCCACGGTTTCAAAATGTCAGTTCAATATTTTCCATGCTGCCACTTAATATTAGTTCTGAGAAACATCGAGACTACATTCCATCTAGTTAGCGTTCTCAGGTTGGCCTTATCCTCTTCATATGTCCTTGTATTGACTTTATACTGAGCATTGATGTGCTGTAATACGAAATTCGTTTGTTGAACATTATTTGGCGTGTAAAGGTTAAGGAGAATCATCGCTCTTTTCCACGTTCAGTGTGACAGAAATGCAATATAATAAACGTGGATTTGTGCAATCCATCCACAGACAGCATACATGACAAAGCTGTCATATTCAGGAACTAATTTTGAACCAAACAGAACAACAGTATTCGATTCTCCACAGTTACCTGTGCGTCTAAATTTGGTGTAATTTCAAACGATGCACCTGTTTTTGAAACTAATAGTAAATGCACTAACTATCTAAAAACTAACCATGTATGAAATTTCACTAACAAAACACACCGTATCGTGAATCTTCCTATTTACCCTTTTCTGAGCTTTTCACACGTACATAGTGATTAGCATTCAAATTTCCATTTTGTGTTGATTTGGTACCTCAACAGTTGTCTCCGCTAAAGCGACATTTCGCTGTGCATATCTTCAAAACGCTGGTCATATCTTTGAAAACGTTGTGGTATTTTTAAAGACTTAAAGTCGCTAAACCCTCTCAAGATGTATGTATCTCTTAGAGCCTCGATCATGTTGTAAATTAAAAAGCCAGTTTCATCCTTATATGATATATACGTTATGTCAATCAAATGTGTCAAAATCGAAGAATTCATTCAGATTTCTATCAAACTTTGCCATTATTGTTTTCTGAAGTAATATTAAAAGCGAGTAGTGCACAGATAAAGCTGTGCTTCTTTCATTTTCAATGTTTTTTCCGGGTTTCTTAATTGTTTTTGTAAGATTAAAACTTCCTCCATTGTGAGAAACACTTCAAGACTCCTCTTACATAATAAATTAACATTAGTAAAAGAGACAAAGCGGTCGAATTTATCATAAACAAGGTAACCGGAAAAATGAACAACATAAATTTCGAAGGCATTTCTGGTTTATATTTCAACGTAGTGACAAATAAGTTATCGTAGTAAGTTAGCACTCGCGAAGAACGTTTGAGAATGTTGTGAATAGGGTTATGAGTGAGTAATGTTTTACTGCTGAAAGATTTTATGATAAAAGTTGGGGTAAAAACATTAATATAAATAATTCTAATGAGCAGATAATCAGACAGGTCAGACAGGAATACTTTTTGTCATTTTTCACATTATTTTTCAACGACAATTTGCTCTTTTATAGAATATTAAGCTTTAATAATTACATCATTCGCAAAATAGTACTCAAATGTATTTCACGCAAGGTTGATAATCTCCCCTATCCCCACCCCCCCCCCCCCCCGAAAAAAAAATTATATATATATTTGACTATGTGAGTCCAAGACTGAAGATCGCACTCGCTGCAAAACTAAAGAGAAAATAGTATTTTTGTTTTCGTTTTCTTCAGGTAAAAATGAAATTCTATAATTGCAAAGATAACGAGGTCAATAGCCCCAATTCAATTTTTTTTAAGCATTACAGTAAATAATTTACATTTTTAAGATAAAAAAAGAATGGCGTTTGACTCAGCGGAAATGAATAATCGAACACAAAAGATGCGCCGGTAGTTTCAAGCGCAATTGCAAGGGTAAAACTCTCTCCAATCTTGTTCCAATGACCCTTCTCGTCCAGGTGCGCAGAGAAAAATAGGCCCTGGGGTGCAAGGAGACCGGCTAACTACAGCAAGTCCTTTGATGTTTGAGCCACAGGAAAATACAACCATTTATCCATGTTACAGAGTAATTTCTTCAAACGAGAGATAAAGTTGTACAGAGCCTTGCGATGGGTTTTATCACAATTCGAGCTAGATAATTTCAAAATTTCGGAGTTTCCTCATATTGGGCACCTCGATCAGTTTTACATCAACGAAACATTGTGAGGACATGTCCATTTCGTCCAAAGGTCATCGATCTCAGATCGATCACGTTCTAAAACTGCCAATTGCAATGAAAACTATCAGTTATCAAAAATGCCTACGTGAAACATTTGCTTCAATTTTGGCACAGTAGCGGCAAGGGAAGTTAGTAGATAAAGGATTAAAAGAGATTTGCCGGTCATGGCCGGAAAAATGGTTTACTTCGCCCAATAATATTCTTGCCGTCGCATTATAATTTTGGAGTCCATAAAATGAGCATGGATTTATTAGACTTACTTTTTTTTTACCTTTTTTTTAAGTCTACTTCAGCCTATAATACAAGACAGGGAGGAAAACAATCATTGTGTCAGGTGGTAATATAATTTTCATCTATAGGACACTTGATGCATAAGTTCATCAAGGTCGGTCTTCTCTTGGTGGTTGATGGAGGTAGAAACAAAATCACCTCGTTCTGATTTCAAAAAACCAAGGGCTTTTGACTCTTCAAGGCTCGTAACCTCATCGATAGCATCTTAGTTTACTTTATCAGATTCGGAGCGCTGTTGAAAACATAGATACGTGACATAATTAAACAACAAAGTGGAAAATGGAACCCAGTCAAATCCAGAACAAATACAACTCATATCATCTGATCGGTTTACGACGTGAAGTGCCGAGTGGAATTTGTTTAAGCTGATAAAATTTAAATCTCTCTGTTAACAAACAATCTGATTCTGCAGTTATAATCACAAATTAAAAATTCCCTGAAACTGTTTTTCAGTTGGTTTTGCTGCTTTCTCTCACCATGAAATACCACTAAAATGAAACTGGCTGTATTTTGCCGAGCCATACGATGTTTTTGATACAGCTTTCAGCATTTCCTGGCGAGTCATGCCGTGGATAGATAATATAAATTGAGTCATTTGATAGTTATCAGACTAGGACGCCCACTCCAGCACTTACTTTAAGCGGCTTATAAATGTAAATCACCTATCACAACCTTATTTCACAGAAACTCTCTTTTCCATCGAACTTAGGCGGATGTTAAACCGCCGAGCCCAATCACTTTAATCCTGTCCGCGGTCAAAGCCACTATTCCAATAATAGAAAAACTTAAATCCAAACTAAAACTTGAATATAAAACGATTCTCGCAAGTCTGAGCGGAGCCAAATTCATAGAATAATGCTGTGATGTCTTTTTACTCCTATTGTCTCGATATTGTCAGCAGGTTTACAGAAGGTTGATGCTGAAGAAAACAAAAAGCATAGCCAAAAAGGAAAAAACCGAACTCAGTTCAGCAATATGCAACATGATTAGTCGTTCTCGGCCTCTATGAACCAGTAGAGAGAGTTGCTATTATTGTCAACCAAGTATCCCCTATAATTTTTTCCTGCGAAATTAAAGTGACAAAAACACCTGTCGAACTCATGATATATTACACCACAAAATTAAATATTTTCTCCCATGCATGAATTTTTGTCCCTAGCTTTATTGTCAGTATTCAAATTTCGGCTAAGAATTATGAAGCATTTACAGACACATTTATTTTCGATGAAAATGATGCCGCTTTCTGTGTTACTCGATATTGTTTTTGTTTTACGTATTTTGAAAATATTCGAATTAATCGCTATGTCTGATGATTTGTAATATAATTTGAAACTGAGAGCAATTTTGCCTCTGCTTGTTAAAAGCCTTATATTTTGTCGTGCCATAGACTGTGCTCGGTTAACGAGTTAAAACTGATGTTTCAAGTCACATTTAGGTCCAGGTTTATCTCTCCAAGATAGACGCCTCGTAAAACAGCTAACAGTCACCTCTCCTTCAACTTTCCCCAAAGACGAAGCTTTTTAACAACGCTCCTTACTTAAAACGTCCTAATATTAACAAAACGTTAAGAGTAACATCTTGGCTGACTTGGAAATGCCCTTAACGGTAGTTTCATGGAGTTTACTGATTATTGAAGCCTGCACTTCATTCAGTAAGTTGCTCTTATGTGTTTTTCACTTAACAAAACAATAACTAACAAAGAAACACAAAAGCCCCCAAGCTTAAAGACAAGCAAAATACTTACCGGCAATCTTTAACTGTTAAAGTTACCGTTAAATGTCTCTCGATATATAATAAATGTTATTGTTAGGAAGCAAGGAGTTATGGAGTCGAGTGGACGGTATCAGAGTTTTAGCTAAAAAGCTTTCAAACCGACAGCAGCGCTCTAAACTCTTCAAAATGTAAACATTATCGTGGTTGGGCAGTTGATTTATTCCCTCAGAAGCCAATCTTATCGCCACTATCTGTTAATATTATGGAAATTGACATTACACACGTGAAGTCTGTTATCACCATGGATACAACATAGTATTTGGAAACGAAATCTCCTGGAGTTAAGATATATGGCACTTTAATTTCAACATCATCTACTGTACATCTTTGCTTAAAGGGCGAACACGATAAGAAAGGCATCCAGGCCTTATCCAGACATTTTATCTGCGTATTACATATTTTCTTTGAAAGGTTCTTGAAAAAACAAAGCCATTGGAGTAGTTCATTTGGAAAATATTATAATAATTTCATTAAGCATTCAACTTGCACATTTTCCATGATTGCGAGAAATAACAAAGTAAATAATTTAGCACAGTGAAACCTACTTTATGTGCTATTTGCGTGCAAGTAATATTCTACTACATAAGACAGCATGTAAATCCTTTTATTTTTTCCAAAACTAATGTTTTGAAAACGAAGAGTACAAATATATAATGCGGGTCGCTCAGCTTCGCTGAGACTGTTTCAACGCCTGCCGGTCATGTAGGTAGCGTCCCAGTTGAATTAACTGGCGTATAATTGCCGCATATTTGACACCCTTGAGCATGCGAACAAACGAATAAAAAAGTGGGCTTTTTGGTTAAACTTGTCACGAAGCAAAGTTAGGAGACACAGTTGTCCCCTCGAGAAGAAAGTGCCATGGCACAATCCATGTTGTTGGAAATCGCCATGTCTCTTATAAACCCCATTACATTCACGTCTGTTATCGAGAATACGTCCGTATGACCACAAGAGGTGATTGAGGATCTTCATCTCTCAACATGATTTATAAATTTGACCTTAAGGCGTCCATTACAAAAGTTACCTGCTCCTAGTCATACAGATCCGACAGGATACGTTGAAGCTAGTTCATCGATTTACCGACAATTTCGCCGCGTTTGATTTTCGAAACTTTACTTCACAAACTTGTAATCTTATCGCGTCCATTACAGAAAAAGAGCCTGATTCCAAAGATCTGATACGTTACAGATTAGCTAAGAAGTGGTTAAAAATCATTTTTGCGTATATTTAATTTTAGTATATACATACTAAGTGATCATGGTGTTTTAAGCAATCTGATTGGTTCGCTATCTCTGGCCTGAATGAACATTATTCATATCCTACCGATTGAATAATGTAGGATCCAAGCAAAAACAAAATGGCCGACGTAAACTCGCGTTTCGCCAGTGTTTCTAAATAGGAAATCCTGAGAATACACAATTTACAAGAAAATGCTTTACCAGAAAATACAAAGAATTAAGGCTATGAAATTTAAAAACACTTACTGACGTTCGACTTTCGAGCAGTTTCAGGACATGTCATTGGTAATCACAGATTTCATCAATCTAAGCAAACCCGGTATTGGCAGAAATGAATGCCGCATGATTCATTGGCAGAAGCATCAAGTGCTATTCAACGAAACATCTCCTTTTCGTTTTCCAAGAAAACATTAAGGTTTCCCCAAAGTCCCGTGCACACAGTATAATTTCAGGTTGATCCTTCGCTAACGGCTCTTTCAATTTTCATTTCAAGTGAAAAAGAAAACTTAGACTTTAGATCAAGACTGGTGATTTCAACGCTGTTAAAAGATCATTTTGGTAGATTGTGAGGAGGATTTCCTCGAAAGGTTACCTAGATTTGCCATGTTTGAAGATTCTTTCTCCAACTCATTAATAATTCATCAAGTTAGAACAAAGAAAATTACAACCGTGAAGAAGGTTTGGATACCCGATCTTAATTAGCATAAATTTTGACGACTTTACTTCTCCGTTTACTCCTTAGGTTTTGTTTCGATTTGAGAAGACATATCAAACACCCGAGACAGTGTTTCATCGGCTATCCAAACACCTCGAATTTCGTCAAAAATACTCCGCTGCGTGTCGTGTTTTCAACTCCCTTCTTGGTGTTTGGATATCCCGATGAAATACTGTCTCTCGTGTTTGATATATTACGTCAATAGTTTCGCGCTTGCTTCGTGCCGTTTGCGCGTTTTCCACGCATGAATTGAGAGGTCAATTAAATCGACTTTTAATAGTTTCCTTTTCGTCTGTTGTTGAGATCACTTGGTAAGTATACACTAAAACAAATATTCTTTTCAATCTCGGTGAATAGCGGCACTGTTCACTTCGATTTCAAAGATCAAATAATTGTTAATTGTACTGATCACTTTTATGTATGCCCATTTTCGGGTGTTAACTCACTAGCAGTCCAAGCTACAATTCTGTGAAAGAACTGCAAAAAGGGTTGCAAACCGGATGAAAGTTTTAACATAATTTCCAGTGTGAAGCGAACCGTACTCATGTCAGAAAAGCAAAAAAAAAATAAAAAATAAAAACTCCGCCTTGAACAGCTTACAAATAATAGATCATGTATTGTGCTAGCTTTTTGGCTCTCTTTTCTAGTAGTCTGATGCCCTGAGCAACTCATACGGGTTAAGAAACAGTTTCCCTTAACTTAAAAAGAAACGCAACAAATTAAAGTGGTGACTGCAGCACAATCTGTCGACTAATCTACAAGTGGTCTTCTTCAAGCTTAAAAGAAGGGAAAATATTTGTCATGAATGCCCTCAGGAAGACAAGGTAAACAAGCGAACCGGTGTCCTTTGCACAAAGATAAATGTACATTTATTGTTAAAATCCAAGGGAAGGCAAACGATTAACATGATTAATAATAAAAGTTTCCTCGTGTGATGAAACAGAAAAAGGATGATTTTCTTTTTTTTTTCAAGGAACAGCACTTTCAGTCGACCGTTTTATCTGGACAAGCAGTTCGAAATAAATCTCGGTAGCAAGGAAAGTAATTTTCGTCAAAATATCGTGTTATCCAATACTTGTTATACTGTAAACACCATCCATGCTCACTTAGTTCTCACTGTATTATGGTCATCAATATTATTCTGTTTGTTATTTGGATTCCTGTGTGTGATTGCGCTTTTCAACAAAACGCTTAGCATTGATGACAGTCCTCTTAACAGTCTTTTTTTTTTTTGGCGTAAACTAAAAGTGCTGACGTGTTGACGTTAGGCCTTGGTTAGGGCTTCATATTGACGTTATCCAAAGAAAAGCTGACCCCGAGATCGCATGGCTGCATATCCTAGTTCACTAACAACATCCCTATAGAGGAAATTCCTGGCTACGTACATTTATTTAATAACACTTCATTTTACCTATTTATAACTTCTATTATTACAAACTTCAGTGCTGCATATAAACCAGTGTAAATAAGTTCGAGATTTTCCAAAGATGAAATCGACTGCGTTGTGACTCACTCTCTCATATACATGCAGCACAGATGGTTAGATAAATTTGGCCAGCACATGTTTAAATGAATCCACACATGAGAGATGAAGATCGGCGGGTCATAGTCTCTCTGTTTGATACATTTGTTTCAGTTTTCATAGTAAATCAAAACAGCCTTCTGATAGATTCTTTGGTTTCTGCGAAGGATCAACTTCTTATCTCTCCAAACAATGCCACGGTATCAACAAGCAGGAAAGTGATGCCAATGATGGGAATCACACAGTTTGAGAAAGAGATGCCGTGATCGCAAATATGCGAAGCTTAATTCTTAGGCTGAACTCACAATTACATAACGTCTGCAAGTCAATATATAGAAGTATTTTCTTTCTATTGGCACGAGACTTACTTGACTTTAATGAGTTAGCGACGCAAAGTATTACCTTCCTGTATGATGTCGTTTAGCGAAATTCTTTAACATAGAATGAAATAAGTTCAAATGCTTAAGACATAAAAAATAGTTAACTAGTTCTTCCGAGAATAAGAAAAAATGAAGCTGGTGTCAACTGAACGTTTCTAATACTATTGTATTGACAACCTTCAATCGCTTATTTAATATCAGTTTTCGCAATGTATCATCTTCAGTCTATACCAAAATATATTTGTTAAGCAAAACCATTATGGTATAATCAGAGTTATCGGCCATATTGAGCCGTGAATATATTTCACTGAGTGTTACATGCAGTTAAGTTGCTTATCGCCAAACCAGCGGTATACGATGAAAGTAACTCATTTACTTGGCAAACTTACCCTTCCAAACGCAAGGCTCTCACAGAAGATTTCGTCGATTGCAGCCAATCATTCACAATGTACTGTGCGTAAAGCAAACGATTTGGATGACTGCGAGATTACAGCTGGCATTAACGTCGCAATCTTCATGCCAAGGCGAGAGAGAAGACGTGTTTTATTGCCTAATAAAATACCGATGAACGTGTGCTTCACAGCGTATTTTTATTAACGTGTCATCTTCCCTTGGGTTGGACACACCTCGTCTGGCATTTCCGAACATTCCCCACGCCCCTTGAAATCTCCCATATCACTTTAAATGTTTATTTTTCGGTAACTAAGTGATCAAAAGAGCCTTATTCAACCCTCCCTTTTACGGATCTAAACGTACTTCCAACTTTACAGAAGATTTAACTGTAATCCAGATTGCAGTGAAACTGTAAGTAGATAGCCTCGAACACGATGAAAAAACATGAAAATGTCCTTGTTGATTAACCTTTCACCCGATTTGGCAAAAAACAACCGACTCTGTAACTAACGGGATTTTCCAAAATCTCGACTAGGTGTATCAGGAGAAGGAGCTTGGGAAAGAAATATGTACTGGCAATGTAATTTTTCTTTAGTTACAAGTATAGGAAAAACAGCTTTATGGCTGGGAATAAGAGGCATGATCATACGGACAAAACGCTTTGAAAATAGCCAAAGTTCTCCAATGGAACTTGTTAAAAAATAACTTAACTTTTAATAAAGCGTTCCTTTTTCCACTGTAAGTATCAACAAAATTCCCACACGAACTGATCTGCTTTAATCAGTCACCAAGCCCTTGAATTGAAAGAGTTCAATTGGTAATGAAGTTATAAACACGTAAAATATTGTTAATCCGCTTAGAGTAACCTTTAAATCCTTACGTCAAAGACAAAATGTCTCAATTTCTTCATATGAACTGATTGACATACAGTTATTTGCTATACAAGCTGTGTCTCTGCTGGCCTATAGATAACATGGTCTATTGGAAGGTCGATGGTTTCTCGCCTCACAACTCCAAAATGTAAGGGGATATTTGCTACGTTTTAATCTTGGGAATTTTAATCCCTTTTAAAGGATTAAGCAACAGCAACTTATACTTTTCTCGATGAATGACTGTGAGTTGAGTTTTCATGGCGTGTTATGTATTTGTAATTGCAGTTCTCAGTGAATGAACATAACAAGGAAATGCGAGTGTTTAGTAAAATCCAATAACAAATATTAATATTTAAAAAGAATACATTAATAGTTGTGTAGGTGAAAATTATTTTCAGTAGCTTAAAAGCAAGCAGTTATATTGAACAGTTTTCACTAATCTTCTGCTTTCAAATAGTGCACATCAGTATGTAATGACAGAGATAACAGGGTACAATAATAGCAATTCATAGTACAATGATAACAATTCATTCAATGAAGAGCTTGCACTATCTGCTTGGTACTTGTTACTTGAATTTTATTCATTTTGTGTATGTCCCATGTATAATTTTTTATATATATTTTGATAAACATCTGCGCAGTATTCGGTAGCCAAACAATTTGACTGCAGATGATCCAAAGTATCTTGTGTAGAGATGGTAGCTACTGCCCTTCGAATACACTCTGGTTTTCGTCACCACGTTATTTCTACAGTGAATGGGTTTAATTATATGAATCATTTTTAACGTTGCAATGATGAATGATGGTAACCAGTCACATACTTAGCATAAACTATACTTTAAAAATAGTTAAACATCTGATATGCTGAAAAGCGATATCTGAAGACAGGCAAAGGTCACATGGAAATGATATTCCAAAACGCATACCGAATTTCCTGAAAAAATGCCTCTTTTTTTTTTTTTTTTAAATTTCCTCCTCTTTGTTCCTTTCCAAACTTAATAAACTACTGAATTAGGTTTGACAGTGTTTTTTCTAGTGTTAAAATTCCTCTTTCACTTCCTTAATGCATCATGTTTCCGACTGACGTCCAGTCCGAGGAGTGGGTGTTTGTTGTGTATGCAATTTCATGACGCTCATATGGGGGCGGCTATTTCAAACAGTTGATGCCCCCAAATACTCCAGGTTCGACTTGATATACAGCGAGGCTTAAATGTAGAGGACACGTTTATCAGAAAGCTTGTTATAATTACCCTGAATCTTTTTCAATCCACCAATTTGACTTAATGCATTGCAACCCTTCATTCAATCATTTTGCCCGATCGATAGTCTTTGTTAATAATTTTAGGCTTGAAAGCAATTTTATCAAGTTTTCTTTATACATAGCTGACTTTCCAAGGTCAAGATATAAGATAGTAAAAAGAAATTAATGAATCACAGATGACGATGTAAGGAATGGGAAAAGATCTTCACAAAGGGGAAGCCTCAGGGAAGACTGGGTGTCAAAATTGCAACCATTATTTCTCCTTCGATCGGGCAGAAAGATATATAATTTTGGTCAATTTGTGAAACAATTATATTTTTTCGCCTGTAATATAGCTAACTGATTTAGTTTTAACTTCAGTGGAGAACGCCAAGAACTGAGTCTTTTAAAGGGGCTCAGCCACGGTATTTTGAGTTATTTTGGCCGCAAACAAAATTACCTTTAAATGGTAGGAAACCTGAAAATAACGGTTTGATAAGTTAAAATAACACTTAAGACATAATGATAAACCATAAAGGAACAAGGATGGCTAAGGATGGAGAAGATTAACACGGATTACAAACGACGAATTTGAAAAATTGAGGCTAAACTTTTCAATACGTGCAAACCGTGACTGAGCTCCTTTAAAATAATTTGCTCAAATTCTCCACTGTTCTTCCTTTGTAAACCCAATTTAGTGTTATGTGGTAATCTTGTGTTGCATTTTAAGATATTTTTTAGTTTACCAAAAAAATGACTTTTACACGTTAGTGTTAATTATGGTTTACCTCTTGGTTTTCATTCGCAATACGGGTCCTGAATAAAAATTCTTAGAAAAAACCGGACCATGCAAGTTTTGTTTTTCTTTTTCAAATTTGCCTCGCGTATATGATGTTAATGTTAGAAAACAAAACTGCAGGTATAGCAGGTGACACATATTGGCAAATGATTAAAACGTAACAAACCGACTGAACTTAAACTCCCTTTTTATTGTCCGCCTATGACGAGCATCTAACAAACACAAATTCGCTATAATGCACAACACGAAGAGTATAGCATTTTCGGTTTTCAAATGAAAACAGAATTCCTAGATAGAGTTTTGTAACAATTTGATATAAATAAAGCTTCACTGAAACCTAGGATAAGGGTTATACACATTCGTGTGAAAATGTCTGAAAAGTGTGAAAATCTAGTTCACTACTGTGTTCCTCTCGCTCGTCGAAAATATTCGCCCACTCACAATCAATTGTATTAAATCCCTGAATCTTTCCAGTCATTTTATTTCCCATTAAATCAGTGTAACTGTCCGAGGTTACAATGTAGCGCTGAGTGGACTGAAGAACACGTTTCCTTTGATCATGTCTTGCCGGGTCTAGCCGGCGGTCAGTTAACGAGTCCTGACATCAGAAATATCGCACTTCCATTTAGAGTTATTTACTTCCCCAATCTGCACCGCCATCATGCCAGCTATTGGCGGCTTATTTCACGAGTGTAAATTTCTAAAACAGAACGCCGCTGTTTTGCGTGCAAATGTACGCTGAATCGTATTTTCTGACAACGAGAAATAAACAGCCAGTGGGAATAACAGTAATGGCCCATACATTTAAAATTTTGATTAAAAAATAAATCTGCCTGCAGCTAACAATTTGCACTTTGTCGCCAAATGAAAAAAGTGCCGCTCGATGTTGATTCAGCTGAGTTTCCTGTTTTGATGCAAAATAACCAATAAAAGGTTTTGTTCAATGAAATAGAAAGGTTCCACAAGAATATATTCTTTATGTGCACCGATGTTTTTTGGTGTGTAGTCAATGTATCAAGAAATATCTAAGCCTTTGAATAATGTTTTGTTCTTGTCAATTCTACAAAGATATATTCCGCCCTCCCTTGGTCACAATGACAAAGCATTGTTCTTTTTTGTTTCCTTTGGTACAGACTAAGGGTTAATCTAACGATGCTGAGTACTTCCCTCGGTTAGTTTCATAAAGTTAGCGGCAAAACATACAATTGACAGAGGATTAACTTTCACGGTGCTGAATTTTGTGAATTCTAAGCAGAACAAAATCAAAAGTATTTGTTCAGTATAGTATATGCTTTTAAAGAGTAGTTCTAACAAACGGAGAAAAATCATTGTGTATCAATTGTGAATCTCCTATTAACACTGAATGTTAAAGCAGGCAGGCACCATTTAGTTTAACTGACATTCTCTGGCTTAAAATCACAGTTTTTGTCATAAGTTTACACCAAATCACGCCGAGATTTAGCCGGTGAGTGTAAATCAGAATGACTAGCGACATGTTCTGTTTTTTGTGTATTTCTGGACATTATTTCAGGCGACAAAACGGAGAACCTTTTCATTATATAGTAAGTTATTTAAATCTGGAATTCAAAAACAACAAACTCTTACCACGAAGTGTTCCGCTCGCTTTCAGCAGGAATTCATAAAATAAGTTTTACGGGCAACTTTGAATAATAATAAGGTTGATAAAGCATTAACGCAACGACCATAAGAAAGCATTAATTGCACTAAAATCACTTCCAAAAGCGATAATTGCTTTTGGAGATGTTTTCTAATGAAAGAAGCCTGGGTTATATTGTGTGCTGTGAATTAAGTCCTTAAAGCTCTTGAAGAAAGAAATCTCAACAGGAACTGATTTATTTAAGCCATTATCTTCTTGTCCCAGGCCTAATTCTTTCCCTTTCTTGTTAAATGATCTTATTGTATGCTTACGTTCTCACTACTTGATTACGCGGAAATCATGTGTTCATTTGAGAAGAACTGGTCAATTTATTGGAAACAACAAGAAATGCTGTGTTCTCACCCGAGGCATCTTGGGATTCAACGGGACAGCGTTGCTTTTGTAGTGTATATTTTGTCCAATTTAAGTCATCATTTTTAATTTCACAGCTAAAATATGTCAGTTTTCTACAGAGGGGAGACATGTTACTTTCCAAGGGAAAATCTTCCTTACACCTGTACAAAAAAAGTACAATTTTTGTTTTCGATTTTCTCCTTAGCATATTTACAAATACAACATATAACAAATATAACATCTTGCAGAGAAGAAAAAATCATTGTAATAATAAATTTATAAAACTTTGTTTTCATCCAAATAATCAAGTATAATTTCTTCATTAGCAAAGTTTTGTAAGGCCGAATAAGCCAAGAATCAACCTAAGCCGTATGAAGAAAATAGTGCAGTAAAGCAACACTCCTCAATGCAAGTGGCAGTGTTTAAATGTAAATTAAAATGATTCTTGCTATGTTTGACTTGTAGGACTGTGTTTACTCTAATGCCAGGACTTTTCTTCATTAAACCAACACATTAAACTAACACATTTACAATTTATGCATAAGTTTTTACGTCCCACGTAAAATTCTACAGGATGAAAAACGTCCCATGTTATAGTTAAGGCATTCTAAAGGCTTGATAGTTTCCAGTGAACATTTGAGCATTAATGGCAAAAATAAAGTTACCAAAAAAACCTCATAGCATGTTAATATCTTGAATAAAGGTAAGAAGATCTTATCGAGACTTAAACTCTCAAGCTGACCACGCTAGAGAATATTATATTTGAAGCTACCCATATTTTAACAAAAACGGATGTTTCGTGTCAGTTCAAAACACAATAAGACACGCTTTTAAGCATTCTTACGAGGTTTGACATTAACTTTCTCGTGAATGCTTAAGAATTGATGATGATCCTCGATTTTTCCCTTCGATTTATGGCCCACGCACTTCGGGCTTTGGCCTTAAATCGATTTGGAAAAAACTCAGTCCGTAACTTGCAGTACGGACCTCAGACTGGGTAGGTAAAGGGTATCTGTCTTCACCTCAGTACAAGTGACTATAGGTTTTACGTCCTCTGTTAAAAATCTGACAAGGTCCAGCGAAGGCAAGACATCCAGCCGGTATTTGAGAACTGTCTCATCTGATGGCATGATTGGTAGTGTATTTTGGAAGGAGCAATCGCTAACACCAGAAAATTACAAACGCAGGAGGGGTGAGAGATTCCGGATGTGAAGATTGCAAACAAAGAGCTTGAGGGAAACACGGACGTTAAATCAATTTAAACTGTGCGTTGATCTTCGATTTTGAGTTTATAACTAGCACGTGACTCATCATGGGAAAGACAGAGCTCACCTGACATCAAAATTTTGCTGCCTGAAAAATCTTCTTGACAAACAAAAGCAATGCCGATTATCCATTATCCATTCGAGAATCTCTACAGTTATGGTAAAAAGTGGAATATGTGTTTTTGTGCTGATATGATTCAACTTCTGAATTCTAATACAAGTTGGAAAAGGCAAAGTTAGTTGGCGTTTTACCCATTAAATTGACCGAGAATGGGCCTGGGTCGGTTACTAGGACGGCAGCTGAGTTTGCTAAAGCGTCCTGAACCGATGCAGCCGGTAGAACTGTTGTTTGAACAGTAATTCGTTTTGCGTGGTAGAATTAAAAAAGCGTACACATATTAAAAAAGCATCCTGCAGCATTTCCAACAAACCTGTCGACTTTAAATATTTTTAACGTTTTTAATATTTTAAATGTTGACTTTTGAACACCTATCCATTTCAGCTATCATTATTTGTTTCATCCATTATCATTTAATATTTAAGTGTATATTAATTAATCATTTTAGATAGTGTAGGTCCACATCAGGACTTATTGTCTTGCCAGTTCCCCAACCTGCTTTGCCAAATAAATTATGTATGTATGTATGTTTGTATGTATATGTAAGGGATTAGAATAGGCGACGCAAATAAAGGATACTAATGGTACTTGCTGAAACTGCATTTTACAAAAAGATTAATTCTTTTGTTGAAGACGCTAATTTATAAATATGATAGTCTGGAGGACTGAGTCATTTCGTAAACCATGTATTAAACAAAGTCGAGAAAAACACATTCAGGGTTCAGTGAATATCGAAGTATACTCCTTCGATCGAACAATAATTACTAATAATTGTCCTGTTCTTTACTGCAGCGTTTTCATAAAATCTGCTGAAAACAGATAGAAAATATATGTTTCGCAAAAATAAATTGAAGCCTTTGAAAATCTTTAAGTATTGTTCGGTCTGGTCGCCTCTATCATTTCGCCGCTCAATGTCAAAAGAAGTTGTTTTCAGTACACCAGTGTGCTGGTACAAACATCTTTACCCAGTACGTACTTTCAAGACGACTGAGCTCCTAAAGAAGTAAACTGAGGTTCAAATAAGAATTGATATCAGTAATTGTTGTTAACGCAACTTACCTTCTTTCGAGAGCGAAATTGTGTGCAAGAATCGGCTTTCGTGTGTGATTCAAAGAGTTGCACTGAAACAATACATAATTCTGCCACCAACTGAATAAAAAGCCCCAGGGCCGGGTGTTTAAGTGGAAAACACTACGAAGCTAAAATATTCAGCCTTTCTTACACCGCACGTTTGATTAATAGTTGTAGTCGAATATTCGCTGGTGTGATAATCAATTATTAAATTGTCAATATTAACGAAAATGTTCAAGTTGCTTTCTCGGCCCTGCCAAATGTTTTTAATATTTCTATATTTGTGCGCAAATTAAAACAACCATTTTTGACATGTCTTTCGTAAATGGCAGTCTTTTTTTTTTGTCATTTAAGACGACCTCACATAGAAGTAACTGAAATGATTGTTTTGACATTTTCTAGAAGGTAGTTAAATTCAACTGATGACCAGCTTTATTTCCGAAAGCTATAAATCCACTGACTCGATCTTTCCTAATATATCGATCAGGGATCCAATTAATATCCCTCCCAAAATCATTAAAAATTCATCAAGTTACAACTAAATTCAAGTTTCGGTTGCGAATGTGTATAAAATAATCGAGTACGTGTTTCATCGCATTTTCGAATACCTAGATATTTGTCAAAAATACCCCGCCGCGGCTGGGTTGCATTTTCAATTACCTCCTCATCAGATTTTAAAGACCATAAGGAGAGGATGAAACACTGTCTCGAGTGTTTGAGATGTTACTCCAAAGGAGCGTTTTATCATGAGGGAAACTCGTTTAATATTTATTATTTTTATAAATTAAAGACTGTATATTGTGTTTGCAAATTAACATCAGCTGAGTAAAATTGGTGGAGAATTAATTCAAGGTTTTGGTTCGGTCATTAATTCATTTAAAAGCATTTCAAAAAATATATAGTTTGTTTCCAGCAGTTAAACATAATGTCACATATTGCCTTGAACGTTTAATTCGGGCGGAATCCATTTGAAGATCTGAGACTATTCCGGACAAGACAGAGCCCCAGGGCCTGGTAACGAAGTAACGTTTTCCCGCGTTTCTGATATTCTCGTCCCCAGACCCGCCTGTTCCTGCGTGGCCAACACTCGCTCCAGGGTTTTCGCTCCAAGACCACGCGCGTCCGCAAACATACGGCTGTCTTGAAGGAGAGGAAAAATGTTTCTCTGGAGACAAATGATTTGCTCGGCGAATATTTTGGACCAACAAACCGAGTTCGAGGTTCGCACTGTAAGTTGTAGACCAAGTGTTTCCCCTACGAATTTATGGCCCAAGCGCGAAAAGTGCGGGCCATAAATCGAAGATCCCTAACTTTCAGTGGAACCGGGAAGACAAAGGTAGTAAGATATTTCTTTTATCTCTGTGTGTGTGTTTGACGAGTTTGGAAACAGTTTCAAATGTAACGAGCCGTACGCGTACAGTAGAATACGGCCCCCTAAATGAACCAATCACAGTGCCCCGTAGTAAGTAAGAGGTATACTAAATAATCTGGCGAATGAATATCAACATTTTCTTTCACACAAAAAGGGGGGCGCGTAATGTGCATAGCTGTAACTGATCAAACAAACCACTACAGATCTGAACTTTTTTTTTCTATTTGTTATTTATCATATAAATCCGCGTTTTAGACTAAAAACTACCGTGGCTTTGTCCAAAGTCCCAAACTTAGTACTTTAAAGGATTTTGTCCCCGTTTTTTTTGATTCAATAAATAGTAATTACCTTTTAATAGTACAATATATCCTTTTCTGTCCAAAAGTATCTTAATTTAGTCTCGCCCTACTATCAGGGCTCTAAAATTGCTTTACAAAACTTTATACTACAAATATATGGCTTCGATGTATTTTCATTGTTAAACTAGGGTTTAACGCGTTACTACGGTTACCTTGTGTATAGTTTGTTAGGGTACGAGTGACTCTACTGAGAGATTTTACAATTCATGAAGAACTAGAAACATCAAATTTTCATGATCTTTATACGGTGAAATTACTTTCGTTCTTTATATGAATTACTAAGAAAACTTTCTCTTTCGGAGGTTCTTGTTTGTTACCAAAGTTCTCGCTACGAGTAGTAATACGTTTGCAAAGGCAAATTTGCGAGTAAATTCGAAATCTTCCCTCGTGCGAAATTGTGAAAAGCAAACAAAATTAGTTACTTATAGACTTATTAGAATTGTAAAATCAATTAGTACAGTAGAATAGACTTGAACAACTGTTTCAGCGGAAGTCAAGTAAAACGAACATTCTTAACATAAATCGTTTAAACTAATGCGCGTTCAGTCACAAAAAACCCGGCGAAAGTTGCATAAATGTCTAACGGTGTACTCGAAAACTGAATGAATAAAACAGGTTTGCAACCTTCGGCTGTACTCTTAGAATTAATTTCTCTGCCTCTTTGGAGAGTTAAAATTAGTATTACAATATATTATCATATCTTTTTTTACGTAACGCCTTCATGACCAACAAGTCTATTCAAACAAGGCCTCAAACCTAGGAAATCAAACTTAAACCTAACATTCGCAATAGTTTTGAAAGTTAAAAACTATACATCGGACGCATTTCTCTTTCCAACTCTACCTCACTATACACAGTGTCCTTGTTGTTCAGCAAAGTACTCAGTGACAAAAGATGTCGCTCGGATGAATGGTTCTTTCGAGGCAAAGACAAAATCTTACCTCTCGCCTCTTACACCTTTTGACTATCCGATAAAAAATCGTTCCAAAGCCAAGGAAAGATTAAAATAAACCAATTCCATTTAAGAGGACAATCAGGAAGACGCCAGAATCCAAATTGATTTGCACTTGATTGCATGAGAGGACGTACGTTCAGTAACCTGGGAAACCTAACCAAACAACCTGTCGACTGAGTACTTCACTGAATCAAACATGATTTGTAGTAAGACTATAAACACTATTTACACAAAACCTTTACATGCATCTCTATAAATACGCTGATCTGTGTAGCAAGGTGTTTCCGCAGGCATTTCCGTCAACATCCAATCTCCGTAATATTTTTTCTCGGGGGCTCGAAACTCTGCGCATCCCGAAACAGCGTACCTCTCGTATCTGAGGCAATCTGGACAGTCACACTCTATGTTATTCCTTACCAGTACTCTCTCGACAGTGTTAGTCACCTTGACAGGCGAGAAATCGCTAGCAGAGTTACTTCCAGACACAGAATCCAGCTCGGAAATCTCCCCACAAGTGCAACGAGGGACGCGATCCGCGTCGCAAAGAAATTCTGTCCTTCGAGGTCTTTTTCTATGCGACGATCTTCTTCGATCGCTTTTAGTTCTTTGCTTGTGAACGTTCTTTAACGGTTCGCTGCTAGAAGCCTCGTCATCAAGAGGAGACGAGGTTCCCGTGGATCTCAGCGTGGACTCTGACGTGCTTGAGCTGCCGCCGGAGGAGGGAGGAAGGAGTTTGTGATGCCGACGTAATTTGGTGAACACGATGAACAGAAGAACCGCAAAAACAAGTACAGCGAACACAAACACACCAAGGAAAGTCAGCTCAGATTTTCCTAATGTCTTTCTTTGGACCACAGCGACCGCTTCGCTTTCTGCCGAGAACAAAACGAGAATGTTACCAGAAACAGGAAAAAAAAGTTCATATGTGCGTAGAAGAGATTAAAAGCATTCTCTAGTATTCCTAGGCAAAACTACGTGTGGCTCCTGGTGAACTCATAATTGTCGCAAAATTTATAAGACTGACACGAAAAAAAATGTCTAAGTGACGAACAATTTTGTGCCAGCATACTATGACCAAATTTAAAACATTAAACCCTGACATAAAAAAAAAAAGGTTGATGACGATAAGTGACAGAAATTAATACTCTTGTCTTAAAAATGAAATACATAGATAGACTGCTGACAGAAGGTTTTTCTCTCGAAATCTGGTAAGAGGTATGAGGTGAGACGTTTCAGGCGGTTAAACACTTGTTTTCAAGAGGCCCCGTCCACATTACACCGGAGAAGTTTGAAAATGCAACAATCACCGCTCATTTTGGATTTGTGTTTGAGGAAAGAGAAATCACATGATTATCGTGACGTCATCGTTTTCGAAAAGCTCCGTTTTCAAAATGTTTTCCGTCCACACGAAAACGCAGAGCCGGCGTCTTCAAATTCCTCCGGTTTGAAGAGCATTTTCGAAAAGCTGCGTTTCCAAATTCTCCGGCGTGAAGTGGACGCTGTCTAACACATGTGTTGCGTCACTTACTTTCAGTCCTACTTTCTGTCTTGTACGAGGCCGTGAAGCCTCTCCGTGTTCCATTGGTCCAATGTCCGTTGTGCTTGTAAAACAAGTACATATTGTTCCCAGACGAAACTATAGATTCTTTGTAATCATCGCTCTTTATTATGGTTATTTTGGGCGCGCTCGAGTCGTTCCCATCTCGTACAATGATGGAGTCACCGTCCATCTTCAAGGCGTCAAACCATAAATGCACCCTGTGGCCCTGAGGTAAGGTAATCACCCAGGTGCAGCTGGAGCGACCCGGGCGGGGGAACAGCTGCGGTGATGACGTGATCATCCCGTGCGGTTCTGTTAAGCGGCATCCACAGGAGCACGCTGACCCTGAAACTGCAGGCCATGTCATAAACACAGTTAGAGAACTGAATTTACAAAAGTTTGGAAAAATATTATTACCCAGCTATGTCCCAGTTTGGTAAAGTCTCAGGAGAGTCCATAAAAAAATGAATACTGTAACATTTTAGTTTATTCAGTATAGGTGATATGTTTTAGATGAGGTAACTGTTATAATCTTGTTTGAATGAGACTCGAGGCTAAATGAACCATTAGGTTTTCGACTTAGCCTTTCGCCTGGTTATGTCTAATTGTAGGACAGGAGAGATGAAGGAAGAATTTGCAGTTTTCAGTTTGGTTGAAGGGAGAACAAAAAAACAATTAACTAATTCGGGTATTGGCCTGACAGTAAATAATGTGGTTTTTTTTTTTGGAAAATTTAACCACCATTCGAAAGTAAAATGTGCGATTAAATCAAGAAAAGGCAGTTGTTGAACCTAGGCATGCAAATCAAAGCAAATCTATTTTTATACCTGGACAGGGATTGAGTGCGCATGATCTTGACATGAGCGCCTTCCCTGCACATGTTGACTCCTTGTCCACAGACGTGCTCACGCTTGTACAGAAGCGATACCGATGTTGTTTTCCCTGTCCACAAGAGCTAGAACACAATCCCCAAGACGACCAAGAACTCCAACCGTCATAATTCGAGGTGCCTGCCAAAACAGGAAAGACATTTTCTTTTTTAAGCTGTCATTTTCCGGTTGGATAATCTAAACTTGTCAAAGTCAGCTTTGCGTGGGACCATTGTGAATAGAATTAGGTAAGAGTGGCACTTGAAAGCAGGCTTTGTGAGACTGCCAGTTTCGTGTTTCTTGTTTACAATAACCCAACCTATGTACGTGCTGTTTTTATTAAGGCGGGCACGTATTGATTTGTGCTAATAGTCAAGTGGCCTCGTGGTTCACCGCACTAAACGAAAGGCACAAACTGAAAGCAGACTATATTTGTCATTAATCATCAGGCGCCGAAGCGTCTACCGTGAAGAACGCTTGCCACCTTTTGCAGCTCCGGATGATTAAACGAAAACGCCAAGTTGGGGCTTATCAATTTTTTTACATAATATTTCCTTCTCAACGGGCCATTAATGTTTTCGGTATGTCACAATATTTTAATCGTTTCCATGGAAAATGAATATTGCTGTTTTTCAGGCGTACGACCAACAAAAGACTGAAAAATTATTCAGCCTTCAAATCTTGACAACGGGAAAGTCGATTCGTCTCGCCTTTTTTTTTTTTTTTCCTTTGATTGCAGCAGTGTTTTATGCTTTGATGAAACTCATTCCTGAATAAAGCAATGCAATTCAGTTAATTGAGATTGCAGCGTGCCAAAGCATAAGCATTTCTTCATCAAAGTTAATGGAATAATTATTGCGTAAAATATTTCAATCATTATAATATTACAACGTCCACCGCATCGCTAGGCTTAGGGTGGCCTTCGTTACGTTTCACTAAAAATATATATTATTACTCAAAACAATACGCAATATAAGACAATTAAAAAACCTTGGGAGGTTTTGGACTATATACAAATCATTGTATCTCAAAACAGTCCTTAAATAGTGTATCCTAACAGTCAATTTAAGGACAATTTGCCTAGCTTTTTTGATCTGTTTTATCATGAACTTCGAGTAACATAGAACTTCGGATATACAACTCACTCAGGAAAACCAGTGTGAGCTACGTTCGATATTTAATTTTTCCAGTAACATGGAGAACAAAAGAGAAATATTAAGTCACACGTTGACTAAAACTTATGTTAATCACTTTCGAAACTGCTGCGTTAAGTGAATGCCTAATAGAGTCTAACAAGCGCTTTCAATGTCTATTAGCGCCACATTTGCTTCGTATTAAGTCTTTCTGAATCAGTACCAGTGGCGTTTTGTTTTGCGCCGCGGCAGATTAAAACCGATTAAAAGATATCCCTAGTTTTGCCTTGGCCGGGCTGCTTTCTATTTTCTTTTATATTAACTGATTAAATCGTAGATATCGTCCACAGATCTGACCAGTAATATTAATCATGTATAAATCTTACGTTCGCCTAAAAGCTTTTGTACTATCTGAGAAAACCACTTCATGGCTCACATTATTGTGGCTTAGCAAAGTGCTAATTTATCAGCTATTCTGAGTGCTTTTATATATATTTACTGCAAATAATAGCTAAAAGGAAGTTACGACGAAGCTATCAAGGAACCATCGGCGACTGGAGGGAAAAAAGGTCGCTCAGTTTTTGCTACGGAAGAAAATTTCAAATAAAACATGACAAACGTTTGAGGAATTATTTCAACATGGCAGTGATTTCAAAGCGAACTGTGTATTTAATGAAAACAAAAGTAAAATATTGGCTCCTGATGTAGGCGCCATACTGTCTCGCCTTAAGTATCCTTAACGATTTTTAAACCCAAAAATAGCTTTAACAAAGTCGTCCTTCCGGTTCTTTACGCCTCTCTTAAGAGGATTGAAAGCTTTTGTAAATGTCCTTTGCCCAATGTGGATTACATAACCTTCGAGACTGTTTCTCATATCATGCGATCAAAGAAATTGCATTCGCGAAGATTAAAACTCACGCAATACACGTGACTATCAATTGAGATGGCGTGACTGTGCTCGTGACAGCACAAAAAGCTACTTGCTTTAGAAGCTTGAAAATTTAGTTTTGAGCAATTTTGGATTCTGAAACAGCCATACTTATAAATAGGAAAACTGTATGTAGCGCATAACCTACTGATGGTATAAAGTTGCCAATAAAGAAAAAAAAATAGGGATTTTTGTTTTCTTTCCTAGCTCTCTCAAAAGTTTTAACGATAAATTAGATTTTAGCCTTGACGTTGTTGGATTAAGAATACAAATCAAAGACTTGGCTACGAAATATTCGTGTTTGGTGCCATTTTTGACGAAGACCACTCTGGTCTGTTTAGTTAAAAGTAGCAACGAGGAATCTCCTAAGACGACGAACTCTTTTTCACGAAATACAACCGCTTGCTTTCCCGTACCAGGGTTAAATTATTGTGGGAGCCCTTTTCGAGTTCGGCAATTCTTGAAGTAAAGCTAACTTTGACAAGATATAAACATTCAGTTATGATATCGGCCTTTCGATATTAAATACATTTGTGATATTTGCGATTGTTGCAGAACTAGAATTGTGATGTTTCATTCCAAACTTGTTTACCCTAACTGCTGAATTTTACATTCAGTTCCATTCTTAACTTCTTGAACGTGATTCCATACTCGAAGTCTCTATCTAAAGGGCAAACTGAACTGGTAATGTTCCAGATACCAAGAGTGTACGGAATACTGAACTTTTCTCCTCTTGTCGAACCTTGTAAAGGGCTCTTTTACTTATTCTGTGGAATGACAAAGTTAATTTTTTTTTAATGATTGAACACTGCATTTCACCGTCTGATAACATTGTCTCTTCTTTTCTTCGGTAAAACTTTTCCTGCACAGAGTGGTTAACGAACGGAAATAATGAAATATCAAAGGGGAAAAAAATACTACAAACAAACACGATGTTACCACACGAATTGGACTACCCCATAGCTTTAAATATAGGGTTTTCTCAGACTTTATCCAACAGACGTTAAGGTTAAAGCAACGTGGTACAGCCATGATACTATACAGCACCATATGATGTTCAAACTGGAATAAACGATGTTTAATGAAACTTAGGAACTGACCAAAATTTGAAAGCTCTACTACGATAGTGAAAAAGCCAATATATTTCACTTCCGTTGTACTTTTCCACTTATGCAATACTTCCGATAGTGGTGTTTTACTGGTAAACGAATATTCTTCGCACATAAAGCAGAGAGATTATCGTGGTATGTTTGCTACGCAACACTATATGGACACTGTTTTTCCTAAGCTCCTTATCGCGTCTATCAGGATTAATGGCTCTTAAATCTCACGTTCTTACTTCATATTTTACAGTTCTTTGGTGTATTGTCTTCCAGGTGATGTGGCACCACAACAAGAAAAGAAGTCCTTCATGAAAAATGCACAACGAATAATTTAAATGTGTATTCGAAAAGCTATCTTACACTTCAAATTTTCCGCGTCGTATACAAAACGAAATGGTAAAATAACTTGCACTGACCGCATTTTAAATTTTGCATTTTGTTTGGTTTAGTATAATCCTATTATTCAAAAACCCAACCACGCCCAGGGTACTAATGCTCAACCACTTCTTCAAGAATAGGAAGGTATGCAGCCCATACTGTCAGCCCTATAGCTTTTAACACTTCAAAGTTGTTACCAAAGTGCGTAGAATAGGAAGGAAACAAAAATATACACTCTACTTAAAGCTTAATGTCGGTTAAAATTCCGGCAATTTGTCATGTTGAAAGCAATGCTCTAAATATAGTAAACGAGAGCACAAGACGTTTACCACAGCAAGCAGAAGTGTCAATATTTATTCAGATTGTACTCCCAGATAATCTCTTCCCGCCTTTCTTCTTTGCACAAGCTCGAGAAATAAGAATAAGCGACAATCACATTATGTACGAACACGTTTTGGCGGGAATCCCTGGGACGATTTTGCGGCCAGTTAAAGGTCGTGTCACAAACTGATAGCATTTACTGCCATTAATAACTCTGCCACAGTCTACTAAAAGCTTTAAATGTGACCACCAATATTAAACACGAACTTTTCCTGTATTTTTTAGAAAAGGAATTTGACATAACTCCCGTACTGTTACCTTATTAAATCATGCGTTAGAGTCCATGAGACACTTAAGGTTTAAAAGGTCGTTAAAGTAGCTAATGGTCACTGGTTACACACACGAACGACACTACAATATTACATTAGCTGGGATTAGGCAAAATCGGTGTGATTTTCTAAGATATCCATTTTGTGACTGCTACATCAACTACAGTAGACTTAATAGTTGCGTTTCTTTCTCTTCTCAAAGCTATGCTCGATCGTACTTCAGTTGCTAATACACATTCAATACCGGAAATAAAATGTGACAGAGATGAATCACCTCCCTTCGTAGCTGTCTGCGGGCAATAACGTAACATAAACACTCCATGTCTTCGTCCTATTTTTTTGTCTGAAAACAGTGAGAGGCCTTCACCATTTTCGATGCTTTATAACACAGCTCTTTGTCAAGACAATGGCTTGCAATCAATGAAAAAAAAAACCTTAATTAGATCAGTCTGCGTCAATAAGGTCAACATCATGAGACTCTAGCGAGAACCACAAACGACAGCCTTGACAAAAATACCACTACCAGCGTGAAACGATGGCTATATAAAAGAAAACAGGAAAAGCAATAAAAGCTAGCAAAACGCAGGCTTCTCATAAGCCACACTGAAAGGAAATGTTTGTCGTTGTTAAAACGGAGAAACTAAAAAACGGGAATTATGAACCAACCGCAAAAAAACAATGGCACTTCAAGAAAGGTGGTTTGGTCCAAGTGGATTAAATTTCACAAAAGAAAGAGAAAATTCTCAATTTTTTGACGTTATAGACATTTAGCGTGAATCAGGCACTATGTCCCACTATAAAAGAGTTGCCTCAGGTCTAAGTCCTAAAAGGATAAAATAATGATAAAAATTACAGAACTGATGTGTTTAGATGTGATGGTTCTGCATGTCACGTTCTGAAATGGGGCAAAAGATCGACTTTAATCTGCACATTCTTGGTCAGATTATTTCCCCGAACCTGACCGATAAATGTCCGGAAAGACAACAATGAAATATGCGCCCCGTTTATCCGTACCCCAACATGAATTTCCTGTTGACCGAAAAAATTGAACTGGTTCAGGCAAAGGTGAAACCAATAGCATCTCTTGAACGTCCCAAGTTGACTGGATGGTGAAAACAAAACAAAACCGCTTAGTATCTTTTGACCATTTATCATTTCGATCCAACGAAGCTAAGAGAAAGTGATTGACAAAGCAGCGAAAGCCAAGCGTTTTCTTCTCAAGTGGTACTTCTGGTTTCGCGTCCGGTGTTGCTATTATTTTGTTTTTCATTTACAAAGAGCTAGAACATTCGATAATTGCTCTGCTCAATTTCCTTTCCTATTTTTAACTTAGTTTACTTTTGAGCCACGTTGTTTGCTTGCCAACGATGGAGAGCTGCTGTTTTCGACTCATCGCGGGGGACGTAATTGAATGTTGAGTCAATATTTGGGACACCTATTGTTCCAGACTTCTGCCGTGTTTTATTTTTGCCAAAACTAGCCATGGCCACTCGATTCAATAGCCCGGCCAGGTTGATTTGTCTTTTGTGAACAAAAACAAAGGAAGAATCTCCCTAGTTCCCATTGATACTTGTCATTGGATGTGCAACGTCTGTTAAAAGCTTTTCTTTCAATTATCAGCAAACTTTCCTGTCGAGCAATTTCCATTATGAAGCGAAGAAATTAACAGCTTTTCGGAGTCGAGTCATACAATGGTGCTAATTGGCGCTTAATAGATCATGGACGCCTCACTTCAATTTCTTTCCTTCGTATTTAATTCTCACATCATTTGTTTTCAATTAACACTATGCACCAAGCACAAACTGGGTCCTGCTGTACTCAAAGCCTCAAACACAACTCGACCGAATGAATGGACTCCGGAAATCAATATTCTGTCCAGAAAATTGTTAATAACTTGATTCGTAAACATTGGTTTGCTCTCTAAAACCATTTTGTAATTTAATTTTCACATCCCTGATCGCCGCGACAGCAAACAGCTGTAATTCACCTACCTACAACAAAAGCGCCTCTTAGATGTAACGAAAAAAAGTGCCGGGACCTCAAATACTTGGCATTTTCACAGTTCGTATTGCAGAAAACGTCTTCGGAACTGACAAGGTGGTAATGAGAATTTAACGCCTTTTTACCTAAGGACTGTTTTCGAAGACCAAACTCGCGCTGAAAAACAAACGGCAATTCAACGCGCTGGCTTAGAAAACAGAGTGCACACTTAGAGAAAAACAAATCCTGGCGCAAAGATAAACCATTAACATCGCTATATTTGCCAACAGAAAATACACATTTGACAACATTCCACCTCATTACAGGGGTCAGGGGTTCGCACTGAATAACTGTAGTTTTATCGCTGATAACATCACCGCTCACTTACCTGGGGGATGCGAGGGCAGACACAGCGAGGTGACTCTTACTGTACTCTTCGTCAGACTAGATTTCGTGACGTAATGAAAGCAGTATTCTTTGACATAATCCTTGAACAACGAGCATGGAAAAAATGCCACGTCGTGGTCATTTTCCACGGGTTTTTGCGCTGTAGGTTTCTCGGAGTATCTGTCCCCCATGACTATAGCATCGTGAGGTCTGACATTCTGGCAACGCGGCTGTGCGTATGAAATCATAAACGAATTTGTGCATGGAAATATGGTGCTGGTCGGGGTAGACAGAGTTTGTTGACCCCAATAAACGTGGATTGATTCACTTTTAGCTAGTGTTAGATTTTCGAACCCAGTCTGGTACTCAAAACGGTAGATTCCCTGAGTGTCGAACACCTCGCACGGGAATCCCATCCGAATCCATGACCCTTCGGGCTTTCTTTGCCTTCCATTGGACAGTTTACGAATGTATTTTCGGGTCACAAAGATCTTCTCGTGGCCTTTGATGTAATAGAGATTAAGTTCGTCGCGGTTCTTGGGTAGACATTTTCGATTGTGCCGAATCCACAAAGAGCCAAAGCGGGTTAAGGCGGTGTGGTTTGTGGGTGTATGGAGGCGGATTTCTCCCCACTTCAAAGTCAGCGTCTGCGAGATAAACGCCTCAAACCGACTGTCCGAAATATGATACTTGAACCTGTACACGACTGGGTGGTCAAATATTTCGCAAGGCAGAATCACGGAAATTTCGCGGCGATCCAGTACAACATTTTCTATATGACGTCTCTTTACAATGTTGTCATCGTACACAAGGACACTGAGTGTTCGAGAGTTCGAAAATCCTGAAAAATTGCTGGGGAAATGAAAGTACAATGTGACATTACCACCAAGAATGTCCAATGATGCGGGAGATAAATCCACAACAAGACCTTTCAGAGGCTTCTTTCCAAAATCTTTAATATCTGAAAAATAAAAATAATAAAGAGTTATACAGTCCTAAAATGCAAGCTTTCTAGATTTTTGTTGTTTGTTACTTTCTTCTCGCAGGACTGCCGTTATATGACATGTCTGTTATGTGTATACGTTGCGGTCGGAAAAAGATAATTTACATTAACTACAGTTTAAACGCTCTTTTGTCGACTATCACAAAATTGAGAATTAGTTGCTTCCCACGGCAATTAAGTAGCGATGCGAACGCTGTTCTCAAGAACACTTGAATCTTGCTCTGTGTAGCTCTGTTTGCACTGCCAGAATTCCACTGCATTTTAAAACGCTTTGCAGCGTTATAAAAAGCGACCAAAACGCAACTCGAAAGGCTGATAGATGAACTGTTGAAAGCGGATATGCTTACCATCGGTTGCCGATGAAAGAACCCCAGAGGCAATCAGGAGACCACATAGAAGAATCGACCATGTTTCCATCGCTCTTTCCTCTTCATGGAATGTTTGTTGTCCTGAAATTGACAGGAATGGATTGAGCTAAGAGCATGCGGACTCCACTTAAATCTTCATGTGATATGTGCCCGCACACCGTTGGGAGTCAACGTTTTGCCTAAACCATTTAAGACATATAATTAATTGTCCACAATTATATTGTTACATTGTGCTGTAATATTCAATTAGCATTCAGGCCTGTTGTTGGCCTTTGTGGACCAAACAATGACAAACTCGGGGCCAATAAGAGATTACTAATTTGCTCCATAGAAGCTCTAGCGTTAAACAGATGGCCAAAGAACATAAACGCACGCAAACTAAAACGTAGGAACCGGTTGGAGTAATGTTAAACGTCTTCGAATAATTTTATATCGCATTGTTCAAGGCGCGCGGGGAGGTCGCAAAGCAAGCTATGTCTTGTTACTTCCATTTACCTCCTGCCGGCTTACAATGTTTACTTAACGGATTTAACTTCTTTCGTCTACGTTTGTCGAACAGATTAGTAGATTGTTATGTTAGCCAACAAAATAAAATAATAACTTTGATTTTGATGCAGCTGATATCGACAAAACGCGACCACAATCCCCCTCCATCTTATCATTTACATACATTAAGATATCGCTTTTCCAGTCCGTATGCAAATTTAAGCTTTCTAGCAAGTCGTTTTTCACACATCTGGCAGCGTCGGGTGTGAATCGCTGTTGTAATAGACCATCGCTTGACAAGAAATGGGCGATTTTTACAGGTCCAATAGCTTGAATTTTGTTGCCAAGGACGCGAAAGCAGCTCAAAATTAATGCAATTGTACAATCCGTTTTTGCCATCGTTTGGTGCTGACAAATTTCCTAATTGAATATTCTGTTTTTACAGTAATTACGTTGTGACAATACATTTCCCTCCCGAATACGCCCCCTTGTTTGGGTTTCCAATGAGACACGTGTAGGGATGCATTGAAGATGTCAATCTTTATCATGATGGTTGGCTGCGAGCCGTGACAATCGACGTCAACAGAACCATTACAGTTTTGTCTCAACAAATGGAAGCCTTCCAAAAACATCCGTAAAAATTAGCAATAAACGTACCCTCCCTCGCTTTACAGTTCATGAACACACACAAACCGAAGCTAATTTCGCGTTCCTATCGTCGGCTTGGTCGATTTCTTGATTAAAATGCATCTTTTGCCTCCACTTAAAATCGTTGCAATAATTAAAATGTTTGAATGGATTACGAAATTTTGAAGGTAAATTTTATGCAAACTACACTGCCGGGTGAGATAAACAACTTTGAGGCGGAGCTGGCTTTTCTTTCCTTATTCAATCATTCGCCAAAACACAGCAAATCATCGGTGGCGAAATACTATAAATAAGATCGGGTTGCTAGCCTGTGTCGAAAGAAGGTCACGGAGTTTCGCAGTTCGATCTCATTCGCTTTAGCAACAAAACATTGAGACATGCATGACATAAGCTTGTCTCGCGCACCTTGATAATTTCGAAACTTCCTCCAAACTTGCTCAGCCCTGGCGCAGAGTTTTCTAGACATTATCGAACAATAAGTATTGAAATATGAAGAATAGCAAATAGTTTAACGGCTTAGCGTCTACCGAATTTGAACAGCTTCGCGAAAGCACGCAAGGGCTCTTGAAGAAAAACAGCACAGTAGCGTGCGTGTTGCAAATCGCTTTTCACCGTCGTATGGTCCATTTCAACAAAAATACCGAAAAACACAAACTCACTTTCTTCGCGCTGCTTCCAAATTGAGTTTACACATTAGAAAATCTGAAGCCATCCTACCTTGACCAAACACAGCAAGACCTCGCAGTAATCGCCTAATCCGCAAATGATTGTTCGCTGTGTTTACCCTAGCTGTTTCTCCGTCCTCGATCCAGCGTCGCAGCACAGCTTTCTACGCGGGTAAAGCTCTCGCGAAATTAATTTCACGTTTCATGTCGCGAAAAGCCCACCGGCTGCAATACGCTTAGAGTTTAATGTCGGGTTTTGCACGCTGAAGGCTCTTAACAGCCAAAAACTTGAGAACCGTGGTTACTTTGCTCTGGCGTTTACGTCTGTTACCGGAAACGTACCGCACGCTACTGATCATAGGTGTATCTTTCATGGCTTATATCTCCCATTAGATAAGAGTGCACGTGGTCAAGTTATCATTCACGGGGCTGATTTACATCAAAATATACCATGTCTACTTTTGACAACGGCCGGTCATGCTAAAGTGCAGTCGCTCTGACAGTTCGTATTGTATTTTGATGAGGGAGGCGGTAAAGTTTAGTAACTCGTCCAATAATACAAAAGCGAGACTTGTTATGATGGACAACCTATCGACAGTGTTTCACCTTGGGGCGTTTTAAGGAAACAAGGCTAAGGATCGTCATTATAATTGTTCCAAAATTTCCAACAAGTTTCTTTAACACTTGGCAGCTTTGACATGTTCTCGTACAAATCTCGCGGATAAATTTGCAGCTTTCGTTTTGTAAAGTTCATGACAACCATTTACGCCACATTTTCCTTTTTACTTTGTTCAAGAGCCTGTTTCCACTTCCATTAGCTCTACAGCGACCCTACTCACGTTTGCCTTTTATTTTCATCAAAATAATCATCAAAGCTTAAATTTCTCAAAAAAATACATAAATATATTTACAAAAATAAAGAAAATATGAACCAGCGAATAATTTGATAGAGCAAAAATTGTAATTCGCGGACAAGTGATTAATTGACGTAAATGAAATCATTCTCTGCGGAGAAAAATCGGTTGTCCTTGTCGTAAAATTAATATTAC
The DNA here is from genome assembly GCF_042242905.1 of Orbicella faveolata. Classification (NCBI taxonomy): domain Eukaryota; kingdom Metazoa; phylum Cnidaria; class Anthozoa; order Scleractinia; family Merulinidae; genus Orbicella; species Orbicella faveolata. Next base: position 1,213,094 of record NW_028301564.1, on the reverse strand, counting down.
TGTACTGGTGTTTCTTTTGACACGCGAGTTTGGTGTGGGAACTGAATATGTGGCAATAATTATGCGCTAAATAAAAAGGCGCCAAAAACACGCGCTGGATCAGTTTTCAGAAATTGAAATCTTGAAAGCAAGATTTTGGACGGCGAATATGAAGCCCTGAAGAGCAACTTCCATTTTCTTTCGTAACAAAGTGGTTTCTCAATCCATTTGCGTCAGAAGACATGTCAGGTATAGCCGCAATTAGTGAGTGAAGTGGCGCGATATGTCCATCAAAGTCCTATTTTGTATGTATGACAAACGAGAATATAACAGGTTACGCGCCAGAAAGTCTGTGTAGGGCTGAAGTCTTCTGTTCCTGTGAAGAACTTGCTTCCGAGACACGCTGCGAAGATGTCAAAATCGAAGCAGACAGATTTATTTTTTGTCTCTCGCGCTTTTAAAACCACCTGACATGGTTGACATGTGCCATGAATTTTACAAAAACACTTAAAGCTTAAATATTTAACACGGGGACCACAAACTGAGTAATATAGCACAACTAGCAACGAGATGTGAAGCCAAGGTCGCCAGCAAAACCGTGATATACTTTAACTCAATTAATCAGCAGTCGGGTTCACCACTCCTGTCAAAATCATGTAAATATATTGATGCTGAATAAATTATTTTGGTGTAGTTTGAATGCCGTTCAAGGTCTTTATATGCAAGAGAGAGAGAGGTGATTGATCTTCGCTTCTATGGCCGGCGCGCTGGCTAAAATTAAGCGATTAAAGATACAGTCTAGGAAACAACCCTGTGATATTTGCCTTCTGTTTCGACGCAAAGCAAACAACAGTATAAACATTTACGACACGCAAAGCAAATATCGCGTGGGTATTGCGCCAACAGTGAACGGAAAAATAAGATGAAGCTCAAATTTACCTTGGCATGGCAATGAGTCCTGAAACTGGTGACAAACCGCGTTCGTCCTTCGTGGCTTGCTCGGGAGAAGTTGTAAAAATCCCTCCACTAACGATTATAAATCGTGGCTTGGGCAAACAAAACACCAGCTAAACACGATACTAAATAAATATTTTCAGACGAGAAAAAGCAGCACACATCAGGATTGCAGGCTGAGCGCCTTATCCGGCGAAAAGCAAGCTTAATAGCGGATGCTTCCATTAACTTAGAGAAAGAAATTCAAAAGCAGGTCAAGCTTTTTATAATCCGAAAAGATCTTGTTGTTGTATATGAATGTAGATGAACGCTCGGAGCCGGCCCTATTAAACTAGTTTCATTTACGGATTACTAAGTTGATACAGGAGTGATAGAAAACCATTGAACAAAGCTTCATTCCGGTTACCTTTATTATTTTCCCTTCTCACGGGCAAAGTCAATGCCTCCGGAACAAGAACAGCTATTTGGAAAACGGACTGATTAAACTAACGCTAACGTTTTGTTCCAATTCGTACCATAAACCTCGACTGCGTGACTCGAACACACGATGGGTGCCGAAAGACTCTTCGCTTTGCTGGCTTATTCCACTTTATCAAGTATTCAAAAGGACAACAATAGGCTTGGCGAAATCGGGACGAGGTTTATAATTTCATATTTTTAATTCGACTCAGCCTTGAGACATGAATTAGGTGCTTTCAAGTTAATCCTTGGGCTTAGTTCAGAAATTCGTGTGAAAGTTTCTACCGATTAGCCACCCAGCACTTTATCCCATAAAAGCATCTCTCGCTAAAACAACTCGTTTTGCAGAGGTTAACCCTCCGTTGTCACGGAATCAGTGATCTCTCCTGAGCATTCCTTCAAATAAACGTTGCCTGAAAAATATATTACATAACACGTAGGGACTTTTGGTACAACTTACTTACGCTCTGTTGGTGACTGTACAGGCAGGGACGACTCACTTTATACTAAGCCAGAAGTCCAAGTTGTGTGTCAAAGAAAAGTCAGTCAAAATATTAACATTTTGTTTCATGATGACTTTGCGTTTATGACTGAGATGGTAGATGACTGCCTAAAATATAACTTCGCATATCCGCTGCAATATCTACCGACAAGAAACCTAGACCGACCTTTCTTGTCCTTCTTGATTCGATTCTTTTGATTTACTGGGCTTTGGCGCATGTTTATAAGATCCAAAATCCCCTTAAATATGTATCTTTTAATTTGTACCATTTGTACTTTTGTTTAAATCAGAATAAAAGTTTTACGATAGAACCCTTTGATTCAACATTTCGTCTTTTAATTTAGTACTATATGCGGTAAAAAAGAAAGAAAATATACCAACTGCTGATGATGTCTAGACACTGATGTAAACTTTAATTTATTGTTCTTAATATCAGCTGCAATACTTACACCACAAATATTGTATACGTCCCTGTTTAATATAAACATAACTGACAGTTAGATTCGAAAATAGGATTTCTCAAACGTGTTCCAATTTCTAAGGGTTTCCAATGAGATAAGTGCATTTTGTCACGTCCCCAAATTAAAGAGACCAACAAATGAACTTAAACATGCCTTGGTCTCGTAGGGAAGACGTGATTCAATATTTTTCGCTTATCCCCGTATTGCATTGTCATGATAAACTTGACTTGAACCTTGGAAATTTTTACTCGGTTCCAGGCTCTTGTCGAGAAGAAAAGGGGCTACCGCTGAGTTGAAGGATCGCAGACATTGATTTCGTAGAGTGTTGGTGTCTTTGGCTAGTCACATTTCATTGGTGAATTACAAAAAAAGAATGATTACTTTGTACTTTGGAACGTGCACAGATCACAGGTTTCCAATTGCTGTTTCCGTGACAGATTTTTTCTTTATATACATTTTTTTTTTCTCTCTCTCTTTCTCTCTCTTTAATTTTTTTATGCCGGATTGGCCGTTGAAAGCCCCACTACAAGTTGTCCAAACTATTCAAACTGGCCGGTGCTTTTCAGATGAAAAGGCCACAGTCATTATGTCGAAAAAATAAGCCATAATTGCAGGCCATTTCACTGCTGACAACTTTTGGTTTTGATAAATATTTTCGAGGCCAATTTTTGCCGGAGATCTATTTGGAAGCTTACGATTTCATTTCGACTTCTGAACGTGCTATACTGGCTTATAATCTGAATTATAGGCGATCCTAGGCAAAACTATAACGATATTTTCCATTTTAAGCTGTGAATTTATCGGCTGGCTCAGTCATAAAGGATAATTTCATATCCTGAACGTCATAGCAATTTAACATCATAAAGTCTGCTTTTATGCAGTGAACAATGTTCAAGTAATTTTGACAACGAGGCAGAGATAAATTTACGACGGAGTTCAACATTTCAGGAAAATGTCTATGACTTGACTTATATGTTCGTACAAATAAACGGAGTGTCTTCTGAGATTGGCATTCTTTTCTTGGTTGTCTGCCAAAAACCCTTTTATTCAAGACGAATGGCGCTTAATTTTAGGACAGTGAAACCTTCTTAATTGTAATATGATTGAGCAATTTGATAAGTAAGAAATGCCATTAAAGGTTCAAAATTAGTTGTCTTCTTCCTCGGTTTTGGATTGTTTTTGAACGAAGTTGAAACTTATTTATAACTTAGCAAGAGGGTAAGGTGCTGATTCATCGCGAGAGGGTGCCAATACCACAAAAATGGCTAGCTTGTTTAGCAGACTGACGTGTAAACTAAATGCCACGATTCAGAACTTTACAAGAGTGTCAGCATTAAGATGTAAAATCCCTTCCGCCCTTCAGCTCGAATGACGTAAATCCTGCGGTTATCAGTTAGTGCTTCGGATCAGTAACCCATTGTGGGAAAATATAAAGATGATGTGAAAATGTTTCTGAGAGCCTCCCTGGGGCAACTCTGACCCAGTTAACTTTCAAATCAATCACACTGAGTCTCAGAGATTCGGTGCTGTTCTTCGATTACGAAGAAAACTTTAAACTACCCACTCTCACTACATGCCAAACGTAACAGAACAGAAATCTCAATGCTAATTCAAGGTGGCTAAGAGTGTAGCTACTCCTCCTGAAAGGGAGGCTAGCACATTACAGGTAGCCAACCCCCTTTTTTTTTTTCTTTTTTTTTTTTTTGGACGACAGCTTTGGAGACACAATTCTCCACAGAAGCTTCTGGTCTTTCCTAGGAACACAATATAATGGTCCCTCCCCGTCAGGACTGAGTACCGGATCGGCCACTCAATCCAGTGATGCAGGGATCTTAAAATACATATATGATATATTTAAATACGCTAGTAAACACTAAACGTAAACGATAAACACATGTACCTAAACGAAATATGTCCCGTGCACTAGGACGGGTGGGTACGAGGCTGCACGGCACGTCAGCGTTTACAACAAGTTTCCGTTTATGCTGTTCGTACGAGAATACTTCTCCGCTTAAAAATGTTTCTACTTTTACTAAATACGTAGAAAATATGTAGGGAAAGCCATACTGGTCGTTTTTATTGACTAAATTCAGAATCAATCATGAATTGAAATAAAACACTTGGTAAGGAAAAGCTCAACATATTGCAATGTTTTATAAACTGAGATATGACTGGACAAACGGTTTTCAAAAACGTTTAGAAAATTGCATTAAATTCATGTGGCAGAAAAACGCGTCCATATAGATTTCAACCGTTTTACTCCCGAAATCAAGATGTCAATTCACGCTATAGATTTCTGTAGGTCCCAAAAATTTTATGTGACATCGCTCCATACAACTTTTGTTTGTCCGGAGGTTTGGTCAACTGTTTTTGGTCAACCTCTTTTTGGCCACTGAACAAGAAATTGATTACTATAGGTGGACCTCGCTAAATCGAACTTGTTCATTTTGAATTTTCCTTTATTTAGAACTCAAAACCATTTCCCTTTGGTTTGCCCTTCAGTTATTTACTATATGATACCTCGACCTCTCGCTATATGGAACTATTTTTTGTTTTCCCCGAGAGTTCGCCATAGCGGGATTCAACTGTACTTGTCAATGTACAAAATTACGTACGTGAGCAAACAGACACTTGTAACTTACCAAATGACATCACGGGACTATCTTGCGGCTTCTCTCAATCATACAGTGAAAATAGGCTTGCAACACGCGCACGTTTGACCCGACTGATGTAGTAGATTGTAAAATATCTGTGTAAAAATCAAAAGCAATTAATTAACCAGAATCCCTAATTTTAGTAAAGAAAGTCATATAAAAGCGAATTAATGCGATAAGAATTTCGTCATTTGTTCGTCTGGATTCCCCTGTACTCGACTCATTCCCTAGCACGCGATTCCTAGCTTTGCTAAGGACACGAATCTAAGTCACATGGGTCAACAATTTGTAAGTTAAACACGCGGAGGTTTGATTAATATTACGAAACAGCGCTGAAACTAATTAGATAACACTAACTACGTTCCGCTCTGTGCGAAATCTAAAAAATAGACATGTATGTTCATATTTAAATCGAGAAAAACAGTAACAGAGCTCGTTTTAAACATGCTACAAGCCACTTACCGTGAGGGGCAAAAAATAAATTGGGACAACGAAGTTATTTCCCTGCCTCGTGGTCCGTCCGCAGGTACAAAGTGCTATGAAAATGACAAATCAATAGCAACAATTAATTGGCTCAAAAATTGGACAAATTGATCCTCCCAAGACCAATCAACGATTCGATAAAGACTAGAAATAATTAGAGAAAATGGTTATTAAAACCAGACATATTTACCTAGCCAAGGGAGCTACCTGCCTTTCTGTAAATAAACATTGCACACCTTGCACCAGAAACACGTTATACAGATCCAAAGGAAACTTAATTTCTACCCGGCGGATTTGGCGCGAATGGCAGCAGGTATCAAGCAATGACATTCACAGTTTTATCGGAAAGATTGCTAGGTAGTCTTAATATGAAAGAAATGGGTGCAAAAGGGTTTTCCCAATCGCATTTGCCAACGATAAATTCGTTTAGCTTTTAGCCCTAGCTTTCTTTCCATTTTTTTTTTTTTTTCATCCCTTCAATCGATGCACAAAGAAAGCAAGGCTTACAAGACAGTCCTTGACCAAACTGTTGGCGACAGGCGAAATTTTTTCGACTAGTATGAAAGCTGCCGGATCTGATTCGTACCATGGTTCAGGTAATGATGTATTTGTTTCCCTCTGTCGTTCGCTCTCTTTCACCCTGTTTGCTTATTACATTATCAATTTTCAATGTCAGTTCAGACAGGCCCATCGAAAAAGAAACGAAAAATAATCCGAGAAAATTTCTCCCTCTAAAACGGACAAAGTATAAATAATCAGGACTTACGATATAAATTTGATATAACGATTTATGTTAAACAGCAGTGTTTTTCAGTTTTGTGTTGGCAGAGAGAGAATGACATTTTCCTAATCATGTCAGTGGACCAAACAAATATTTTCTTTTTCCCAGTGTCAAGGCCATGGTATTCCGGTGGAGTTTGCGGAGACGTCTCATGAAATGAAAAGATGCGTACTCGCTGTAAAATTGATCTAATCAGTCGAGCTGCAGTTTGGTTTTATATAACTTGAGAGGTTTCGGTAACATGACAGTAAAACACACCAACATCAGTTACGGCCTATGCTAATTTTGATGCAACGTTTTAAATTAATAAGAATTGAAGTTAATCTGTATAAGTACATCCATGAAAAAAATTACCCAAGACAGGTTGAAACCAAGCTGACTATAAACCTTCTTTGACCAACTGTTAACAAACAAAATAACAAAAAAATTATAATTTCAGTTTTGACTACATTCGATAGTAGGATAAATTATGTGTTTTAATTTCAGCACTTAAGAGCTCCGCAACATTGCTAAAAAGGAGATATTTTTGCCAATTCTTAATTCAACCTGCACCATGATCTATTTTCCATTTTAAACGCTTTATTTATCAAAAAACATTTATAATTGCGTGCATTTTGTAACGTGTTGATTATAACAGAAGGGAGAAAAGCAAACGACTACAAAGAAAACTGATTCCTTAGATTCAGCCGAGACAACTACTTCGTATCTTACACCTTCTATATCCTCGGGCGATTGCTTGATATTTTTTTCGTATTCATCTTGCTGTCGTAAATTGCATCGCTGAAAGATTGAAGAAATTTCCCAGGAAACTCAAACAAATGCCTAGCTCACGCGACAGCTTTGTTTGCTTTGGTCAAAGCAACGTGTTGCATCAACAAGGGCCGTCTGAATAAACAATTTGAAACGAAAGCAGTGTAACATGTCCGAGAATGATCCCAAATCAGTTGAAACTGGAACAAAAATCTAGTTTGTTCCTTGAATTTAAATCAGCTAAAAGAATATTTATTAGATTTTTTAGATTTATTAGATAGCCTAAGAGAACTGAAGTCGGTCGTTATTTTAATTCCTCGATAAAGTCACGATTATGTAACTTTTCCATATATTCGCATTGTCTCAAAAGCACACTGTTTTGTCGAGGTAACATGCTGAACACACGCGGACGTCCTCTCGACACGAAATATGTGTTTTCGATTTGAACAGTTAGATACAATACGGCTACTTTTGATTTCGCTAAGTCAACTCAACTTGGCGAGTTGTCCACTGAACGAACGAGAAAGTTCAGCTCAGAACAAAAAATATTTGTGAATATTAACCTGCCCACTCACCTGCTAATTGTTACAAAAGAATTATCGCACGACTGAAGTGGTCTTGATACGAGAAGTATAACACGAAGCAGCCGTAACTAATTTAACAGTCGAACGGCCGGTGCAGTCAAATTTATGGTGCTTGTGAGGGGCGTAAAATTTCCTAATACAAGTTGTCGAGTAACCAAACGTCAGCTGGGGAACGCATTCATAGAAGTGATAAAATAGTTAGCGTTTTCATGAAATATAGATGTAATGAAGATCTCCTGGAAGTCTTCAAATCGAACAAAGAACCTTCTCTAACAATTGAATACCCTGAAAGACAATAAAAATCTCCTTTAGAACAAGATGATTGGATTTTTTGCTGGATCACATTGAAGTGAGAAATTTTAATACACCCTTTGGAAAACGCTGTTTAATATTCGTACAGCCTATTATCATCATAGATGAATCCAAAGCTTTTTTGTTCTCGATTTTGTTTTTCTTTTTTTCTTTAATTTATTCTCGTTTGTTCAAATATCACGGGGCTTTATTTCAATGAATATTAGTCATTTGATGTGGAACTACGTAAGAACTATTTTTTTCAAACTGCCTCTAACGTTGGATTTGTGATTTGGCAGTTGATTGTTTGCTCAACAAGTTCCCTGTTTTCTTGATAATTTGGAAAAAAGGCATTTAGGTGACATGCATACAAATAGAAAAATTAACAACTTAAGCTGCTGTTCAAATTTCGCCCCAAAATTATCATAATTACCATAACCAAGTCTTGGGTCATCTATGGAAGGAATTGTTGAGGAAAATGACACGTTTTCTTATTTGTCACTTTACTGTCGCCCAGTGCTATTGTCCATGCAATTTGTTTGGTTAAAGGTCTCACGAAGCATTTGCTCTTAATTATTTATATTTTTTTAAGAATAAGGAGTACGGGCCTTGCTAGAGTCGTTAAAGAGTAGTTTTAACTATTTTTCACTTTGTTTTATTGTGAAGAAACTGGACTTCCTAAATTTTGAGTGCACGTACGAGTTTTAGTTTTCCGGATCTGTCATCTTTTCGTATCACAATAATTGGTTAACAGGCTGCGCGCAAGCAAAGAGGCTTTTTCCCAGCTCTACTAAAACCCTAGGACTCTTGGAACATTTAAAAACACTGGAACATAAGTTTACAATTGCAGACGTGAAACATTTCTGACGCATTTTTTCCTTGCTTGCTTGAAATCATCTTTGTTATTTTTATTCAGCAACTTGGTATAATTAGGTTTAATCTTTCCTGAGCCCCAAATCGTATCTCTTCACCTGACCAAGGCATGCGGAAGGCAGCTGCAGGATTTTTCATGTTTTTAAACGTGAACTTATTAAAATAAGTGTTCTAACAACGAGGGCACGCAGATAAAACGTGGTTAAATCTCAAGTCGGTCACACAAGGCAAGTTTTAACTTGCATGTTACGCATTTAGTAATGCATGACACTTTCTATCTACACAGAATATAAAAGAAATCTGTCTTCGGCCTTCCTTTTAACGGCTCTACAAGCCTAGCAGCACAACTTTGCCTTTGGCAAGTCGGAAGGGTGATTTCCTGAGTAAACTATGATTTAGTTTTGCTTCTGTTAGGCATCGTTAAGGGCCCCCAATTTTCTGAACACTTTTAGTCGCAGAAAAACACGATTAGATTTTATGCAAAATGATGTACTGGTTGAAAAATCTCTCTCTCTCCAACACTCTTTTTCCATTAAATAAAATACACCTTTCAAAATTAATTTTGCGATTGAAGGTACTAGAAGATGCGAAGAACCGGGCAATTTGATAACGGTTTTTAACGTTACATCTTGTGTAGTCAAGCTTGTCTTGCTGAATTCTCAAAATCGTACCTCGCACTGCAGAAATAAATGTGTCAACAGCATTTCCTCTGAAAGGCACGGAAACTTTTTAACGTAATGTAAACCAGAAATTGAACTGAACCCCGAGGCTGCTTTTTTTCTACATTTCCTCCGATACAGCGGCTTGTTTATAACCTGAAGAGCCAACCTTTCTAATAAAATCAACAAATATTCTGACTTTTAAACTATTGCAGCGATCACTTGAGGATAATATCGAGATAATTTCTCTCGTTTTGTCGCTCAGTTGCCCTCGAACATTATCAGTGACCTCAACAGCTAGCTCACAAAAATTATGGTTAAATCAAAACGGATATAGAGAAGGAAATGTAGCCAAAAGTATTTACGTAACGTATCTCAAAACAACAGGTTGAATCTTGCTGTATTCACCGGCTGATAACATTTGGGTATATTTTTCTTTCAGAGATAACCATTAGCTATGCGAAAGGGAATTTTGTACTTCGACTATTTTGTCTCGAGAACTACACGAGTTGTACCAAAAGGAAATAACTTGACACAGATCAACGTTGCACGACTGGCATTTGTCACAAATGTTAGCTTGCTTTTAAAGGCTAGAGTGAATATCAAATAAACATTTTGAAAACTGTCCGAGCAGCTGTGCGTGTGCTGATGGTAACATGATTCTTTTGCCCTAGAAAAACTCTGTCGCTTTGTAGTTTTACCATAGAGTATCACGAACGTTTTCGCATTTTCGAATTGGTTTTTGTTCTCTCCTTTCATAGTGAACATTTAAGATATTTTATTACGCTTTCTTCCAACGTTCAGCCCATTTTCCACACCTACAGCTCCGACATCACTTATACGCTTATTACGAGAAACGTTTGTATTGTAGTCCTGTTTTATTCAATGCAAAACTCGTTGAACTTGAAGGTTTTATTTTGTTTTATAATTACTGACCTTTCGCAATGTTCTTTTACGGAAACCCGGCTTGAATCCAGTCCAAACTGAAGAGGGATACAAAACAAATCAACTTGAGTGCATGAAATTTATTCTCATCTCAACTGAGGACGTTTGAAAACTGAGTTTAACAAAAGATCGATGAACTTGACCGACGAAAATTAATGTGCACAATATGAATGATTTACCTTTTGAATATACTTATCAGAACAAACTGATTTTGTCCACGTTTGACGGAGTGATGGTGTGACTGAAAAGCCTTCCTGAGGTTAATCAAGAGTAATCTATCTTTTCCGCTCGCTGTCCTTCCAGACTGCCAAACACATTTAGTCCGCCTCGTCGACGTTTCATTCAACTAAAAATGAATAAATTTGACTTGATGTATATTTTCAAGACATACATGTACTTTGGCGTTTTAATGTATTATCAAGAAAATTGCTTTCCGACTTGTCAGTTGTGTTATAATTTCAGACAGGTGAAGTTACATTATGCGCAGAAAATCATTACAAGCAGGACAAAAAGTAGCAGCATCTGTACTACACATATATTTACTGTTCATTTGTGTTTGCGAATGTTGCACACTTTCTTTGGTGCCCTTGTGGTAAACAAGTTGAGCCGGCAGCCGTTAAAAGCTGTTGTGGGAGGTAGCTCAATAGGCTTCCTATCAAACCGGCGGGAGGGAGGGAATTCGTAACCCGTTTGTAGTTTTAACTAATTCGGCCGGATAAAGACAAAACCAAACGGTGCAAGAAAACCTTTTTACAGACAACTTATGCAAATCTTTTCATGCAATTATCGTCTTCTTTAACACAGACTTTCCTGAGGCGAACGAAGATCGTTATATTGTTTGGTCCAAATCTTATTTGGTATTGGTTTTAAAAGCTCATTGTTTTTGTGAAGAACTAAAAACATGCCAACGTTAAATTATAAGTGGGTGCAGGCTAGTGTAGCAACGTTGAGGTTTTAACTTGATGCAAACGAGAACGTGACTCTTGAATTAAGAAAATACTTCGTTTGGTATCATATTTGCAATCAATTGGCCATTTTCTCAGCCTTTGTAGCTTGGCAAAAGCTAAACTGTTCAGTTGTCATCAAACTTTAAAAGGCAATTGACAAGTTGCTTCCCCTCAAAGTAACTGAACAATTAACAGCTTGCGATAATCAAATTCCTCCCTCAAAAGTAATTACTGCCTTTTTTTGCATAAATTACTGTGTGAAAAGCTGGACTGCTAAAACAGGAGTGGAGTAAAGGGGAGAAGAACTGCTCAGCCTTCAAGCCATACAACACTCAAAACATGAGTATTTTATTCACCGATACCGATGAGTCAATACGTTTTAACATGAAAAAGAAAGAGGACTTGTAAACTGCTTAAAACGTCCTCTATTGTTGAATTAAACATGAACCGTTAAATTAAAATCGTTTTGTGGTAATTTCACTGTATGTAATAAAATGGCCATGACAATGAAGCAAAAGAGTTGTAATGAGTCGCACCACATTGAGAACATGCGGCAAGGAACTTCACGTCTAACGCTTTCCAAAAACACGATTTGAGCAAGGAAACTTAAAAAAGAAAAAACGACCAGAAAAATCACTGATTATTTTCAATGACAGCCAGTGATATTTCATGCAAAAACCTACACGAAATTAACAGGAGGTGGTCCGCTAACACACCCTTTGTTGTCCTAGTGCAAATTTTGGGAAGTTCAATTAAGAACGTCTGCGTCTTACGGGATTAAAATTCAATCTTACTTGAATGCTGAAATGTTCAAGGTTTGAGTGGTTGCATTTAGCCTTTGTGAACGTCATAAACGATTTGGCTGAATATATTTTTCATTTATTTTTCACAAAGCTTCTCCTTACAATGAACAACTCGATTTTTCGTCATTTTCTGCTAAGTTGGTTATTGTTTTTCTAATTAACTCTAGAATTTCAAATGAGTTTCATGTATTAATAAGTTCTGAAAATTTAAAAAAAAACATTAACACAGAATACAAATGTTTTGTGAAGAAGTGAATATTCTCTATAAAAAAAACCGTTTCTAAGGTTAGCATAGGTAAATCACGTGATTCCTAGAGTAATTTGTAATAAAAGATTCACGGTCGCAAGTTAATTGTTCAAAAACTTATATTTTGTTGTCCTTTTTAGAGCTTATTTACCGCTAATTGTTCTTAGATTACTTGTTAATAGTTCGCAAAAACGTCATAACTTGAAACAATACTTCATTCGGGCTGAATAAGCTTGAATAGAAATAACCCGAACATCTGAACATGCGCGAAGACTGAAACCATTCTTGGTCTTTTATTGTGCATGCTCTAAAATCTTCGGAATTATTAGACAAGCTCTGAGTTTGCGGTGGTGGTTCGTTCACCGAATCGTGGCAAGTTTGGATGATGAGGGGCAAAAAAGGAGGCATTGTATATTATATTGAGCGATAGTATGTGAGAATAATGCAGAAAGCTGTCGATAGCCACCTTGATTCATGACCTAACTGAGTATAGAATATAACAGACACTCGTGTATAAATTTTAGAATAAGCCAAGCATATTAAAAGGCCATTCTTTCCAGCTTGACACAATACCGTCCGTAACAACAATAAGAACTCTTTCTTAGTGTCCTTGATTATGGGCTACACAAATAAATAACCAGGTAAACTAAGTTTATCCGAGTTTTATCTACAATGTAGCCTTAAACCTCGCTCGCTTACTGTATTCAACCTTGAAACTCGTGAGGTCGACTTGTGGCAAGTTTTATCGTCTGTCTGATTCACACTACTAAAACAACCGTGACAATTACAATGAAATTTGTAAAAACAATGTTAAGCACGCGCGGAACTGTAAATTGCGCATTTGTAAGTGTTTTACGGTCTAGTATAACTGAAACCAACATACCACCTTAGAACAAACATGACCACTGAACACATCTGGGCGAGCACGATGGCTGTCTATAGGAATACCATCGAATTTAATCGCATTCTGTATATTAAGGGAATTGTAAAGTCTAGCCAATCTGGCAAAGACGTCTGATAAGATTTCGATTGGAATTTCAAGATCAATTGGTTCGCATGTGCCACTGATACCAAAGGATTTTCAGGCCACTCCTATAAACCAGTTAGCCATTGTCTGAACTGGTTTATCGAATAATCTCGTTCAGAGTTTCATAAGCCAAAATTACTAGATTTGTATTAGCATATGTCTCGAGGGCCATCACATTACTAATTCACCGCAGTTTTACGCCATGCAGTGGGCAGAATTGATAGCTGAAGGAGAGTAGACCACCGATGAAGATATAGCGAGGAACTTTAGCCTGAGCGAAGAAACAGGAAGGACAGCTAGGAGTGGACGGAATTAAGAGGCAGAAACCTCTGCCGCGCCCGAAATAGACGACCCGCTTGGAAGCGCGTCTTTTTAATATCTACTAAAAGACAGCGGACAAATGAATGTAAATTTCTTAAATGTGTCAGTTTCTGTGGGCTACAATAGTCCTTTTAAGCTATAAATCCCTGTGTTTTGATCATGATTGATTGTAGATTGATTAGGAATTCTAGAGTTGAGACATCTCACGGCTCTCAAGCTTCTAACAAACAATTGGATTATGAGCTCAAGATTTCTATCGCGGGGTGGTTGACGAGCGCGCAGCCCGAGTCAACTATCAGGCGAAAGAAATTAAGAGCGAATAATCTAATTGTTTAGGGTAAATCTACTAGTTGTTCAAAACTTTATCTTAATCCTCCTCACAGGCGTTTTAAAAACACAAAGAAGCGTTTGTTAGCAACCGCACACTGCTGGGCTACTCACTACCTACTACAGAATAGATAGTGATTCGCGCAGCCAGTAAGAGAGCGGCATTCGTGATAGAACCGCGCTTGAGGTATAATTATAAAGTTTAGTCGCATTATTGAGCCCAGGCAAAGCCAAAAGGTTAAAGGTTAAATCAATACAATTAAACAGGCACGACACGCAATTCGTTTTAGAAATGAAAACGTAGAAATTGGAATTCAACCCTAAATTGTAAGATGTCAGCTTAGCTAAGTTAAGTCGGGAGCACTTTTTTTTAGAAGAAGTTGAAAAAGCAGAAGAATTTGGCCGAAGTTGAAGAGATGCAGGGATAAAGTGGGTTTCCGCACTCCGCACTTCAAAGTATTGGTCGTGAACTATCTTCTCTTGTGTTAATTCATGACGCGGCTGCATGCCGATATTGTGAAGAAGGATCTCAGTTAACGGACAGAAGACCAGCCGAAATAAAAGGAATCGCCAATTGAGAGTAAACTGAATAAAGCACATATTTTGCTATTAGAAATGTTGCGCAATGGTGGCAAATCTTCCTACATTTGAACATACTAACTATGATTTGAAATAAGTCACTTATTTGGCTTTTATGTAATCTTATCAAATTAACATATCTTATACATCAAACTAATTAAAGTAAAAGGTTGATTTACGTTTTAACACGCATCTGCAACATTACAGTAGTTCACTGAAAATAAATCGTTTTGCAATAAGTATCCAGATTAAAATGGATTACAGCTGATTGAGAAGTGCTTCCTAAAGATTTTGCCAAGAGACCAAGTTCTCGGCAGTTCTCTCAAAGATTGAATTATTCTTGATTGAATCAGTCTTTTTATTAGATTCCACAAACATCTGTGTGGGACGAGTACCAAAAGAATTAAGTGAAGTGTAGTTATTATTTCTTCCCCTGGAGTAAAATGCCAAAAAGGTTTGTTCGCGACTTCCAGCCTCTATGGGAAGATTCATGCTGACGTCATTGCTTACATTTTTGCTCATTTGCATACGGCTTTGTGTACAGAAGGAAACATGTCAGATATGAATTGACTCCAGGAAGCTAGAGAGCTAGACGAACTTAATACATGGTGAAATTTTTAGCGCTTTGGGTGTAATATTCAAGGAGAAATTGTCTTTCAAAAACTGCAAAATGTCTGGGTGGCAAAAGCGCTAATAAGCTCACACATTCTTTGTAAAAGTTGGAGTTTTTAAATCCGTGTTGCACGGAAAGTATTCAATACGTCAGGCTCATATTCATTGGCAGAGTTAATCGCACTATGAGCTTTCAATATTCAGAACTGATTTATTTGTAGCCGTCCATCAGAAACTGAATTGCTTATGCTAATGAGGCAAGTATTGTAAACAAGGATTCCCCTATATGGTCATTCCTCATTATATAAATCCCCATTCCCGCTCCAAGAGCCTGGGAATAAGAATGAGAAATCCTCAGGGGATACTCGGGGGCGGAGGCGGGGAGATTCGGAAATTTCTAGTGGCGGGTGGAACAGTAGTTTCAGGAATTTTCCAAAGAAAAGACAACCTCGCAAAGGGTACCAAAATTTCCGAACATTTCTGACTGGGAATTTCTGTTCCATTTGATTTCCTCCTGGGTTTTTCGGTTGAATGGTTCGCATTTGGGAAATTCGATCAATAATTTTTGAATTGTCTGGAAACTTTCCTAGGAAATTTTCGTACCATTTGCATTTAATTTCAAACACATTTTCAAAACTAAACTAATCTATTGAGAGACATTTTCCCCTTGTTGCTTGAATTTCAAATAGCTTAAAACTGACCCTTGTTTCAGCTATCGCATTTTCGCTCCATTCCCCTTCAGTACTAATTATTGCCAAGGTAAAGATGGGTGTATTTTTTGAAAGGGTGGCAGTTAGTTGAAAATTCTACTGACAGCAGTTGTAATGTGAATATAAAGCCAAACTTACCTCAGTTCACCAGGGACTATGGAAGATAATTCAAGAATAGCTTTTTTGCTTTTCCCTTTTTTTTTCTTAGTTTTCCTAGCCCCTCGATAACTTTGCCTAACGGAAATATTTGTCTGTATTGAAGAATTGAAAAGAAAAAAAAATTAGTCTGGCAAATGTTTGCACCTTTTTTGCTATTTTATTTTTTCCACTGTCTGCTCATAGCTTTCCTAGCTCCTGGCCTGATGAAAGTCAGTTTTTGCTTTATTTTTTGTTGCAAAATCATAAACCTCGCACGCTCGGTTACAAAAAGGAGAGGCTTGTTACATGTAATGAGGTGGAAATTTTATTCTGGAAAGAGAAGTGAAAACTTAGAGGAGGGAGAAAACATTCACTGAATTAAAATATGTCAGCGCTCTGATGAGATGGACCAAAACGGTTGTCAAGGGACCGTTAGCAACGAGTCAGCCAATCAGCACTTAGTTTCTCACTCGTTCGAGCAGCAAAACAGTTCGAACACTGGTTGTGTTCAAAATGCCGCCAGTAAAGACGCAGAAAAAGGTTCGTCCTTCCACCGCTTCGGGGGCATTAGAATCTCACGAGTTTGTTGACTTACTGGACGATCTTAGACCAGCCACTGCGCCGGGGAAAAATTTACTGGGACTCGATCCTACGTATGTTACTTCGAGACATCATGTTCCTGGGGTCCCGATCACTTCGAAGTTAAGAGGAAGACAAATTTTTGGTGGCATACCCGAGAATGATTTGAAAGGAGCACAAGGAAGGAGAGCTACTTTGGGTGGCTTGGAAGATGTCGAGGAACATGAAAAACCAAAGAGACCAGCCACTGCCGTCGGAGTTTCAAAGCAAATCAAGGTAAATTGTTTTTCAATCTACAGCTTGTGCATGCAGAACATCGAAGCATGCAGAAGGGTTTCGAATGTTGAAATTTGATCTTTCCCGCCTTAGAATTGAACACTGTTATAAAGAAAAAATTTTTGGTGTCTGTATGCGGAGTCTAGGTATGCGATTGTGGAAGTTTTAATAATTCACACAGTCTGTTTTATTCATTACATCTCAATATTCTTTCATGTGGCTGTTCCTACACGTTTGGTTTGACGACTTCAAGAAAACAACTTCATTGTCTACACGCGCTCTTGGTGCAGTTTTCTTATACTGAATCTTAGACTTTGTATATATTATTTCCCTTTTGTTATGATCGTGGCTTATTTTTTTGTAATCATGTTTATACTAAATTTCTTCTGTTCAAATGGATGTTAATTCAATGAGCTTTGAAGTTGTTCTTGTTTCACTAATTACTAAGTGTCAATAATGTTAATGAATTCCATTAACGAAATTTAAAAATTCTCCGTGAAAAGGAAGAATAGGTGAGTTTTGTTTTCTGGAAAGAAAGTGATAACTTCACATACATATATATACTTTTTTTCTTGTGGATCAACAAGGGCAATCCTAACCAACAAACATGTTACAGGGCATTGAAAATTTACATTAAATTCCTTGAAACACCCCATATCTTAATATTTATAGCTGTGTTGATAAGCTGTTAATAGGACAATGTGATCAATTCACTGTCTGTGATTGGTTAAATTTTTTTTGCGTCGTTTACAATTCAACACTCCCTAGAAAATTGTTTGTCCTATTTTAAAAGTGGCATGGCAATAGTAAACTTTTGTTGATCCAATTTCAAAATTTCAGAATTTTCTGGTGACTCACAAATTTAGTCTCATTTTCGTCTTGGAGTCTAAAATCTTTTTTTCACATTTTTCCAGGGTCTCGGCATTCTAAATCCTGATGCAACTCTAACCGCCAGTCGTTTAAGCCTGGTTCACACTTCCAACATAACACCGTAATGACTCTGACATTACAACATAACAAAAAGATAAATAGATCTCTTCCTTATGCTGTTATGTTGTGTTGTTCATGTTGGTGACATTTAAGACAACAACATAACATCCTTTTTATGTTTGCGTGGCAGTTTCCATTATGTCATTATGTTACAAGTGTGAACCAGACCTTACAGTAGTGTACAAGCTTTTATTTATTTATTTTTTTTTATTTCAGTCGTAAAATTATGGTTTAGGACATTTCTTTCAAGTCATATATACATGTAGTTATGTACATGGTTGTATTTTTTTTAATCCTGATTATCTAGCTTGAGGACAGAATTACTCTGGACCACTTGAATAAAATGAGGCAAGCTTTTGAGGTAAGATCAACTCTGATCTGTGAGTCCTTATCAAATCAAATCCCTGCGTATAACATACATGTAATGCAGATTAAATTTCAAACTATCTATCCTGTGAAGGTGCAATTGCCTTTCTTTCTGTGTCATCAAAAATATCGAATACATTGTATAGTTACTTGTTCTGGGTATATCTTCAGTCAGTCATATATGTAAGTCACAGTTCAATAATTGGACTGGACAATTATTGTCCAGATGAGAACCACATGTACAGCGCTGGAAGATTTTGGAATTGCAATGGCCACCTTGGGGACAGAAGAAAAGTGATCGTTGTAGTGAGGTGGTCTTTATGGGGAGGTAGAGTGTAACATGACACCAGTTTTTTTTTTCTCAGGCTCAACACTTTTATCTTTAAAAAATGCTTAGTGTGGCATGTAAATGTGTTACACAATCAAACTACATGTATGCATATCGGTATGGATCAAGTTTTGTGACCTTTTCCAATAAAAAAAGGATTTTGTATTAACTGGCCATTGTCAAGAGGTTATTAAATGGTATTTGAGGCGTACTTTAGAGGCAGTTGCAGTTGTGGACAGATGGACGTTGCAGAGAAGTTAAAATAAGGGTGAATGTAATTGGACCGTCTGCTTGGACAAAAAAGTGGCCGTTATAGAGAGGTGGCCATTAGTGGAGGTTCAACTGAAGGGGTGCATGGGAAAAGACCCTAAGTGACATCTGATAGACTGCAAGATTCTCCTAGCAAATTGCTTTTCACTTCCTTGTACAGAAAAGGAGAATTTGACATGAGATCAAGAGTCACTTAGGGCTTTTTTCCAAGCACCCCTTCAACTGTACTTGGAAAGAAACAATATTAGGGCTGCTGTAATCTTGCTTTTGGATCACAAAATGCATAAAAAAATCATTGAAAATAAGAAGAACAACAACTTTCTTTATTTGTACTTTGCATTTTAAATTATTTACTTCACACTGTATTATGTCATAAATTATATCATAAAGTCATTATTGAAATTTTCTTCATAGGAAGCGGACTCAGATGGTAATGGCACTCTGGATCTGGAAGAATTCAAAGATGTTATCACCAATCTATTTCATTTTAAATTCAAGGTTTGTAATATTCTCAATAAAATATCTCCGCGATACCGGCGCAATGCTCTACCGACTGAGCTATGAAGCCACACATTGAGAGCATCGCACCGGTATTGCGGAGGTCAAGGTTTCGAATCCCGGTGAAGCCCTGATTTTTTTCAGGGTTCTTCTTTCCAATTGCTTAAATTGGAAAATTTACTGCAATGATCATTCTTCACTTTCATCTACAACCGTAGTTCAAGTATGAATTATTTCATATATACTTCACGTCACAGAATCATTGTGTTTTCGATTTCACGTCACATCCAGCCTTCGACCCATGCCCTGTTAAACTCAAAAGTAGTCCACTCCATGTTTTATTGTTGTACTGAAAAAAAATGGTGTTAGGTGCACTTTAAGGTGTTGCAGAATGGGCTTTTGATCAATTTTTGTAATAGCTTTTTGAGATGAAAAATTGAGAACAAAAGTGGAAATTGATTAGGAATAAATTGCCTATTTGTTCCATGTTCACCTATAACATCAAGGGCCCATTAAACAATTCTGATACAGCTGTAGCATGTGTTACAGTCACAACCATTATGGACAGCCCTGAGGTTCTTACTGCCAAGTTGATGTTATTACCTTTTCTGTCAACTGAAAGTAGAAATTAGTAAATAAGTGTGATTGTTATCTACACAAAATTACCGTACATTAATACTACATGTACATGTATACATGTATGTGCTACCTTCTTAATTACTTAAGAAGACATTTTACAGCCCCCTTGGAGCAAACAAGCTCAGCAATCATTTTTCCTGCTCACAGAGAGAACATCACATTTTCTATCTCATGGAATGAACTTGACTCTATACTGTTAGTAGCAGTTGATTCATTTGGTGAACACAGTTTCAATTACTTGTACTCAGTACATGCAAAATTACTACATTAGTATAAATTTAATGCGGTGACCAGCGTTTATTTTGACCCTGTTGTCACAATTAGTGCTGCTACAAACTGCGATAAATGCATAAGAAATGGAAAGACTTTTGATTGGTTGTGATTACATTGTTTTTTACCATATATGGGTAATAAGTGTTGTCACCTGCTGCTTTCATTTCAGACTACAGTTTAAAAAATTTAAATAATTAGTAAAGTTGTTTTTGTGGTCTTTAAATTTATTGAATGCCAGATGCAGGTGTTCAAAATGAATGCTAAAAATTATGATTGATGACAAATTTCATACTGTTTTTTATTGGAAATGTGCAGTGAATTAAGTTTATTTTCTTATGTAGACAGACTGTCCAGTTAGGATAGACAAAGTTTATTTTTATCTAGTATATTAAATTTATTTTACAAGGACATGTCATGGGTACCATTTGGCCTCACTGGTCAATTTTAATTAATGTGTGGGATTCTTTATTTTAATTCCATGAGCACAGAATGAAGACCAGGTTACTGCTCTTTTCATGAAAATTGATTCTTCATCAGATGGGGAAATAAACTGGGTAAGCTTACTTTTCTTAATTTGTCGCATCAAAAGTGCTTGTTGTTGGCTAGGCAACATAATAATTGTTTGTCCATGCTTATTGCTGTTTGCGTCAATTGTTTGAAATGTGAAGTTGTGAAGTAATCAGCTGATGTGAGACATGCTTGACACCTGCTGGGTTTTTTGTCACTATGTTTGTAATAACAAAAAATTATATTTTACAGTTATGTAAATTTAAACATTGGAGACTGCATTTTAAAACCTTTACTTATTAACATTGGGGGGAACAAATGTACATGATTGTATAATATGTTAAATACTCACAGCTTGAAGGTAAATTGTCTTCTAACTAACATATACATGTAGCAGTCTTTTTACTTTACAATTGTTTTATCTTTAATCTTGCTGTAATCTGGTTTTGGTGGTTTTGGTGAGAAAGCATAATTTATTAAGTCTAATGGTTCATGAAGTACATGAAGATCGACTGAAATATATTTTTTGCCGATGTTCAATGTTAGTAAAAAAAATATTACCATTACTTGTCTTATCTGGTTTAAGAATAAGAAATTATAAGTTCTATGGGTTCTGAGCTTTGAATTAAAGTACAACACCCTAGTTACAGAGTGCTGTGAGACAAGCAGTGGTGATTGCAGTTTGCCTGGTCTGTTGTGTCTTTAAAACTGGGAAATTTAAAATTCCTTAATCTGTCATGTATCAACTGTGTTTAATTTAGAGATGAGTTGCCTTCAGTTGTTATAAATTTAAGACAATAAAATTAGATGTGTATTACATGTGATATAGTACATATTAGACTACATGTAAAAAATGTATACTCCTTGCATATCTGATAATAACACAGACAGAGTCACTGCCACACAGTTAATATCTTAGCAAGTAAAAAAGCTGCGGCCATTATTTCAAATTGTGTTTTCAAGATGGTCAGGAACATTATATCATTACTGCATTCTTGGAAAGGATACATCTTCATGTACCTGTACCATCCCTGCTGTCATATCTTCAGCTGGAATCAGATGCATTCTTTTTGTTATGTTTTTTTTGTTGTTTTTTTTTTTGCATGATATTTTTTCTTTTCTTCCCTGGATCAGGATGAATTCTGCACTTTTATGCAGCTTGAATATGCTGAGAAAGAGGATTCATACTTACGTTCTAAAGAGGTGCGTGAAAATACTGTACATGTGTTTGCTTGAATGTATATTTCATGGATTTGTGTGGAAAATCATGCCTAGGAATAAACTCCTGAAATCTCTTAGTAATCTAGTCAACACGTTTTAAATTCAGTCAGAAAAATTGCATTTATTTTGAAAATAAAAGGTGCAATGCTTTCAAAAAACTAATTGGTTTTAAATTTTTGCAGAGCTTGTGTAGCCAAAGTAGTTTAATTTATAGTTTAATATTGTGACCTTAGATAATGTTTCACACTACACTGTACAGCCATAAAAGAGTTTTAGAATCAGAATAAATAATTATACATTGGGTAATACATGTACATGTATATATATCTGTTATTCCACAGACTGCTTTCACTCTGCCTGCGATTATTGCAATGAGTGAAAACTCCAACTCATCTCAGAGGGAACATGTTATACGACTATGTAATACGGCAGACAACAACTTCCTTGTCGTCAGCAAGGTACACTTGCCATTCCTTTACTAGTATGGTAAAAGGTAAAGACTGCATGCGAGCCAAGTGGCCCATCAGGCCGGAGCTTATCCCGGTTTCTGTAGCATGAAGCGACTAGGAGTATTCTACTCCCCCTGGATGGGATGCTAGTCCATCGCAGGGTTACCCCCAGCATTAAGTTCGCCGGTACCCATTTATACACCTGGGTGGAGAGAGGCACTGTGAGAGTAAAGTGTCTTGCCCAAGAACACAACACAATGTCCCCGGCCAGGGCTCGAACCCGGACCGCTCGATCCGGAGACGAGCGCACTAACCATGAGGCCACCATGCCTCCCACTTACTAGTATGGTAGCAGCACATTATTCCACTGGGCATAATAAAAAGTGTTTCTTGTTGTGTTTCTAATAATTACTGTTGTTCTGCAGGATGGTCTTGTCTCATTTTGGTCCCAAAATATGGAGTTTAAAAGAATGAAACATGCTCATGTGAGTATTTATAGTCATTATCTGATAACAGGCTAAAAAGATACTGTTAAATCATGTGTTTCTTTATTGATTTGCTTTTGTTGCTGTTGTTGTTGTTGTTGTTTTTTGTGGTTTTATTATTTGCCAGTTGAAATAAGTTTTTAACAAACACTTGTTTAATACATTATTCTTAGGTTGAAAACTCAACTAAGAAAACTAAGTGGATAACAGATTTTGTACTTATGCCTCATTTCAACAAATTTATTATTTCAACAGGGTAAGTTTAGTTAGTATTCTCATGGAAAAATACAACTTAACTAAAACCATTTCTAGGTGTCCACCTCTGCTTGACATTTAACAATTAGATTATGAGCAGAGATTTCTATGAAGTGATAGATGATGAGGCCAAAGGCTGAATCAACTATCACCTCATAGAAATCGAGAGTGAATAATCTAATTGTTTTAGTAGAATTCTAACTAAAATTAATGCAAATAACGGTTTCCAATTATTTTTCTCCACATTATTGAACTTCAGGCTTTAACAAAATCACACGTATTGAATTGTCCTTAGTAATTTTGCAGTTGTTTACGCGTGTGCACCCGGTTTTTCAATAATTTCACGTTTTTAAAGTCAAGAAACCGTCAATTTCCTTTTTTCAGTCATCTCAGGAATTTAATTATCTGTTTACATGTAAACTTTCTTCCAAAACTTCAGAAAAAGGACAAAAAAGTCGCATTTTTGGACGATTGACAGCTACTGCACTCTAATGGCTGATAGTATACGAGTAGCTTAGCCAATCAGATTGCCGCATTTGCATTAGTATACTCATAGAATTCTACTAATATAAATTAGAGGGTCATAAAGAGATCAACATTTAAAACTACATGTACAGAAATACTTTGTAATGCACTGCATTGTGCTACATTGTCATGAATCAAATAAATTATTTATTATTTATTAATAATTTGAACTTCATAATTTACAAATCACTCTACATTTCATCACATTGCATAATATAATGTTATACACAGATTTTGCTTTATAATTTAACTTTGTATTATTTATGTCATGTCATTAAATATCATACCTTATGTGTACTAGTTTAGTTCATATTAGATTAATTGAAGTTATATTATTATATTATATTGTATTGTATTATTATATTATATAATATTAATTGTTAGTAACTGTTCTTTTTCACTTTTTGTCTTATACCTTGTTTCCTAATTAGTTAATTTATTATAATACATGTATTTATGGCTTTTTATTTATAATATAATTTAGTGAAAGTAAAGAATGATCAACGCAGTAAATTTTCCAATTTAAGCAATTGGAAAGAAGGAGCCTGAAAAAATCAGGGCTTCAACGGGATTCGAACCCATGACCTCCGCGATACCGGTGCGATGCTCTACCAACTGAGCTACGAAGCCACACATTGGGAGCGAGATCAATTAATTGAGTTCATATCTTCCCGTAAGGAGTGAAATGATGTGAAGTATATATGAAATAATTCATATTTGAACTGCCATTGTAGATGAAAGTGAAGAATGATCAACACAGTAAATTTTCCAATTTAAGCAATTGGAAAGAAGGAGCCTGAAAAAATCAGGGCTTCAACGGGATTCGAACTCGTGACCTCCGCGATACCGGTGCGATGCTCTACCAACTGAGCTACGAAGCCACACATTGGGAGCGAGGTCAATTAATTGAGTTCATATCTTCCCGTAAGGAGTTCATATCTTCCCGTTCATATCTTCCCATAAGGAGGATTTACTGCGTTGATCATTCTTCACTTTCATCTACAACGGCAGTTCAAATATGAATTATTTCATATGTACTTCACATCATTTCACTCCTTACGGGAAGATATGAACTCAATTAATTGACCTCGCTCCCAATGTGTGGCTTCGTAGCTCAGTTGGTAGAGAATCGCACCGGTATCGCGGAGGTCACAGGTTCGAATCCCGTTGAAGCCCTGATTTTTTCAGGCTCCTTCTTTCCAATTGCTTATATTGGAAAATTTACTGCGTTGATCATTCTTCACTTTCATCTACAACGGCAGTTCAAATATGAATTATTTCATATATACTTCACATCAATATAATTTAGTGATAAATAATTATAATTATAATATTTTTAAATCAGTGGCTTAAATTTATCTTTGATTGAACCAGTTTGATTTTGCTTTTGAGAACTTTTAAGTCAAAAGTAAATTAAGTTAAAACCAAAGCAAATATATAATTATTATATTTGTAAACAACTAATTATTTTTAAATATTGCTTCAATAATAGGGATAGGGAAATTCAGTTCTTTGAATTATCGACATTTGAGCCTTACTGCCAAATCACTGGCTTAGAGACAACTCCCTTACGAGTTGATTATTGGTAAGTGAACGGAATGGAACCCAACTCTTTGCCCCTTGCTGTCTATGATGCCCTTTTAATGCCTCCTGCAGTAAATCCTACCATATGTCAAGTGGTATCAATGTTGTTTAGATACTTACCTCTAGATATGAACCATGGCTCTGCATATGATACATGTAATAATAATATTGATCTAAGTATATTTTGTAATAGGCATAAAGAAATAGGCATAAAGAGAGTTTTACATTCATGTATGATAAATGTTCATTAGTGTTTTAGTACATGTGGCTTCATGTGGAACACAGAATAATTCCAAATCTTTCTTTCCAGCTCAACAGGACAAGATGAGTGTATTATTCTTTATGGGGACAGTCAGGTATTCATAGTTTTACAATTATACGTGTATTAAACAAAATAAATGCAATGAACGTATTTTCTAAAATTAATAGTTTCACTATACTAACTTTTTCAGGAAAGAAATATTTAATAAGTAGTTACTGTCAGACTATGCTCTTTAATTAATAGCTATTATTTTTTAGTACATGCACTTTACTTCTACTTAGTAGAGATTCCTTTTGTATTAAAAAAATAATATTCAATATAATATTTTATGTTATTTTTATTAATATATAATGCATCAATCATCACAATTCATAACAATTTCATTGTTACCATAAAGATTCATAATTTCTGGAATAGATGATTATTTATGATGTGTTGTGTGCACATATCAGTTGGTAAAAAAACATAATGTTCTGTTCATATGTGTATGGTTCAATTGAAATGTAATATTTACTATGCATTAGTTTATTTGATATAATATTATGCAGCCATGCAACATTTTAGCATGTATTGAATGCGAGCTATTTTTTTTCTTAGGGATGTGTAAATATATTTATTATGAATTCTGTGGGAGAGACATTAAGGTTTGTTTTATTTTCCACATGTATTCTTAGATAGAAATCTTTATTAAATGAAAATCATTATAACGTATTGGTTAGGGAGAACCATTAAATATGTATTACATTGTACTTAAATATTAATTATTTATTTAATAATTATTCTACAGAGTTAAGGAATTATTCCTTAACTCTGTAAATCACTTTGACATGTTCTTTTTCTCAAAATTTCAAGCCATTGTTTCAAAAAGTACTCTGGAAACTTTTAGCTTTGTTGATTTAATTTTCAGCAATATTTTTGTCCTATTCACACACATCAACTGAGGTATTGAAAACCTGAGCTTGTACAGGAACACATTTTTGTTTCATCCATTAATTTAGTTAGAAATGTAATAAATACCTTTCGTGGAATTTAAGAACTTTAACATTCTCATTCTTGATTTGCAGAAATTGGAAGAAAATGCCAAAGGTTGAAGGAATAGCTAGTGTAAATATAGATAGGTATGTACAATGATCATTACACATGATGCATTATAACAATGCTTTAAAACGATATAATTACATTCTGTCTTTATTCATCTATTACCGTGTGACATTCCTTATCGAGGGCTGTCAAATAAACCTCTTCATCACAAGTCAACCAACCGGCAATGGCATATTTGTATAGCTGGGTTTATATGAGAATGTTGTCAAAATTACATACATACATACTTTTGTACGGCACCCCCTTGAGGACCCTTCCAACATACATTAATTTAAAAAGAAAGCTATTTGCGGACAATAACAACGTAGAAATCGTGCTAAGTATTAAGTATGGAAAAGAAAAAGAAAAAAACTAAACTACAATAGGTACATTACAAGGATAAGAAATATTTACAAATTAAAAAGATCTTTAAAAAATCTCTTTTTAAAAAGGTTCATTAGTTTACAAACTATCAATTTCTCTGAATTCCTTTGGCAAGTTGTACGTCTTTGCACCACAACAGGTGACTGACCTTTGGCCAGTCGTTATTCCGCACTTCGGCAACTCAAGGTCGTTTTATTGCCTGGTATTTCTTAGATGCACTTTTGATTGCATCTGAAAACGATCACGAACTCAAGATAGCTTGGAGTTTGGTTGTTCATGCTTTTATGTACCATTACTAAATCGTTAACGAGCACTTCGTTCTAAACTGTGGCTCGTTTATATTCACACGATTGTAATAATACCGTTAGAAGCCATTTACATGTAGTGATGGTTGACAGGGGCATTCAATAATAATTGTATTGTGCATTTTAATCAGTGAGTTCTGTTTTTTTACAGTGTTGTAAATTCTGATAATGCAAGATTTACTTGCATCAGGTAAGCACTTGATTTCTGTTTGTTGCATTAAGTGGTGTTTTTCATGAACGATTGAAAAATTCAGATTGTAGCAGATTTTGTAATGATCATTCATTGCTACGGCAAATATACCAATTTCTTCAGCTGACAATGCAGTGAGGCTGCTGCAATGTGTTATTACAATAATTTTTTTCACCTTTTGTTTTTTTTTAAATTGCTGTGAAATTAGTTACATCTGTCATGTCCAGAAACTAGACTGAACCAGTTTTGGAATTATTTTTATTGCAATCATTTTTTATTGAAGTGACGTGGTGACTTTGCGTAAAAGAAATGAAAAACTCAAGCTTGAGTTTTGAGTGCTTTTGTCACTCCATCCTTTAGGTGGAAGGTTCATGCAGACTGGGTCTCGCAGCTCAAGTATTATGACTCTTTGAGAGCAGTCATCTCGTGTTCTAATCACCCAGACACTGCCTTGGTTATCGGTAAGTTATGTTACGATGGTTGATAAAGTTTTCCTCTCTGTTGACATAATAATTTCGCTAAAAGAGGTAAAATAATATTATGTACAAGGCTAAAAACTATAGACAAAAAGTTATTAATAGAGTGAACAGTTTCGAGTTATTGTCACTATCAGGGTGAAAGCCGTCTGCGGTTATGCACAGTTTTATACTTACGTTATTCCGGCCCGCAGTTGTTCCCTTGGTATTCTAAGCTGCGTCACGGTTTTTGCATCTTGAAAAGTTTAAACCTCAACTTTTCAAGTTCGTCGTTTGTAATCCGTGTCAATCTCCTCCATCCTCAACCATCCTTGTTCCTTTGTGGTTTAGTATTATCTTTCTGGTGTTTTTCTGCCTTGTAAACTACTATTTTTAGGTTTCCTTCGATATAACAGTAATTTGGTCCGTGGCCAAATTAACTAAAAATACCGTGACTGAGCTCCTTTTAGCTTAATTTTCATGTTGTTCTACTTCTTAGGTCATACAATGGGCAGTACACATGTAGAATCACAACTTCGAGATCCCACGGGCGCCTCAAAGAAAGTGCAAAACTCAACTGCTCGTGATATGCAACCGAGGCGGCGTATGGACAGTGATCAAACTGTGTTTAAAGTGTACAAAGGAGTCAAGACTTTCGACTTTTGCAAAGAAAAGAACGTGATTGTAACTGGAGGTGAGATTATATTTTGTCTGATTCGATATGCAACCAAGAGTCAGTTTCTACATTCACTGTTCTTTTGATGCAAGCTCTGTAATGTTGCGGCGCAATGTTCCAGTATTGATTGGCGTTTTACTGGAAGCAACTTGCAACTTTCAATTCAAATTTACTTGAGCAAGTTGCCCGCCCCCTCAGGTAACCCTCCCAGGACGCGTAAATGCAGGATTGGCCTCAAATTTAGCCCCGTTAAAAAGAGTTGGAGTAGATAGAGGCTAGAACGGGTCGTTAATTGTGTTGCTAAAAAAGACGCA
Source organism: Orbicella faveolata (assembly GCF_042242905.1). Taxonomy (NCBI): domain Eukaryota; kingdom Metazoa; phylum Cnidaria; class Anthozoa; order Scleractinia; family Merulinidae; genus Orbicella; species Orbicella faveolata. The sequence goes on along the minus strand of NW_028301564.1, from coordinate 1,184,097 downwards.
AACCCTACACCTTTAATCTGCGGTTGAAGTCTAGATGTAGTAAACTAACTATGGGCCATTGTATTTAGAACTCAGTTAAACGGTTGTTTTCTCACAGGAATGGATAGGCTTGTCCGGTTATGGAATCCTTATGTTCCAGGGTATGTAATTAGATACTCAAGCGTTATGAATTGTGCGTACTAGTTCAAGTTTATAGGAACCGTTTTGTTCGTGCAAGTTGAACCCCTACAAAACGTGCCATGATTTACATGTAGTGCAACTGAAGCGTAATCAATTTGCGAAATATCTTTTCTAGAACTTTAACAGAAAGTAGAAGAAGAAATGCATTTCAAATGCACTGAAATCCTCATTTTCTTCCAAAATGGAAATAGGTACTGATGGCCAAGGCATTTTTTCACTTATTTTCGAAAGCCTACTTTGTTTTGCGATTCAGATTCATTACGTTTTGTCTCCTCACTGTCTATAATGTGATATTTTTGGCCGAGGCTCACTGAGGTTCCGTCCACACTATACCGGAGAAATTTGAAAACCTTTTTTTCATTCTGAAAACGCATCAAATGTTTTCCTTCCACACTAAGTCGGAGAAATTTGAAAATGCAACAAATCACCGGTCATTTTGGATTTGTGTTTGAGGAAAACTCGGGCAGGGACATCACGTGATTATCGTGACGTCATCGTTTTAGGAAAGCTTGTTTTCAAAATGTTTCCGTTCTCACGAAAACGAAAAGCCGGCGTTTTCCAAATTCCTCCGGTTTCAAGAGCGTTTTCGAAAAGCTCGGTTTTGGTAACGGATTAGTGTGGACGGTAGGTATAACCGGGGAAATAATGCTGCGCTTTCAAATTTCTCCGGCGTAGTGTGGACAAGGCCTGAACCACGGCCTGGTAATATATGTAACGTTTGTGGTAAAAATGTTTTCATCCGAGATAATTGCTCTTTTTTTCCTTTTTTTTTCAGTAAACCTACGGGTCTTCTCAGGGGACACACAGCGCCAATATTTCATTTATTTATTTGTCCTGAGGACGACAGAATATTCAGTGTAGCTACGGACAAAACAGTCAAGGTATGCCGGGGTATAAGGGTATAAGGGGTAATAAGGGAGACTAATGAAACGACAGTATTCCGTGGAATGTTTATGTGTGGTAGTTCCTCGAGAAAACTTGAAAATGTGCATCAGAATGTTTTCCTTTTTGATCAATGAGAGGTTTAGATCGAAAGATGTTGAGGTTATTTATAGCCGAAGGTCAAATTGCTTTTAGCTAATCACTCCGTTTGAAGTTGTATTCTTGTGCACTCTAAAACCTCGTGCGAGATTGAAAGAGTTTTCAAATACCACTCGTAGAGTAAATCCTTGATAGCCCTCGTATTTAGACGATTATTAAATAATATTATTTGATGATATCTGATATTCAAATATTTGAAGCCAAATCTTGTTGTGAAATCATGAGAAATATCTCTGGTAACAATTCTCTTTGAATTAACACATAGGTGTGGGATCTTCACGATCACACGTGCTTACTGACTGTCCGTCCCAAGGCACATAAGATCAGAGGCGACCTGGCTGGTAAGTTCTCCAAACACACTTGAAAGAGGTTGAGATATAATTGTCATCTAACTAATAAACATACAGTCAACAACACAAAATATTTTGAAAACAAATTACGGAAAATTTTTTAGCGATAAAGAAAAACTGTGGAATTGTATACATGTCAGTCATTGTGAATTTTCGCCGTATACCGTGATTTTGGATAGAATACAGTTATCCCCTTTGTTACACAACCTAAGAATTATTGTTTTCTGATTGTGGGGGTAACGTATGATGTCATAGGAGCTAATTATGACGTCATAAGATTCAAAATGCGGTTCGTGGTAGATTCCAAATAACTCAAAATGGCTGTTATTTTTCCTAATTTTTCCGAACAATTTTTAGTTTTAACTAAGACGGTAACATTTCTAAGAATTTAACAACGACTTGTTTCTAGATTAAAATACATCGACTCTTGGCAGGAAAACTATTGTCACTGTCTAGTAAATACTTTTCCCTTAAGCTGGATTTGACTGTAAGATAAGGGGATTTTTTAAATCAATTTCTTCGTTTCCGTTCTTTGCAGCCATTCATTACAACTACTCTAGTAGAGGCCTTGCTGTTGCTACATCCGAACAAATAGCTCTTCTACCACTCAAGAGCAGGTAAGAGAAAAGTTCTCTGGTAAAGTCTGTGTCGGACCAAGTGGCGCACACAGCCGGAGCTTATCCCGATTTCTGTAGCATTAAAAGAGTTCAGTCACAGCATTCTAAGTTATTTTGGCCACGTACTAAATTACCTTTAAATATAAAAAAACTGAAAATAGTAGCTTACTAGGATAGAAAAACACCAAAGAGATTATAATAAACCATAAAGGAGCAAGGATGGTTAAAGAGTGAGAAGATTAACACGGATTACGAACGACAAACTTGAAAACTTTAGGCTAGTAAGCTTTTCAAAAAGCGCAAACCTTGATGTAGTTCCTTTTAAAGTAACTAGTAGTATATCTTTCTCCCGCTGGATGCGATGCTAGTCCCTCGTAAGGCTACCCTTAGCATTAAATTTAGCGGTACCCATTTATACACATGCAATTTGCTATTTGATTTTGGGATTAGCCAGGTTATAGCGCAACTTAGAGACCCCAGAACAAAGCGCACTCCTGAGACGTTTGTTGTTTTACTAATCCGAACAAATATAAAATAGCAACAGTGTCATGTGTGTAAGCAATAAAGAGGAGAGTTAAACTTATAAATGAGCGTGGAATAGGATGCGGTTTCATTTTGAACAAATGACGGTTTGGTACGAAAAGCCAAGCAGGAATAACCTACGTTGTTTGGTGGCCAGTTTGCAACCTTTTTATTACAATATTATCTCGCACGTAATGGATATCTTCATTTCAGGAATTCATCAAAGGACATGATAACAACTCATAAGGAGCCAGTCATGTGTGTGAGGTACAACAAAAGCTTTAAACATGTCGTCACTGCCTCGGAAAGCTCGGTAAGTTGGAAGCAAATCGTATTCTGTTCTTGTTTGCTTTCCCCAAAAAGTGATCCTTGTTTTTAATGCCTAAAATGCAATGCGCGGGGATTGGGAAAGAGGGGGCGGGTGGAGTCTGGGGTAAAGCAGTCCCCAGTCCCCGTGTATAAGCTGCAAACTGCTGTCATAGAATCATTCGTTTACTGATGAAACGAACTTGTTTCACTCGTTTGCAGGTGATAAAAGTGTGGGATTTGGAAACGGGACGTTCGGTGTTTGAATTCTCTCAAGCTCATGGAGATCATGCCGTCACTTGTATGAGCTTTGACTCTACAGAGAGAAGGTGAGAAAATATTTTTCTGGGAACAATAACATTTTTTCAGTTGTTTGTGTCATATTTCCTCGAGATGAAGCCTGTTCAGTTGTCTTCCTTTTTCAGATCTGCAAACATACCCTCGCTCGCCGTAGACTTACTGTTTTATAATCTAGCTTTGTTTTCTTTTCAGATTAATTACAGGCGGTAGAGATGGCAGGCTAAGAATATGGAACTACAACAATGGACACTGCCTCAGAACACTTGAAAAAAGTAAGATTTTCTCATTTCATAAATGATGCGTTGATGTACAGTGGGAATATTCAAGATAACGTTCAGTTTTTCACGAGTTCAATTCAGTCTTTCATCTTATACCGTGCATTTACCAAACGATAAAATGTCTGGCTGACTGCTGACGTCTTAATGATTGTAGTATTTATTTTTCTCTTTGCATTTCTTGGCCAATCATATGTGACCACTTTGATTTGTCCTCCTCTCTTGCATTGAGGTAGTTGGCTTATTAATTAGCTGAATAAACAAAGTCGTTGGAGAAATCAAGGGGTATACTGTCGCTTCCATCTAAGCGTGGACACGTGACGCCGAAACATGCTCTAATTGGGTGTCAAACGTGGCATGATTGGTCATCAAACATTTGAAGTTTTGCGGACCGTAAAGCGAACTTGAAACCGGGATAAGCTCCGGCCTGATGGGCCACTTGGCTCAAAGTTCAGAACACGAAATGGTGAAAGATTGAACATTAAAGATTTCTTCAGAGAAATTGACCCTGACCTGTGTCAATATGCATACGCCTTTCGCGAGAGTGGTTTTACTTCTGGTATAACCATGAAATATTGCCTGGAGTAAGACTTTCAGAGTCTATCAGAGCGCGAAAGTTCGCGTTACGGTCTCCTGAATTTCAAATGTTTGATGACCAATCATGCCATGTTTGACACCCAATTAGAGTATGTTTCGGCGTCAGGTGTCCACGTTTAGATACAAGCGACGGTACAATACTTGCCTAACTTACGTTAAGTATTGCTGTATTGGGGTAGCAACTTTTACCAAATTTCATCAATCTTCCTCCCGTTGGTTTTTTCAGAGAGCGATGTTGACGAAGTAGCAGATTTAACCTACCTGGTCTTAAATAAAAACAGGTTAAGTATATGTAGATAATTATATTAACTCACTTACTGTTCAACTGTTTGTTTGAGCTTTGGCATGTTTGAAATGTTCTTTGACATGCGCAATCAGTGTACAAAAGTTAACAAGAAGCTATCATTTCTTTGGAATTCCAGATATAGCATCAAAGATAATTATACCACCTCGATTATCGATTAACTTTTGGTTTCAGCTTTGGCATGTTTGAAATGGTCTTTGGCATGAGAACAATCAGTGTACAAAAATTAACAAGAAGTTTTCATTTCTTTGAAATTGCAGATATATCATCTCTGTAGGCTGGGACAGAAGAATTAACTTATTTTCTGTGAGTAACTTCCCTTGAAATTTTATTCCTTGCATTATGTCTGTCTGGTGAGAGGTCTGACACCCTTGTGTTGTGTTCTTGGACAAGATACTTTGGTATAGACGAACTGTTAAGGAAAACCTGACAAAATAGGGCGGGGAAGCCCTGAAGTGCGCATCAGTTAGGTCTGCATACGAGCCAAATGGCTCATCAGGTCGGAGCTTATCCCGGTTTCTGTAGCATGAAGCGACTAGGAGTATTTCTACTCCCCCCTGGATGGGATGTTAGTCCAACGCAGGGTTACCCCCAGCAATAATATCTCCGGTACCCATTTATACACCTGAGTGGAGAGAGGCACTGTGAGAGTAAAGTGTCTTGCCCAAGAACACAACACAATGTCCCCGGCCAGGGTTCGAACTTGGGCCGCGCGATCCGGAGACGAGCGCACTAACCATTAGGCCACCGCGCTTTATCGGGGTGGGGGGAGTACAAAGACTCCAAGCGGCTTCACGCAAACGCGGGAGTGCTTCCTGAGCAGGAGTACGAGACTTATGTTCGTCACTTATTTGTTTCTTGTATGAGGTAATGATGTTGTTGTCTTTTCTTGTAGGATGATAATGAAGATTTTCATCACGTTCAACACCCTTATGCTTACTGGAAAGACGACCTGGTAAGGAAAGAGACATCACAGACACTTGCAACATATTGTTATTGTTTGTCAGAAAAGCGTCAGTTATTGAATTAATGTCATGATGCTGTTACTAACTGCCATTTCCCGTAAACGATGCTTTCATTTTTTCTCAGGCTGTCTCGGTTCTGTATACAATCCTCGACCGCCTTAAGAAAGTTTTATAAGTGAAGCTTTTCTTTGTTGATTCAGGTCAACGGACATAAGGAGGACATCTTGTCGATAGCAGTCAGTCCACCAAACCTTCTGGCAACATCAAGTTATGATGGAGAGGTACGGTACTACAGTTTCCCAATTGTTTTAACTTTGGTCTTTCTTTTCTTTGGCCTAATTGAGAATTGAAGGACTCACAACGTAAGCTAACTATTGTCATACGAAAACCTCACCACTCTTTCTGGCTGTTTGATGAAGTGAGACCAGTTAGTCACAAACTCGTACTTCGTGAAACTATTGGCATTTTGAGTAGCTGGATTTCAAGTGTTTTGCCATTAGATCGTATTAGACTGAAAAGTAATTACACCTTCTCTGTTTCTTTGTAGATAATCATCTGGAATCAGATTTCAGGCCATATCTTCTGCCACATACATTCACCCCGTGCTTCCAGAGAGAACGGGGAGATTTCCTCGCGAGATCGTAAGTGCTCGTGATTTTGTCCAGATTACAGAAAGTTAAATTGCCCCGCGTGGCTTGTGGTCATCTCCAACCCCAAAATAATTCCTTAAATTTGTGTTTTCATATTAAACTGGCTTCTTTTTCTGTCCTTTTATTCCCAGTGGATGGTGGAAATGCCATTGGTAAGATTTTATTCTTGAAAGCAAGAGCCATGAAGAAAGATGCCGCCACCTTGGTGGCCAGCGGACCACAAGGTACTGTGTGTAGTATTATACACCAATGGTCTCTATTCATTCATTCATTCATTCACTCTTTGAGGCGATCTGCATTTGGAAAGTACTTCATCATTAGCTAAATGAACTCCTAGACAAACTATGCCCCTTATAATAATGAATATTGATAGTGACAAAAAAGGTACAGACTAACGAGAAGAATAAAATAACTACGCTGGCAGTTTTCTATCACAGTGGCACGTTAACCGTCATCTTTGTTAATTCGTATCAAACAACGCTTCTGTGAGCATGTAACATTTATGTCCTAGAGAACCAGAACGATCAATCTGTACCAAGTATAATTTGGATGTAATTTTTTTTTCTAAAATACAATCTTCTGTTATAGGTCTGGTTCATTTCTGGAATATCTACACAGGCGGAACTCTTTATGCTACGTTTTGTCCAGTATGTAGACCATTTCTGTCTTTATTTCATTTGTGATATACTAATTAAATAGACAAGCATTCAATCAAGTAGACAGCAACGATTTTTCTTCTTATCTTTGTTGTTGTTGTTGTTTACAGTCCAGGAATGGTGTAACAACCATGACGTCAGTTGCCAAGGATACCAGACTGGTCACCGCTGATTCGGCAGGTTTGTTTTTTTTGTTGCTGTTGTTGTTGTTGTTGTTGTTTTTGTTGTTGTTTTTGTTGTTGCTTTCTTTTGTTCAGCTGTAGTTGACGATGATGATGATGATGTTGCTGTGTATTTGACACAAGTATAAAATCATAGAAATGTTCAAGTTAAGTGAAGTCTGTTTTTCATTGCCCAACAGCACAGTGCCGTGTGGATTTATAGCGTTTATTTATTACATTTCTGTAACATTCTATTTATTTAGGTTTCATCTCCATCTGGGATGTAGAAGATTACTGCATGAAGACAAAAACAACTGAACCTCCAGAACGTGAGTGTAATGTTCTGTTGAAAAATATTGAAATATTGTTTATAGTTCTAAGGCATTCTACTTAAACTGAAAGAGAGAAATTATTCAACTAAACATAACAGGCTTAAAAATCCCCACTGGCGGGAGGCAGACCAGTTGGCTATTTACAAGCATGACTGATGAGTCGAACTAGGGTCTACAGAGAAATAACTCCAGCTATAAGTGGTCAAAGCGGGACTTAAACCCGTGTCCGGCGCCACTCGGCCACCCTGCTGCTAATGACTATGAAAGGCTTGCAGTGAAGGAAGTTTTTGTAACATGATGTATTTTTATGTTTTGTAACCTTGGCGAAAACCTCCATGGAATGCAATGTTTGTCTTTCAGGTTTGTTTTTCTGGCGTGCCCATGTGCAGAGTATTACAAGGTAATTTCACGCTTCTTGCTTCATCAAATGTTACAGTGTAGGATTTTACAACCCCTGGACAGACACTGCATGAAACTGCGCGGTACTCAGTTTGCTTTTTGGAAAGTGAACAAGTTTAATCGTTACCAATGCTTATGGAATTTTTTTTTCTGTTTTTCAGTATTGAGCCAGTAGATATTTGGAATTGTGAAATTCTCCTGACAGCTTCTTTAGACTGTACCGTCAGACTCTGGACCATGGAAGGACATTTTGTTGGTACGTCTATTCGAGGGGATTTTTTAACTGAGAAAAACTGTTTTGTCGCCTCGCGTGTTACAGGAAGACAGAATTTTATCGAGTTTATCTGTTATAGTTTTGTTCTTCACATTATAGGCAAAATTCAGAGTTACTGTGTACCTCCCAGAATTTTGCAAGTTTGTTTAGCAATACACCTTCTTGAATGGAACGACGCAGGTAGAGAGAGCGGAGTCTTGCATATGCAAGAAAACAGCAGAATGACGCACTCGAACCGAACCAGTCGATCCGAAATCCAATGCACTAGCAATTAGGCCTCCGCGGCCATACTCGATGTAGTATGCATATATGAAACCAACGATGTCATTGATAACACTTTCAACTTTTCTGTTTTCTAAAGGAACTCTTGGTCAACCTAAAATCTGGGACATTAGGAACCCGGTATCTTATCAACACCCCATGGCTCCGTATGATGTGTTGGTGGACCCCCATACTCTGCCAAATCTTCCCAAGAAATATAAACATGAAGAAACAGCGCCAGATGACACTAACGATACTGACATAGAAAATGAGGTAAGTAACTAGAAAAACGACTAACATAATTTCCGAGAAATTTTGCTTGTCGACGCCAAGAAAGTATTACCAAACATCAGTTGATCAAGATAAACCTCATTCTTTTGCATTACTTTCAACACTAATTTACACAGTCACACGTTCACAAAAATCCTTTCATCGAAGACTTTGTCAGTTGATCGTTATTGCTATGTAAAGGACGTTTTGCTTGCTCATAACGTAACGTCAAGTCGGTGTATTATAGTTTGTTTTTTTTTTTTTTGCTCGTTAAAGTTCTCTTCCCACAGTGAGATCTGACAAATAAAATGCCAAATCGAGTTTTATGTTTATGCTTATTGCAGTTGGACTCCCCAATTCCGTATGTTCCAAGTTTTCAAGCAAAGGATTCGCTGGTGTAAGTAAACTAAGATTATGTTGCGGGAGTTAGAAAATATAATCTTAGGCCCTGTCCACACTACCCCGAAAGAATTTGAAAACGGAGGTTTCACTTTGAAAACACATCGAATGTTTTCCGTCCACACTACACAGGAGAAATTTGAAAACGGAACAATCACCGGTCATTTTGCATTTGTGTTTGAGGAAAACTTTGGCAGGGACATCACGTGATTATCGTGACGTCATCGTTTTCGAAAAGCTTCGTTTTCTAAATGTTTTCCGTCCAGACTAAAACGCAAAGCCGGCGTTTTCAAATTCCTCCGGTTTGAAGAGCGTTTTCGAAAAGCTCCATTTTCGTGACGGATTAGTTTGGACGGTTGGCCTAACCGGAGAAATAAAACTGCGTTTTCAAATTCCTCCGGCGTAGTGCGAACGCGGCCTAAAGCGAAAGACCATATCGTCCATTTCAGTTATGTGTACAAAGAGGATAATGAATTGAAAATAAAAAGTGAAAAAAGCGCGTTGTGCGAAGGGTTATGTAAATACAAGATGGCCTGGTATGTCACGAGTGAGCAACCTTCAAATTAAAAAGATTGGTAGCACGTTAGCTTTATTGGTAAGGTTAATTTTAGCTTTTATTCCTTTTGCTTCTTTTGTCACCAAATTTGTTTACGTATCTTTGATATTGGGGTCTTTCAATTTTAGCCTTTATTCCTAATGCTTCTTTTGTCACTAAATTTGTGTACGTATTTTTTGTATTGGGGTCTTTCAATTTTAGACTTTATTCCTAATGCTTCTTTTGTCCCTAAATTTATTTTCTATATTGGGGTGGTCCATTTTTAGAATTGACGAAAAAGATATTGCGGCAGAGTTGAAGAAGTCGCCTTGGAGGGAAGGATGTGGAAAAAGGTGAGAACTGAAGTAAATAAGAGAGATATAAAACATATTTGTTTACATACACAAGGAGCAAAATAAGTGAGGCTGTGCGGAATGGAAATCATTAAACTCAGTCAAATGAGTAATAGCAATTCTTATTTTCTAAAATTAAAATTTAGTGGATACTTAAGGAGAGTGAATGAAACTCGTGTAGAGAAAATCCATCTTGGTTCCAAACTTCAGTTTCTTCCAGTCAGTGGGCCAATTCCGAGTTACCTTCTGCCTCTGTTTCAAAAGGATTCCTCGTGCAAAACATTTCTCACGAAAATAAGTTTGATTTGCATGAAACGTATTTTCATAACAATGGTTGCGCAGGAACACTCGTTTTGACACATAGGCAAAGGGCAAGCCGGAAATGGCTTATTAAGGAAGTATGACTAGAAAGGTTAGTTTCATTGTACAACGTTTCATTGTTTGCTTACTATTGCAGATTACGCCACGAGAGGCTCAAGAAAGTTCCTAGAGATATGGGCGGACCAAATGCCTATCAAACGTTGACATGCTTTGAGCTGGAAGACACGCCTCCTCTGCCCAACCCCCCCTCGTCCTCGTCCATCGATGATCCGTTTGATATTAGAATATAAAAAAGTATTTTCAAATAGTGGGACAGTGATGCTAAACGTCTAGTTGGTGTCTCTAAAAGCACAATTTTTTCACGACCGAGAAGTGTTTTGGAGATGTATTAGAGAATTACAGTAAAAACAATATGCGAAATGGGACGGGATAACTTCAGATTAAATTGACTTACACTTTGCTTTACTTTAAGAATTTCTGTCCCACGATCTATGGCCTATACCCGTCTAACTATAATTCAAAAAATAATGTCGACCTTGAAATGTTATTTATTTATTTTAAAAAAATGGCACGGAACTCTGAACTGGAATATATGGTTGCCTCTGTTTTGCGAAGAGTTTGAGCACCAATGTAGAAGCGTTTTGCCGCGGCTTACCAAAATGTCTGAAATAACTCAAACTTTGCTATTTAAAAGAATTTAAACTTTTCTCTCTTTCTGATACGAAGTAAATGAACAGTGCAGCACTTTTACAACAGAGTAAGGTTCTAAGCTTCGCGTCTAAACGATATACAGAGATTATACGAGTTTGGTAGTTTAACAAGGTAAAGAGGGTCTTAATTTTGTGGTTAATATACATAAAAAGTGGTCTTAAATGTCTGGCCTAAAGAGTGATACAGTGATATAGACGAAAATGTTGAAAATCAGTAGCGTGGGTGTTGACTAAATCTTTATTGAACGTGGAGCCAAAAATTGTAGGTCTACATGTATTTATTCTTTAAGCAGGCAATGTTTGTATTTCTTATTTCACAGTCTAAATAATTATTTCGATCAAGCCTTTTTTCAGTGAAAGAAACGAGATGTTTTGTAATAGAGCAACTGGTATGGAATATGTTGTAAATAGAGTGAGTGTGAATATGACGGTGGATCCGCCAAATGTTTGTAAAATCGTCTCATTGAAAGTGAGGAATAAATCGACTCTTTCCAAGAACTGTTGCCAGACCTGTTTGATTAATAAGATTAATAATGATAATCATCATCATATAATAATAACAATAAAAATAATAATAATAATAATAATAATAACGAAAACAATAATAGTAATAATAATAATAATAATAGTAATAATAATAGTTCATTTATATTACTCCAATGTTTGTTTGTTTGGTGGTTAATTTATTTGTTTTTGTAGTGCCCTGTGTGTTTTCGGTTTTAAAAGGAAGGTTTTACTGTAAGGCTAAAAGTTTAGCGAACGAAATGAACTCTCCATGCCCATGTACAGTTAAACCTTGCATCTGTTTACGCCCTCTCTCGACGTCGAAGTCGCCCAGTCTTCACCCCCGAGGGGGGGGGGGGGGGCTGGGGGTATTCCGAGAAACATTAAGTGGGAGTATGCGGCCCGCTTCCCAAAACCCTTACTCTACTTATGACCAAAATCTACTATTTTCAATAGCCTATTTATGACCTGACCCTAAATCAATACCCTGTTTCAGACCTGCCTTATATTTAGTTCTCTAGTTCAGACCGATGTTAAAGGCATCGTGAAGGGCTTTTGTTGATCGGTCTTATCGATAATGATGAAAAAGTAGTTTTTTCTAAAAAAAAAAACATTCCCAATTCAAGACCAGGGTGCAAAAACCAGACCCTATTTATGACCAAAACGGCTGACAAACCATGTCCTTTGGGGCCGCACATACTTTTATGGCCCATAAAAGGGTGTATCCCTGCGGGTCTTCACGCGCTTGTAAGTGAATATCAAATGGTGTTTTCTTACAAGGACAGACCAGACGAGAGTTTTATTTTTCTCTCCAACTTTGACTGCCAGCTGTAGTGGCCTTTCGATGGAATTTCGACCAGCTGGGTTTTGAAGAAAGTTGACGAGATCAGAGCTTGCGCTTGCACGACAAGCACATGATAACAAACGTTGTTCAGGTTGTTTACTTTGAGCTTGTGTGATCGCTCCCTTTGATGATAGTAGAGACTTGACGAAAATTATCTAAAATATATCTAAAATTATTATAATTACTTATTTCTAATTATTTTTGTTTTTGTATTTTTTGTCTAATGTCTTTTAAATTTTGGAGCTGGACAATCCAGGGGTTGCAATGAAGCTAACTGGTGAAACCGGTTCTTTGACATAAATTGAACAAAAAGCACCGTTACTATACTTCTGGCAACACTACTCGCCAGAACACAAGCCGAATTAGGCAGACTTCTGCCCTATGGTAAACTTAAGGGAATGGATTCCCATTGCTCTAAATGAAAACAAGCTGCTGCTGTCTTTCCGAAAATAGTAGCTGACCTTATTTTACGTAGCCCGAAAACTTGACATTTTCCAGGATTTTCCCCGAAATGATAGATAAACAGGCATCGTATTTCTGAGATCTTGAAAGCTGGGTGTAACAGAGGGTATCTAAAGAGAACTGTACGTTTTCAGCGCATCTGAATGGAGAGATTTTTGGCGATAACAGAACTTTAGAAAAGATAATTGTAATTAGGTTGAGACTTCCGCGGAAAGAACGAGAAGGAAGTAACGCATTCAGTGCGCTTGCGTGACAGTAACAAATTTCGCAATCCATATTTGGTATAACGACTCCGCTGGAAATTTGTTTGCGTTTAGTGATCCGTGGGCACTTAGAACAGTGACGAAAACTCCATCGTCGGTTACGAACCTGGCATATTTGCCATTTATTTCTGTTCTTTTGTCGAAGCGAGGACAGTTTATCTACACTTTTTCTGGAAAACCTACTCGCTGGGGAGGCGCTGAACTTCTCTTATCGAACTTTCGCCGTTTCAATCGATCGCGGCAGTGAAATGAACCGTCGAAATTGATGGTGGGTAGATATTGGAAACTGCAGTCACGGCTTATATATTTTAATTTGACAATTGGTCGCTTTAATCGCTATCTCGGCCTCCTGGATCATTGGAAGGTATTTATAGGCATAGTCTGAAATAGCGAGTGTAAATGACTGGTCGTTTATGTTGAACGAACGTTCTAAATTTTTCTGACTTATGCGGCAGCTTTTAAATATCGATATAAGTTCACCCAGTCGCTTGTGAGATTGCGTTTGGAGCAGGAGTATTGCACGGTGAAAAAGGTTTATATATCATCAATTGGTCCAGAATGTATTCATTTAACGCTGAGCTGAATCATTCCCCAAAGTTAAGCCCTGCATCAAGCGAGTCTTCAATCGGAGCTTCATCGCCCACTCCAAGTTCACCTCGCGAACCATTGAACATTGGCGACAAAACAATGGCGGAGTTACAACAAGAAAATGCACGTCTCCGGAAGGAAATTGATGCCAAAGAAACGAAGTTAAATTCTAGCATGAGAAGCATTAAAATGTTTTGGAGTCCTGAATTGAAGAAAGAAAGAGCGGCCAGAAAAGCTGAAGAGGAAAAATACGCCAGGTTAAGAGAGCAGTTTAGTGCTGTTTCCGAAGAGTCACAGGTAAGCTTGTGTTTTAAATGGTTTTGCATTTATTCTGTTGTAATTTTCCTAGTTTAGGTTCGTATCTAAATGATTGATTGTGAGAGGATAAAGTTCAAACGAAGCGAGCGGACTTGTGACTTCATCATAAACGGAAGTCCGCGAAGAATTTACTGCATACATAAATTCGTCGTGTTTAGGTTAGGCTTATATCATCATTGCGCCGAGTTTTGTCCGTGTATTGAACGTGAAAGGTAGTCGATTTATTGGCACTTGAATTTTTTCCCGAATAACATGTTATGGAATAGTGCCGAAATGTTAGAGAATGGGGTATGGTGTGCATCATTTATTATTCAACGCGAAAACAATGAAAAGCTTTGAAATTACTCCGTATGCGAGGTAATTGTTTCAGTCCTGCGACAGCTGTGTTCATCGAGCGTGGCGAATATTGTTGCTCTGTAAGTAGAGTAAATTGTGCTGAGAACAATGCAAAGTTTTTAAAGGTCATTATACACTGCAGATTGTAATTTCGCAGCTTTCTGTGGAACGGTTGAAAGATCGCACTGCCCAAGTCGCTTCAGTGACCGAGAACTGATCCACTTCTCGTACAAATGATAAGTTCATGCACGTGGAATTTTGAAATGGCTCATTTCTTGTTTTGTGATTGTACTTAACGTTTTTCACGTAATTACCTGCTTTATTCATCAAGTGGCAAACATTTCAATTTAATTGTTTCATTCCTGTGAGGACCAATACACGAAGAGGCAAAACACAACAATGACCTTCTGTGCCCCAATATACTATTATGACCTCGAGTGCTTTTCTTGCAATTGGATCTATGTTTTAAAAAAACACACACGCTGAATAGAAACCCAAGAAAATTGGCTTATTTCAGGTAGTAAAAGGGTGGTCTCGATCATGTTACAATTTATACACAAGTACTCAATTGAATGTTATTGTAAGTTACTTCTAAATCAGAACTTACATTACTTTCAGTGGTTCACTTCATTGCCATCAATCTACTCAACTGGACAATTTAACAAAAGGAAATTTAGATCTTTTGTAGTTTCTTCCATGTCAGATATATTAATGTCTGAAGGGTTGTTATCATAGTAAAAAAACAATCACTTTTGGGACTTTCCAAATTGCCACCCATACTTTAGAAATATGCAACCAGTTGTGACGAAGTCCTGTATAAGGGAGGTCTGCCATCTGACTATGAAAGCATTTTGTGTTACAATTTGGAATGGTCCAGATTTCACTATTCCATTTAACATCAAAAGCTAGTTACGTAACTTATCGGGCAGGAGTTTTTGAGACATTTTAATGAGATGGTAAGACTAGAGTATTTAGTGTCAGTTCTCGACTGATGAAAAGTTCTCAACTAACAAACACTTCTGAACAGACGTAGAGGTGCCAAGTGTTAATACATCATACCTTTTCACATTTTGGTGTGGTGAGGATAGGGGTGGGGTTGAGAAAATAGAAATTCCATGAAGATGAGCAGGCTTCAACGTATGTGAAATTCTCCTCTCTCTACTGGGAGTAAGAATCTCTCCTAGAACTACATGTATGTACAGTAATAAGGGTGGGGAATGGAGAATGCAAGACTTTGCAAGAAGGCGAGAATAGCAATGATTTTTCCTTGTGCACTTGAGACATTTAAAATTTTTAATCTGCGAGACCAAGACTTCAAAGTGTTTTAAATGCAAGTGCAAGATGTTCAGACACCAGATGTCAGCTAAGACTATCTTAACTGTAAAAAATTGAGACTGTGACACACACATATCTGAAAAAAAAACTGAGACTGTAGGACCTGTGAAATTCAACCAAAATTTTGCAAGACCAATGGTTTTTCAAGTACCATACGCCAACTCTCACAAAGTATGTTCTTGTTGGTGTTTTCTATAGCAAAGAGCAGAAAGCATTAGAGATCTGCAAGAACGGTTGCGGCAACAGGAACAGACAGATCGCCTCTCGACTGGTCATCCATCCCTCTCCTCTTCCAGCACTCTGTCTGGACATTCACAAGATGGACTTCAGCATGAGTTAGAGGTCTTGAGAGTTGAAAAAGATCGACAAGAAAATGAAACATTTATACTTCAAAGGTCACTGGAGGAATTAAGTTCTAGACTGGAAGCACAGCAGCAAGCTATCCAGGCCAAAGATGAAACTATAGCCCAGTTGATGGAAATGATACAAAGTAATAAAGGACTTGAATCTAAACAACTTGAGATGCATAAAGAACAACATAGTACTGACAAAAAGAAACTGGCAGAAGCGCTCAACCAACTTGCCAAATTACGAGAAAGCATTGACGAAAGAGACAGAGCAATTGCATCCTTACAAGAGGTACAGTATATGTACATTAGACATCATTCTTCAATATCACTTTGTGCTAACTAAATAGTACATGTATGTTTGTCAATTAACTCCTAAGAGAATTATTT
The DNA here is from genome assembly GCF_042242905.1 of Orbicella faveolata. NCBI lineage: Eukaryota > Metazoa > Cnidaria > Anthozoa > Scleractinia > Merulinidae > Orbicella > Orbicella faveolata. The sequence goes on along the minus strand of NW_028301564.1, from coordinate 1,167,932 downwards.
TTTTTATTTTAAAGAATGGAGTAGTGCCACTGAATGCAAGAATTTACATTTTTAATTTGTTTTTATAGGAAATAGACCATGTTAAAATCAACAATGTTAATGATGAATTAAAGCAATCTGCAAACCTGCTGGCTAAGGTAAAAAACATTTTTGTGTTGTGAAGTAGAGCAATAATTGTTACTGTGTATTTCCTCTTGAATACAGTGCATTAAGCCATCAATTCGATTATGGTGTAGAAAAAGTGGGATATATACATTTTATGCACTTTGGGGGCATTGACAAGAGGTTCCCTCTGGCAAAATTGATATTGAATCTCAATCCAGATTTCTAATTCCAGGGATCCATATTTGGTTTTCTCTCCAAGTCATCAGCCGGACAAGTATGCAGATGACATACTTGTCCTGTCAACATTTTACTTGGCCATTCAATAGGCAGGAACGGGGACTGAACAACATGTAAATAGAAAATTAAATACTTTTTTATTGTTTTCACGTGACCAGTCTCTCAAAACGTCTTGTACATAGTTGTAGCAGTCGGTGGATACAGAAAATCCAGGTATAAATAAAAACCAAGCCCTCTTTGACTGTCATGAAGGCTGAAAGGAATACTTTTGCTCTTCCTGCATGCATTTGGCTTGTTTTTTCTAAGTGTTAACATTACTGAAAGGGGCATCGAATGGTCTTGCGAGCATTTGCAAGCATGCAAGCAGTGATCAAATTTGTCATGCAAGCAGCAAGCACTTTAATTAGAAAATACAGATGGCAAGCACCAAGCACTTTGTAGGACTCAGAATCTCTCTTTAACATTTTGTGTCAAGTAATTTGGCTGACACCTCCAAAACTGGATTGATAGGCGCAAAGCTAGGTAACAAGTTAAGATCTTATCGCAGTTCAACCAATCTGAGCAGCTTCTAGCCAGTTATGCCTTGTTTGATGCCAAATTACGCTGCATAACTTCACATGAGTCAGTGGGTGGATGCTCAAGGAGATCTGAAGCAAGTTTTTATCCACTAGAAGAAGCTAAATGCTAGGAGACCCCAGAATCTGAGCATGCAAGCAGTTGCAAAAATTTGCAAGCATGAGTAAGCGAGCACTCATCTAATTTTTGCGAGCAGTTTGAGTAAAGGCCAAATTTTGCGAGCACTTTTAAATTGAATGGGACCATTCGATACCCCTACTAAATGTCATATCCTGTTGAAATTTACAGCTGATGCCATTCAGCCATCTGTTTTCATAGATGCAGATGCATTGTAGAATATCTGTTTCAGCAGCTGACAAAATGAAAATTGAGCCAGTAATGATTTTGTTCAATCATGGAGAATACCACATCATGTAAGGTGATGGACCAAAATGGTTATTTTAGCAAAAGAAAGGTGCAAATCTTTTTCTGTTTTCTAAAAGTTCCAAATGGATGACAAATTGGTCAGAATGGAGGGATGGGAACTCATAAGAAAATTTAAGAAATGTGTTTTCTGGTAGAGTCAAACTAAACTCATCCAGCAGACGAGTTTTCATATTGTTTTGGTAGTCATTACGACTTTTTAGTCATCTCAGATGATCAGACAACTGTGAATATGAAGCTCTAGCCAATATTAATATTTTGTCAAGTTTCTTGAAATATTTTGAGGGACATTTTACTGCCATTTTAGGATAGCCATATTGCTGCATTGGAGTCACAGATTAATCAGCTTGAACGAGAGGTATGTACAAATAAGAGTTGCAAACAATAATAACATACATGTCTAAAATAATTAACTGTCTTAAATTATATATTAAGTTAAATATTTAATTATTGTGATGCAGTTTGTTTTGATATTGTGTGGGCATGTGCTCTGATTTACTAAGAAGCTGTTTTATTAGAGACTTAAGCATAGAAAACTGTGTTTGATTGATTGTGTATGTCTAAGCTATATATTATCATAAAACATAAAAAAGGAGGCCGAAGCCATTATTTTGTTATTGCCATAAAACATTCTGATTTGAGACCTCTTGAAATATATAGAAAACATTCACTTGTGATTAGACTACGAGTAGTCCCTCTTTCACTTAGTCCGTTGTGCATGATGTTAAAGAAAACCGCAAGAAAAAAATGGCCACATGAAATCCTGGGGGCTAGGAGTGCAAGAAAGGAGGGACTACCGCCTAAGCCAAGGAGTCTGAATTACATGTTTCTCTCACAACACAAGAACATGATTGGCTTATGTTAGGAGCGTTGACAACGCATTGTCAACATTCGAGAAATGTGTGACATCTTGCAGGAATGTTATGGAACTGGAGCAAATCAAAGCATTGGAATCGCACTCCGCAAGCCATGATGTTCTTGCAACTCTGTTTTGTTTGGCAAAGCAACCTGATTGCGAGGGTGTTGGTGATTTTGCTGCTCAACAAAATCGTCCAAGAACAATTCAGTGAATATGATGAATTCACTGCGCTTGGCCTTTCTGCCGTCCATTTGAAAGATTGAACGAAACTTTCACCGAAACCAGACATTCACCTCAAACTTTCTGCTGCTATCAGCAAGTGTTTCACCACAGTTGGATGATCTCCTATGTCAATTACCTAACGTAAATTCTCAGTTGAAACTTTGCATTTGAAATTTTCACCATCTTCTTTTTAAAACTTCTATGGCAGTTTCACTGAACAAACACTGAACAAAGATATACTTCTCGCAACATGTTTTTGCCTCACTACTTGAAGAGTAGAGTTGAGCAATTTTATTCAGGATATTTCCCCGGTTATTGACAGCAGGTGATAATAAGAGAACGTCAAGATGAGAAATCCTACACCAAAAAATCACTCGGCCGTGAAAGGTCAAACTCCCTGGCTTAGGTGGTAGTCCCTCCTTTCACGCGCTCCTCACACCCAGGATTTTGCGCGGCCATGTTTTTCTCGCAGTTTTCTTTCACATCACGCATCACTATGCGAAAGAGGGACTACTCGTAGTCTAGCCTGTGATATGTATTTTTTTTGTTAGCCATTTCTGATAATGGAAGATTTCGTAATTAAAAATATTTAATTAAAAATAAACAGTGACGATATTAAGACGTGATGTTTTAACGACAATTGGCAACAATAAAAATACAGAATTGAAAGTGTGAAAGTACATTATCAACATCTAGAATAGAATAAGGCATTGAAACAAAAGACCTTACATAACAAAGTGAACAGTTTGGTTGGGTTAGAGTCTGTTTGAGTGTTTAAGTCATTTAGTTGTTATTATTGATTAAAATTTCCCATTGTGTTCTTGAATGTCTCTTATGTTTTGTAACAGTCTAATATATATCTAAGTGGTATTTGCTTCTTTATTTGTAAATCAAAAATAGACAAGGATTACATAAAAGTATAAGTCCGAACAGTATATAAAAAAAATTGAAATATCATGAAAAATGAGGAGTCATTCTAGAATTGAATACAAATAACTTAGTACATTAATTACGTTTTCTTAAACCAGGTTTAAGTTGGAGCTTCTTGCAGGAACCTGATAGAAGACGTGATGTGTGTGTATTGATTTTAGAGCCAATATAAAAACAATCTTTTACCACAGACATTCTGCTTTCTTCAATATAATATATTAATCAACAACATATTTGATATTGTTTGTTGATTGTTAATTGGACAAGGAAATTGTCAAATGTAACAGACTGGTTACAGTATAAAAATTCATGAAATATCGTGAAAAATGAAAAGAATCATCCTAGAATTGAATAAGGATAACTTAGTACATTAAACAACTATTCTTAAGCTGGGGTTAAGTTGGCGCCTCATGCAGAAACATGGTAGACACGATGTGTGTATTGATAAAGTCAATATAAAGAAAGCATAGACATTCTGCTCTCTTCATAGTCAACAATTTTTAATATTGTTTGTTGAATTAGCTCAGTGGTTATTGCCAGTAGATCAATATTAATCCAGATGTAAATCAGTGGTAATAAATTGTTCTCTTGTTATTTCAAGGCCTCATATTCCAGTTAGCAGGAAAAAGTTAGATGAACATGCAGATATGACAAGCATTTTAATTAACTCACATTTAATATAACTTCGATATACATGTAACTGCTGGTAGTCACAGTATTGAATTCCAGAAGAATATTGTTTCTTTTAATTAAGGTAAATGCAGCTATGAAAGCTCCATCACGTATGTGATATCTGTGCAGATTTTTTTCAAAGAAACATGTGACATTTATCCACTCACCATGACTCACTTTCAGATGGAAACTCTCAAGAAGGCAGCGTCAGAAGATGACAAAAAAAGATCAGAGGATAAGAAACAAACTGATGTGTATGAGAGTCACTCAAAATTCATGAAGTCCAAGGTAAGTAGGAACATAATAAAAGAAATTATATGGACGGGAGATCTGAATTTATAAAAAGTAATAATAGTGAAAATCGTACAATACCATTTTTTTTTTTTTTTTTGTCTATGTTATTTGTTGACTGGTATTCTTACGTCAGATATTAAGTGAGAGTTAGAGTGGCAGGCTACATGACCTCAAGCCAGCTGCTTAGTTCTCAAAGCCAAGGGATCCAAGTGTTTTGCATGTATATTAAATGAAAAAGACATGTTGGCAACAGTTTTATTAAGGGTTGGGCACAGTGCAAAATGACAGGCTGTGAGGAAGATTTTGCCCCATGGTTTGACCATTCTAGAGGAAAGTTTTTCTCATAACGAAGTTCAGTTCCAAAAGGTTTTGCTCACCTGTGCGGGTGAAAACCAAAAATTTGCCCTCTTGCATGACAATGAAACCCCTGTGTGTTGGCCCAGTGGTTAGGTAGATTAGAAAACTTTATTTTACTTCAACTTAAAGATAGCAAAAACTTATACTAATATCCTCAAAGATATTGGTGCAATTTACTCAAGCATCGTCAGCCAAGCATCAAGCATCAAGCCATCTGGGTTCAAGCACTGTCTGGCGTCATTGTGTTGCTTCCTGAAAAAATCTTTCTTTCACAAAGCCAAGAAGACATAGCTATGGAAATTGGAGATACTGTAATTTTTTATGTTGGCTTGATGGGGCCTCTAGACTCAAAATTATGCAGACTTGTTCTTTGGCTAATTTTTGGCTTTTTAATTTTGAACTTTTAAGGGCTTTACCTTGACATACTGTAAACTAGTGGGTCACCAGTAATTGTGTTTCTACCCAATATAGTATTGTTTACTTTTTGTTTTAAGATTGAGTCACTTAAAGTGGATCTTGGTAAGAAAGAGGCAGCATTAACAGCATCAGAAACCAAACTTGAAACTTTAAAAGCTCATCAAGCAAACCAACAGGAGCACATTTCTGTCCTTCAGACATCTTTATCAGCAAAAGAACACCACATCAAAAATCTACAGAGTGAGGTGTGTGTCTCACGTGTACACTGTTATGACAAGGAATAAATAATAATAATAATAATTAATAATAATAACAATTATAATAATAATAATAATAATAATATAATAATAATAATAATAATTAAGAAACGATTTGGAAATACAGGAGACAAGAAATATAAGTGACGTTTCGGTGCATCTTGCGCCATTATCAAGGTTACATAATTGCTGCGGAGCGAGCGGAGCGAGCGAGCAGCAACATAATCAGGATTTAAGAAGAATATATAGAAGGGGGTACGAATTCTCGAATTCATCACTTTTTACCACAATGCATTGCAGTTAACCAGACTGCACTGCGCCACTTTTACTGGAGTGCATTGCGCCACGAACAACACGAGGATCTCTTACTCGTCGAGCCGTCGTCCTTTTTCGCGTGGATTCCACTGAGAAAGTTTGCTCTGATTTACCTGTAAAGCGATGTGAAGGAGATCGTGCTTGACTTTCACAACTCTTGCTATGCAGTATGTGAAAGTTTGTAAATCTGGACGATTAATTGTGACATCTTTATCTTAGTATGTCATTTCTTAGCAGTCTCGCCTCCTTCGCCGAATTCTTAAATGAAGAGAAATCGTCGTTACTAAAGCCTGTAGAATAATTAAAACAAACGAAAACCGTGGAACACGCTGATTTCATAAATGCTGCAATCTATTCCTTTTCATCGAAACATGACTTTAAGCTAAAGCTTGAGCATTTTCACACATCGCGGTGGACACGTTCTCGACACAGTCTGTGTTCTTCTGTCGAGTTCTAGAGATATTTAATGCGTGCCAGTACAGAATTTATAAGTTAGATTTCTGCTCCTACAATTTCCACATCTGTCGATTTTCGCGATCTGGTAAAGGGGAGGCTGATGTGTATCGTTTTATGCCCAAACATACTTCAGATCACAATGTGCTTTTTTGTCTCGATCCTTTGTCACACCTCGCCATCGATGCGTCATCATGCATGAAGTTGATGCATACAACGACAGATATTAAGTGACACCACGATTTGACACTACTTTGAGAAATAACAGTTAATGTAAGTCTTGGAACGCGCAGATAAATGAATCACGGCGTTAAATATGTCACTATCAACAGAATGTGCCGCAGCATTACTATCTTTTAGATACCCTAGGTAAAGATAAAAAGCGGTTTGTGAAGAGGCTAAGTTGAAGCGAATTTGCATAAAAGAGTGCCAAGCTAATTACATGAATACTTTAGCACAAAAAGAGTCAGACTGCACATTCAGTGTTGGTTTAAGATCTTGAATACACAGCATTTCAAATGAAATACTGTGTATTCAAGATCTTTCTTTTATATTTCTTGTCTCAATAATAATAACAATAATAATATTATTAATTAAAAAACTATTTACAATAACAATTGCATTAAAATCGTTAAACAGGGAAGCAAAATGTAGTTTACAGAAGTGAATAAGAAAACCTGAGAATTGGAATGACTTGTTTTAAATGTCACAGAAACGTAGCAAAAGTGTTTGCGGTTTGTGTTATCAATTGTACGCAAGAGGTAATTAAAAAAACAAAGGAAAATTACTCTCAAACTTAACAATACACATTCTACTATTTATGGAATCTTACCTGCCCCAGCATGAATACTACTAATAGTAAAAATACTATAATAATATTAATAATAATAATAATAATAATAATAATAATAATAATAAAAATAATAATAAAAATATGATGATGACATGTTGAATTTTTTTAGCCGAGGGATAACCCTTTACTAATAGAGAACACCTACCTAAAATTACAAAACCTAAGAATAATTTAAAAATTAGTCTATTTACAAGTTACAAAACCTAATCTGTTGTAACCAATCTCCGAACACTAGAAAAATGCATAACACCACAAACTGTGAGAGGAATAATAGTAATAGTAATAGTGATAACGATAGTGATAGTGATAGTGATAGCGATAGCGATAGTGATAGTGATAGTAAAAATAGTTAAGTAATACTAATGATGCTAATAATAATAATAGTACATGTTTCAGATGACACATCATCCATCGTCAGTTGTACAGTAAGAAATAAAATGAAAATATGCAATAAATGGGGAGATATTAACAAGAATAATTAAGGATGAAGGCACAAACTTAAAAAAGGGTAAAACTATTTAGGTAAGAAAGGAGACTAATTAATATAAAAGGGATAAATTAAGATGTTTGACTTGGGAATTTCAAGATAAGATGTTTCCCAGGTCAAACATCTTAATTTATCCCGTTCATGTTAATTAGTCTCCTTTCTTAACTTAAATAGTTTTACCCGTTTTTTGGTTCACGCCTTCATCTTCAATTATTCTTGTTGATACCTCACTTTGTTATACAATTAATTGCATATTTTCATTTTATTTCTCACTGTATAACTGACGATGGATGACGTCTCATCTGAAACATGTATTGTCTTCATCAAAAAATAAACTTCAAAAACAACATGTGGTTCATCAAAGCGATATCTTACTTCGTGCTGCTACGAAGCCTTAATAATAATAATATTAACATTAATATTAATAATAATTGAAGGGGTGAGTGCAAAACCATGCTAAGTGACGATTTGGGTGAAAAAAAAAATTTTCGCGAAAGGGCTTGAATTTTTGCATGTGGTCTTCAATGTAATAGAAAAACGCGGCCCTGTATTTTTGTCGCTGGTTTTTGCTTCGTTTTCGAGTTATAACATATCCAAAAATACTTGGCTTTTCCTAGCCATGTCTTTAGGAGTTTATTTGTTGAACAGCAAACAGGCAGACTGTTTATAGTGTATGAAGTCAAAATCAAATCTCACAGCATATATAGAGCGGAAATCTGGGAACAGATTGTTTACATCGGCTATTGTGACGTGAGCACAACACGTGAATCGATCGAGCGGCAAACGAAATACCATCGAACTAAAAAGAGATGTGCCGCATTAGAGCTCTGTCAACTAATATCTTAAGCATTGTGTTAAAGTACCTTGTGTGCCTGCCTGGTGGTTGAGAGGCATCATAAAGCCTCGATAAACCCGTAAGTCATCAGCACGTTTTAAAGAATCAAAATGTGTTCTGAAACTTCGAAGGTAGCTGATATACCGTAATCGTGTTATCGGCGTTCGAAGTCAGATCGAGCCAGGCAGCAAAGTCCAAGAGCAGTTCTTGCCCAAGAAAAATACCCTCTCGTGAGTTGTGGCCCATTTGCCAAGCGTTGCTAGTGTCAAAGTTTGGAAAGCGAGAACTGGTTTTTGAGTGATAAAATTTGTCTTGTATCGACCGCCATGTTTTCCCGCGCACGAGGTGTAAAGAGCCTTCCCGGCATGCATTGCGATCACGTTCTGCTCGCGTTTCTCGAACTGGTAACTAGATTGTTTCGGCTTTTTTCATTTAAAGATAATAATGGCCAACAAGTAGCGATCGATTGTAACATAGATCTGTGATCCAGGTTGCTTTGATTTTATTTCATATCGGCATGATTTGTAGTGTTTTGAACTTCTGGGATCAGCGGACATGCAGATGTATGGAGACCCGTACGTTGCGCAGAAGGGTTAATTTGTTAAACTGTTAGGCGGTGCGTGACATAAAGCTACGATCGCGTTTGTCGAAAAATATGTATTTATCTCGTGATTTTTAGCCATTTAAGACGTTGCTGTATTTGGAAAAGTGCTTATTTGATGTTTATTTGTTCAGTGCAGATAGTCATTGTCCCAGATAACCAAAGTAAGTTCCAGATGTTAACACTATTTTCCGGCCGCCATATTTTACCTATTTAAACCTGAAATCAACATTTTTGAGCTTATACGTTGCGTGAAATTAACATTTTGCTGTTTTCTAAGTGAAATCAACATCCTTGCCGTCACGCGTTACGTGAAATCAACATTTTGACCTATTTAGACCTGAAATCGACATTTTTGGGCTTATACGCTGCGTTAAATCAACATTTTGCTGTTTTCTAAGTGAAATCAACATCCTTGCCGTCAAGCGCTAACGTGAAATCAGCATTTTGACCTATTTAGACCTGAAATCAACATTTTTGAGCTTATACGCTGCGTGAAATTAACATTTTGCTGTTTTCTAAGCGAAATCAACATCCTTGCCGTCAAGCGCTAACGTGAAATCAGCATTTTGACCTATTTAGACCTGAAATCAACATTTTTGAGCTTATACGCTGCGTTAAATCAACATTTTGCTGTTTTCTAAGCGAAATCAACATCCTTGCCGTCAAGCGCTAACGTGAAATCAGCATTTTGACCTATTTAGACCTGAAATCAACATTTTTGAGCTTATACGCTGCGTTAAATCAACATTTTGCTGTTTTCTAAGCGAAATCAACATCCTTGCCGTCAAGCGCTAACGTGAAATCAGCATTTTGACCTATTTAGACCTGAAATCAACATTTTTGAGCTTATACGCTGCGTGAAATTAACATTTTGCTGTTTTCTAAGTGAAATCAACATCCTTGCCGTCAAGCGTTAACGTGAAATCAGCATTTTGACCTATTTAGACCTGAAATCAACATTTTTGAGCTTATACGTTGCGTGAAATCAACATTTTGCTGGTTTCTAAGTGAAATCAACAACCTTCCCGTCACGGGTTAACATGAAATCAACATTTAAACCTTTTTTGACCTGAAATCGACATTTTTGAGCTTTTACGTTGCGTGAAATTGACATTTTGCTGCTCTCTAAGAGAAATCAACATCCTTGCCGTCGCGCGTTAACATGAGTCAACGTTTTAACCACTTTTGACCTGAAATCAATAAATTTGAGCTTATATAAGTTGCGTGAAATTGACATTTTGCTGGTTTCTAAGTAAAATCAAAGTCCTTGCGGTCGCGGCGGGCCGATCCTTTGTTATAATAAACCGAGGCGAGACTTCGACTTATAACAAAGGCTTGGCTTGGTTATTATAACAAAGGGTCGGCTCTGTTTATCATAACAAAGGCCCGGCTTCGTTTATTTGAAGACCTCGGCGGGAAAAGGGCGCTAGGTATTTTAATCAAAAGTGAACTTTGTCGAAAACGCTCCAAATTTCCCATACAGTTTTGTTTAGGTATGTTTAACAATGTCCCGTAGTTTTTCCGCTAAGCTTCGCTTCGTTTTCGAGATATTGCGTATGCAGAAAAACCACTCGGTTTTCCTAGCGGCGTCTTTATAAACGAAGCAAAAACCAGCGACAAAAATACAGGACCACGTTTTTCTATTACATTGAAGACCGCATGCAAAAATTCAAGCCCTTTCGCGAAAATTTTTTTTTTCACCCAAATCGTCACTTAGCATGGTTTTGCACTCACCCCTTCAATTATTATTATAATAGTTATTGTTATAATAATAATAATAACTTGTGAAATGTTCGTGGCTAGTCTGACGCGGCGTTTCGTCTCGGCCAAGAGACTCTTCAGAGACCTTTAGAATTCAAAGGCAAACTCGTTGAGCATCACGCCCAAAGTCCCGTTCGCAAATTCTTGATGTTGACAGTCTGGCCCTCTATCGCAGAAGGATTCCCAACCGTACGTTCACGAGTTAAATTTATACAAAAGCAAACAATTGTCAAATACTTGTGAAATGTTCGTGGCTAGTCTGACGCGGCGTTTCGTCTCGGCCAAGAGACTCTTCAGAGACCTTTAGAATTCAAAGGCAAACTCGTTGAGCATCACGCCCAAAGTCCCGTTCGCAAATTCTTGATGTTGACAGTCTGGCCCTCTATCGCAGAAGGATTCCCAACCGTACGTTCACGAGTTAAATTTATACAAAAGCAAACAATTGCGATAGAGATAGAGATAGAGGGCCAGACTGTCAACATCAAGAATTTGCGAACGGGACTTTGGGCGTGATGCTCAACGAGTTTGCCTTTGAATTCTAAAGGTCTCTGAAGAGTCTCTTGGCCGAGACGAAACGCCGCGTCAGACTAGCCACGAACATTTCACAAGTATTTGACAATTGTTTGCTTTTGTATAAATTTAACTCGTGAACGTACGGTTGGGAATCCTTCTGCGATAGAGGGCCAGACTGTCAACATCAAGAATTTGCGAACGGGACTTTGGGCGTGATGCTCAACGAGTTTGCCTTTGAATTCTAAAGGTCTCTGAAGAGTCTCTTGGCCGAGACGAAACGCCGCGTCAGACTAGCCACGAACATTTCACAAGTATTTGACAATTGTTTGCTTTTGTATAAATTTAACTCGTGAACGTACGGTTGGGAATCCTTCTGCGATAGAGGGCCAGACTGTCAACATCAAGAATTTGCGAACGGGACTTTGGGCGTGATGCTCAACGAGTTTGCCTTTGAATTCTAAAGGTCTCTGAAGAGTCTCTTGGCCGAGACGAAACGCCGCGTCAGACTAGCCACGAACATTTCACAAGTATTTGACAATTGTTTGCTTTTGTATAAATTTAACTCGTGAACGTACGGTTGGGAATCCTTCTGCGATAGAGGGCCAGACTGTCAACATCAAGAATTTGCGAACGGGACTTTGGGCGTGATGCTCAACGAGTTTGCCTTTGAATTCTAAAGGTCTCTGAAGAGTCTCTTGGCCGAGACGAAACGCCGCGTCAGACTAGCCACGAACATTTCACAAGTATTTGACAATTGTTTGCTTTTGAATAATAATAACAACAATAATAATAATATTATTTTTAAAAAAATAAAACTAATTTTGTTGGGCTCATTATAATTCTTCACTAAAATTTTACATGATAATTATTTACAGCGCAAAACTATTTACAATACAAATTGTATTAAAATCGTGAAAAAAGGAAGCTAGTAAAAGTAGTTTACAGAAATGAATAAAATTGAGAAAACCTGAAAATTGGAATGACTCCCGGTATTAGTAACAATAACATAAATATTGCAGTAAATTTGGGTTTTCCAAATATCAATAGATGACACTTTTAATACCAGTTTGACATAACAAGCTTGCTTATGGAAAAAGTTGAGAGAAAAAAAAAAACGATTTTGTCAATCAGTGAATCCTCACTTCTGATAAGTAATAGCACAATAAACATTTAAGAACTGTAATTTAATAAGTCCAATTCAGGGTATGTTCGAATAATCCATGTCAGAAATTAATGTTTAATTTCAGTTTAAGCTTCTCCAAACCTTAGGAAAATAAAAACTGTTTTGTTCATGCCTGATCCTCCAATTGATTGTTTTTATTTTACGGCAGCTGGAATCTTTGCGTAGTCGATTAGATGAGAGAGAAGATCTGTTAAAACAGAAGGAGAAGAAACTTCTCTCAGTATCCTCAGAACATTCGGAGAATTCCTACGCAGTGGAGAACCTGCAGAGTGTACTAAGTACCAAGGAAAGGCAGATTACCAGTTTGAAACAAAAGGTAAGGAGGAGGTACACCTGCGGATTGTCCAAGTTACACATTTATACAATAATGGCTCGTTCCGTGAACAGCTAGCTATGATAAAGTTCTTGACAGATCGACATCATCTTCATCTACAATGCCTTTTCCTTTCTTTGTTCACTTTTCTTGGTATTTTGATAACCAAAGCTTACTACTTTCCTACTGATTTAAGAAGCTTAGTGGTAACAGGGTGACTTCTCTTCCAGTATTAGTGTTTGCTTATTGTTTTGCCATTCTTTGTTTTTTCTTCCAACTAGTGTGAATGCCTCGAAAGAGATTTACAGGAGAAAGATGCCTCCATTTCGAGCATTAAAGCTCAACTGTTTTCTGTCAAGGCTGAGCATTCCAGCTCGTCTAGTACCATCTCCAATCTGGAGGCGACCATCCGCGACAAGGAAAGACATATAGAGATATTACAGACCCAGCGGGAGCGGAGTGGGGCAGAAAATGAAGAGGAGATCAACCGGGTCAAACGAGCTAACGAAAAACTTGAAGGGAGAGTGGCTTCGCTCTCGCTCTCTCTGAGGGAGCAACTGGCTGATAAGGATGTATGTGTGATTTCGTCTGCATTTCAGCGTGCTTGCGTTATGTTCTGATACAGTGGAACCTCGATTTTACGAACTGCCTCCATATAACGAAGTTCTCGGTATAACGAACGATATTCCTCGCTCCAGTGATAGTAAAACGTGTGGAAAAGAACCCCTATACAACGAAACCTCGTTACAGCGAACATATTTTGCCAGTCCCTTGGCCCTTCATCATATCGAAGTTCCACTGTACTACATAAACAATAGCCTCCATTTGGCGCGAAAATATGCTCGGCTATTTGACCGTGGACATTATCTCTTTCGAGAAGCGAACAGCTTTCCGAGAGCGAAGCTCGAGGAAAACTGACGGGGGTATTGAGTTACGTGACGCGTTTAGACCAATCGCATGCGAGCGAATATTTTTGATGGATTATAAACCTGTATGTTCCTTAGCCAGGAACTGATAATTATAAAAACAGAGAAACGGGAAATTAGTTTTTGTATCATTCAATAATATCAGTTCGTTATATTTACTTCTTTTGCCCTGTAGGAGGACATTGCTAACCTGGAGAACCAGATTTCGTCGCTGAAGGCATCGTTACAAGACAAAACCGTCAAACTAGCGTCCTCTCAAGAAACAGTGAGACGGCTGGAGGAACAAATAAACCAGGTTTGTAGGCTAACACTGCATGTGCTCTACAACGGAGCAAACAAAGACTAACGCTCCAAAATTCAAGTTGATAATCAGCCGTTTACAAACTTTAGGAAAGTAATCAATGAACAATTTCTTGCGTTATTTTCAATCTTCAGAGAAGCAGCAATGATGATCAAGTGTCATCTGAACTGAGCAGCAAAAGACTTGAAATCTCCAAGCTAGAGAAGGACATCAGAAAACAACAGACAGATCTTAGAAGCAAGGAAAGCGATGTGAAGAGACTGCAAGAAGAGCTGAAAGAACAGAAGTGGAAAGTCCAGCAGTTGTCAGATGACTGCGAAGTTAAAGACCATAAAATCGGTGATCTTGAAAAGTGAGTTGAACACTTTGGATACTCCTTCCTGCGCTTGTTCGTTCTTTCGGTTGTTCGTTTCTTCGTTCGTTCATTTGTTCGTTTCTTCGTTCGTTCGTTTGTTTGTTCGTTCCTTTCTATCGTTTGTGCGTTTGTTCGTTCGTTTGTACGTTTGTTCGTTCGTTTGTGCGTTTGTTTGTTCGTTTGTTTGTTTTTTAGTTCGTTTTTTCGTTCCTTCGTTCCTTCGTTCTTCGTTCGTTTGTTCGTTTGTTGGTTCGTTCGTTTGTTCTTTCGCTCTTCGTTTGTTCGTTCGTTCTTCGTTCGTTTGTTCGTTCTTTCGTTCGTTCGTCTGTCCGTCTGTTCGTTTGCTCGTTCGTTCTTCTTGTCTTCGCGACTTCACAGTGCTCAGCTTATGTTAAGTATATTCCTTTTAAATGATGTTTCTCAAGTTGTTGATGTTTTGTCTTCAGGCAGCTTAGAGAACAGAGCAAGAAGTTAGTTGGAGTGAAGAGAAATCAACAACTAGAGAGAGAGAAGCAGGCTCAGCTATTAAATGAAGTCAAGAAACAAGAGGATCAGAAAGACGAGACAACTGAGTACTTCCAGGTAACCACTCAAGCTTACAGTGGCCTCATGGTTAGGACGCTCATCTCCGGATCGAGCGGTCCGGGTTCGAGCCCTGGCCTGGTACATTATGTTTTGCTCTTGGTAAAGACACTTTACTCTCACAGTGCCTCTCTCCACCCAGGTGTATAAATGGGTACCGGCGAACTTAATGCTGGGGGTAACCCTGCGATGGACTAGCATCCCATCCAGGGGGGAGTAGAAATACTCCTAGTCGCTTCATGCTACAGAAACCGAGATAAGCTCCCTCCTGATGGGCCACTTGGCTCGTACTGCAGACTTAAACATCTAGTCAAGCTTACGACAGTTTGTATTTCAGAATGAGTGTTGAGATGTGACTTTGCACTTCACCTACATGTACAAGGCGATAGCTTGCAACTTTTGTCCTATATGTAAAACATACTTTATTTTTTATCAGTGTACGTTTAGCTTTAGATGGCCATCTAGTAACACTGTAACTGACAGTTCGCTATATCGTTCAACAGAGCGAGTTACAGAAAAAAGACGAGAGGATTGCAGTACTGGAAGAAGCTCTCACTGAAAGCGTATCCATCGCCGCTGAACGGGAAGAACTGCTGGCTCAGCAGGCTCAAAACGCCGAGACAGCGACACATCGTGTGGAGGACATGGAGTCGGAAATTGAAAGAGTGCGCATAGAGACCGCTGTCACCAATACCAAGAATGCTTCCCTGGTCCTCGCTTTGAACGAAAATGATATCATTATGTCATACTACAAGTCTGAAAGACATGGAATGGTAGAACAGTTACTAGAAATGAGGTAAGAACGATTATTCTTATTTTGCTTAAGTGCAGGCGCGTGACCTCTTGGTTAGTGCGCTCGCCTCGGGATCGAGCGGTTCGCGTTCGAGCCCTGGACGGGGACATTGTGTTGTGTTCTTGGGCAAGACACTTTACTCTCACAGTGCCTCTCTCCACCCAGGTGTATAAATGGGTGCCGGCGGGGTAGGGGGGTACCGTCGAATGTAATGCTGGGAGGGTAACCCTGCGATGGACTAGCATCCCATCCAGGGGGGAGTAGAAATACTCCTAGTCGCATCATGCTACTGAAACCGGAGTTAAGCCCTGACCTGATGGGCCAATTGGCTCGTATGTAGACATTACTTTATTAGCTTTACACTGGTACCTCTGTTTGGATGTGAATTTTAAACACTTTTTTTGAATTTTTCCAGGCAAAATGCGTTACTTGCCACCATCTCAGAGAAGGACGCCAATATCGCGCTGCTCGAGTTATCACCCACAGCCGGCAGTGACGCAGAAGTGAGAAAGTTCAAAGCTGAGAAAGACAAGCTGGTTAACGAGCTCAAAGAACAGGTGATTTGAATTACAAATAATTCATCAGAGACGGACTATGAAGAGATTTAAAACTGTAACCAAGTTGTTTTTTCCATTTTCTTACAGACGCAGAAGCGAATGACGTTGCTGTCGAACGAGGAAAATAAAGAAATTTCTCTCTCGTCGGAACTTTCACAAGCTTCAACAGAAAAGGTAAATGATTAAACGGCGCGCCGGGAAAAGTATGTTAGTTTTTTCGTTGTCGTTGTGGTTGTTTTTATCGTATACTTTTACCGTAGAGGATAGAATATCTTGTTAAGAAATTGTTTCCGGCCCAACTGATGGCGTTCGAGTCTAGACGGAGCATTTGTGGCCAAAGTCATATTGTTAATTATGTTTGCTAAACGTTCATGCAAGGTCAAGAACCACGTCAACGCTCTTGTACATGAACATGTAGTTGTTGGCAATCAGCCTTTTTTGATCCTTGCAAGTCCACGTCAAATGGGTTTTGTAGCGGCAAAATGCGAGGGTCTTGATCATATGACGTCAGTACGCCTTTGAGTTGTCAAATTATGTTAATTGTCTCGAAATCATACAGGAAGGTAAACTATTGTTCTTTCTGCAACAATTTTCGCTGACAGTTTTGCTAAGATGTCTGAGAGCAAGTTAGTGGACACAGTTGACTTGTGTCTGGTTGTCCCAGTTAGCTGGCTAGGAAATTGCGTTCTGGAAACAGCAGAGCGAGAAGAGAGCAGAGGGCAGTCTTTTTTACCATTCTGTTGTAGTAGAGTTTGTATGGAGTTACAGTGTTCAGTTGTTTTCTTACAGGGACAATCGTTTTCTTTAGAGTTTGGTGATTTTGTTTTATGGCCCTTGCTAATGGCCATCTGGTGACCTTCGTGCACAAAAGACGGTAGCGGTGCGCTTTCAAAGAATAATTATGTATTACCTCTATAATCACCCCTTTGTGCTTGATAGGAAAGCCATTAGCTCTTAAGCGCAATTTATCTTGTAACAAATGGCTTTTCCCTTGTTTTGCTGGGCGTAGAGTGATTGTGCCTTGACCCTGTCTGAACTTGTTCTCTTGCGACTATCCCTTGATTCCTCTGTTTTAACTGGAGCGACAGGTATAAACGTTTCTTGGGTGGAGAATGGCTCGTGCTGGTTATAGACCTGAAGTCACTCACAGAGTTTTCTTTAAAAAGCAAAGAAATGAGGCGGTTTTTGGTGCGCGCTTTGAGTCACGTTCAGGGATCTTAATGAACACATGACGGCTATTTAGTTCCAATTAATCATCTCTGACCCTTGACCAATCAGAAGATCTGTTATAAAACCTGAGCAGTGTAATAGAAACAGCTGCCAATTCTCGAGATTAATGCTTGCGCTTAGCCGCTTAGCCTTGGTTCTAGAGAAAAAGTCACGCAATGATTAATCCTACCAATTCTTTCTCACAACTGACCTTACTGGGGCTTTACAAATGTAAAGCCATGTCAAGATTATTGCGTATTTTTAAAAGTACTTCTAAAACTACGTACGTGGTAAATTGCCATCTTGTGGCTTACTCAAGGTTAAGTGGTTGATGTAATACCTGTGAGAAAGTATAAAAAAGATCGTGTTTTAGCTACTTTCTGTTCAGTGTACATCGTCAATCTGTCCAGATTGTGACCCTTCCTCAATACGAAAGCATGTTTTCATTAAAGGGAGCTATACGCCGCTTATAGTTTTAAAAAACATTTCTACCCTTACAGCGATGCGTGTGGGAAAACTACGTGTTTTGTAATCTGTGGCCCTCGAGAATTCATTTAGCCCCTTCTTGTATTGCAGGGATTTTCACCACGAAGCTAATCTTGTCTGCCGAAAGACACTTGTTACAGGTTTTCTGTTTAAAATGCCGAGCAAACAAGGCATTTGGGCCACTGCACTCTCTTAGGACTAGTTCAGACTAGCGACAAAACGACATGAGCGACAAAACGAAATAACGACATAACCGCACGATCGCTTTTGTCGGTAACGTGAACATCGACATAAAGACATAAGGAAAAGATCTTTTTTTTTCCTTATGTCGTGATGTTCATGTTATGTGGCTATATGATGTCGTTAAGCCAGGATGTTCACACTGCAAACACAACGCCGTAACGTCCTTCCCATGTCGTTAAGTTTATGTCGTTGTGTCGCAAGTGTGAACTGGCTCAGGTGCCTCAGTTGCATGCCAGTTTCTACATAACCCTATTAGCACTGTAATAAGTGCTACTGGCTCAATCAATCTTGGGCTGTACATAGGTCAAGAGTACATAGTACAATCGTCTCGATCGTTCTTTTAAGAAGAACATTTAAATGAGTTGCAGTTTTCGTTAACAGTTGTTTGAAAATGTTTCGGTGATACCATAAAGCTCGGTTTCACCTAACAAACAAATATTCCTGCTGGTCACTTCTAAAGCATTAAATTCCCCTAGTTCGCGAGTGTTAAACTTTCATCGATTATCATGAATCGTGGCTAGACGCCCATGTGAGTACACGAAAGTTGAAGGAAATCACGCAGAGCTCGAGCGAAAACGTCTTATCGACCCATGGGAAAATTAAGAGTAGCGGATAGTTGAAAAGCGTCGATGGGAGCGTACGAAAGTTTGAACTCATGCATGCAGGCGTAAACATATTTTCCTATCCAACAGTCGGATTTATAACAAATCACTGAAATTCAATCAAAAGAAGTAGTATGGTGCATTTCTGCTGTTAAGTAATTTGTCTAATTTGACAAAACGTCTATAGATTACTTTAGATTTGGTTCCTAGACATTCATGAGCGATTTAAATGGAACCCGCCGGGATTTTGCAGTGATAATATTCATTATTCTTCAGAAACAGTCCCTTGTTTTTTAAAGAATACAGTGTTTTTGTCTAATATCATTAGTTTTAATTTTAAATCAAAATCTTAACCACTAATCCGTCTTTTAACACGTTCTTTATATCAGGAATGTTCATCTTCGTGCGAAGGTTTTTTGTCGGGCTTGTTTTTGAAACATCTATTGCGAAGCTAAACATAATTTTTTTTTCAATGGCACAGAATGTTGTTTCTTCCTTTTGCAAAAAAAAAAAATAGTGCATTGCACGCCAAGTAAGGATTAAATCTCGTGATTCAAAGCTTGTTATATTTGTCGAACATTTGAGAATCAGCTATTTGTTGTTGTTTGCCAAAGTGTCCTGTACATTGTATATCATCTTGGCGGGCACACACCAATTGATATCTTTCCCAAAAAAAACTTTATTGAACGGAATAATCTGGGCGTCGCACTCCTTACGGGTTGTTTACATTCTGTCGTACCTGGCTTTTTCTTTGTTATGTCCAGAACATTTCCAACATGCCTGAAAACGTTCTTTAACTCAGTGCTGGAGACTAAACTCCTGCTGAAGCGAAAAGATTCGATCTTTCGGATGTCCTGTAGTATCACATGATGTTATTTGGAAGTTTTCCGCGTTAAAGACGTTACGTCACGGTTTCCGCGTCTTGAAAAGTTAAACCGAAATTTTTCAAGTTCGTCGTTTGCAATCCGTGTTTATCTTCTTCACCCATAACTATCCTTGTTCTTTTATGGTTTATTATGATCTCTTTAGTGTTTTTCTTCATTAGTCAACTATTATTTTCAGGTTTCCTTCAATTTAAAGGTAGATTTGTACGTGAGCCTCTTTAAGGCGTGTTTAAAGCGAATATTTACGAAATCAACAACAGAATGGAGGGACTCTTAGTGAGAAGGGGATTTGTCGAGGATTTTACTTCGATTTGAAAAGATTTATCCTTTAAATAACAAAGAAAGTTGAACAGTGGATAGTCCTGGAGACACGGGTAATTGGCATAAAGGAAGATTGGGAAGGGACGTATCAAGTTCTCAGGTTTGAGCCGACAGAAATCACGGAAAACTCACCCTTGATTAAAACTGAGTCATTACTGTTCCTCAACAATCTTCGAACGTTGTTAAGCGTAGATATCATGATTGTTTTAACGTGTCAAGTACTTTCATCCCGTTTTATCCGCGATGTGAACAACAAAATCTCCTCATTTGTCTCCCTGATTTCTCGCCGAGGCAGTTGGGAGAATTTGAGTGTCATGTCAAACTAATTGCCTTTGAAGATTGGCTATTGTTAGGATGAAGAGCGATTTAGATTCCATTTAGGTACGCCTGATTTTAAGATCAACGGCGCGGTTTCTTTTAGGAAATCAAGATGATCAGATGAATTTTTGTTGCAGCAGGTATTCATCAGATTATAGTCGTAAGGTATAATTCAGTCTTTGTATTCGCTCACATGGCTAATTTTTAAGGACCGACGATAGCTGTGTATTCTAAAGTATATTTTAACATCGGCTAACAAAGTTGGTGACCATTCAAATAAAAGCTTTTGTGGAGTTCTTTCATGTAATAATGCTTATTATGTTGTACAAGGTGGAAAACCCTTGTGTGTAGTCATTCATGGTCAAGCTACTGAACAGCACCTTTATATATAACTGTTTATTACACTGTAGTTGTACGTCTGCCGATGAAATCCTAACCTGAGATATGTAGTACAAGGCGGTTCTTACTTACAAGTCCTAGTGTGTGACCATTCAAGTGAAAGCTATTGAGCAGTACTTTCATGTGGTACTGTTTATTATGTTGTGCAAGGTGGTTCTAACTTTTAAGTCTGCGGAGGGAACCCTAGTGTGTGACCATTCAAGTGAAAGCCATTGAGCTGACTTTCATGTGGTTCTGTTTATTACGCTGTACAGGGTGGTTCTAATTTTTAAGTCTGCGGATGAAACCGAGTGTGTAACCGTTCAAATGGAAGCTACTGAACAGTGCCTTTACGTGGCGCTGTTTATAATGCTTTTGAGGACTTTGGCTGAGCGTGAAAAGGTTGAGGGTCTAAACGTTTCTCTGATTGTTTCTTTGAAGATAGTGGAAGCTGTGACGCTCATAGAAGACAGTATGGATAAGCTTCAACAATACGGAGAAGAACTGGCGGAGACTTGTGAGAAACACTTCCCTGATGTAAAGAGAAGGGTTCCCAAGTTTAAACGACGAGAAAGCAATAGCGTGGAGAAGTTAAAAAATTCCAGTCAAAAACAGGTAAGAGTTTGACTTGTGATTGAGAAGAGTGCTGTTTATGATGCTTAAATATCGAAATAATCATTCACGTATGTACGCTTCGCGGACCTATTTCTGGCAGACATGGCAATCTCGCAAGAAGCAACAACGCGTTTATGTCTTGTTGACTAAGGGAGATAACACTATTACTGAAATGATTCTTTTTCTTTTTTTGTGTGTGTGTTGTTTGATCCTATCATTTTTGTGTGATTATCCCTGTTCTCTGCCTATATCAAGTTAAGGACAGCCATCCCATGAAGTTATTACAGTTTACTTCGGCTAGTACGGAACAATTTTAAAAACTCGAACATCCGCAGCATCGCCCTCACTTGCAGCAGATTAGAGAGCAGGGATAGCTTTTATTGCGTTTTATTGGGATCGTAGTTAACTTTTCCGCAGCTCGTTCTTAAATTAGTTCGCACCACGATTCTGCAACTTACGTTTTTTCGCTCGAAAAGCCACGGCACTTGTTTGATCAAACTGTGAGATTCACATATTTCATGAAAACGAATGGTAGCAACCCTTATTAACAGTTGTAACGTAGTTAACAATGTAAAAAAAAAGGTTTATATATAAAATTTCTAGGGCCACTAAGCTCTCTTTTAGAGGGTCAGTTCAGGGGTTACAGTTAGCAACAAACTCATTAAACCGCCAAAAAATAGAAGCATCGAACTACAACAGTACAAAAGTAAAACCTTTTATACCATGCCATAGAAAATACAGCCAATCAGAATACAGGAAAGCCGTTGTATATTCGACGGTATTACATCTAACCTTTCCATCGTGCGCCACGTGCCTGTCATTCATTGTGTTGACCACTGTATTTTCTGTGACGTGGTATAAAATAGTTATGAAACGCTCTCTCGTGGAATACCATGGAATATTTCCCACTTGTCACTTGTATTTTCTTGGAGTACACACGAGCATTTATGCGAGTGTGTATACCCAGAAAATACAAGCGACTCGTAGGATATTCCATGGTGTACATGTACCACGAGAGAGCGTTGTGTAACTATTATGTAACAAGAAAACGAACAAGCCTTCTAGGTGCTCTTATTATTGTCATCTAGTTATCACACACAAAGTGTTTGAAGTCATCCGCGGACATTTATTCACAAACAACTAAACTCTCAGTGTCCAAACGTGTACAGGCACGCATCATGGCAGATACGTTATATAACAAATTTGTTGCTCTTTTTGGACAACGCAGTCAATGCTGTTGGAAGGAAATGAAGAGTCCTTGTATACTGAAATTTATTGTTCGAAAAGGCCGGAAGGGTTCACGTAGAAGGAACCTTTTGTTTGAGGATCGAATTTAAAGATACCTTTTCAAAAATTATATCGCGAATTATTATCTTTTCGACCATTGCCTCAACATATCAGTCGTGGCTGTTCTTCGTGTGAATTCTCGGGTTGGCCTCAAATTCGTTCTTATTCAATAGCTGTTCTTAAAATCTTTTCCGTTTCCTCGAGCTGATGTTCTGCATGATTTTCGGCTTTTTTGGATTCTTTTTTTAGCTTCATTATCTCACGTACACACGCTGCCATAATCCTAGCCATTTACAGCTCCTTAACCCCTTCCGCGATAAACCGCACATGTAATAACTTGTACCGTAGCGGCTAATTTTAGCTGCGTCCGTATACGTGGCATAGTAAGGGAAAACGACTTATTTGTTAGTGGTACGACTTTAACACTGGGTTCTATTTGCTCTGTTGCAGTTGTTATCCACGTTACAGACTTTGGAAAGCGACATGCAAGTGTTACAAGAAAGTGTTCACAAGCTCTTAGAGCTGATCGAGGATTTCAGCTATACGTGACCTCTGAGCGTAATCGTCTTAGCCTTGACTTAAGGCAGCATGGTTTTGCTACATGCTGTTAAACTCGCCTCCTTAGATGAACGCAGCTTCCACTTGACCGCTGTTAACAGATAATTTGTTTTTTGTCTTTTGTAGGAAAGCTTAGGCCTTTCTGTAGTTGTTTCCTTTCAAGGGGGGTCCGTTTACTTTCTTGTGGTATAAAGACCAAGGGGGGGGGGGGTTTATTCTGGTCTAATCCCATCGAAAGTATTGCCAGCGAAATGAATCGCTTTCGACCAAAACCTATGATTATGAAAACTCCGAAAGATAAAGCCTTTGAAAAACATCCCCCAGGGAGAAATATCATTACGGGCTGGGCATATTCTTGTCTTTGCCTCTACCCCTGAGTTCTGCTGGACTATGCTACCCCTCCTTCGTAATTAACTTAATTTCGCGTCAAGTTCTAGCACGACGATGGGTGAATTCTGCCAAACTTTTCGTTATTAGTGGAAATGAACATAAAGAGGCACTTCGTGGTTGCGAACGCTGCCCTTTGATTGGTTGAACTAACTGGACAAAAAAAGTTTAAGGGTTTTTAGAAATTCCTGGAAAACAAAAGGCATGAGGATCTTTTTCGTGCTATGAATCACAACTCTGTGGTCTGTTTTTATTTTATTCATTCGTCATGTCTTTATTAATCTTGGTCTAGACAATTCCATTTTTAGGAACACAGCTAATATTGACTTCCATGAGCTTAAGCACTCTTTTCATCGATACTGGACGGAACTGAAAAGCTTTTAAGAAACCTCATTAGTGTATATGATTTGATAACAAGGTTTGCAACAACTAAAAGTGTTGGCTAAGTGTTTGCACTTTTGTCTTTAAAAGAAACTATTTTGAAAAGAATTTGTTAGTGAAACTTTCTACTAAGCACCCAACGAATTTAAGCCAGAGTTGGTCGGCTTCTGAGACAAAATTTCCTAACAGCGCCATCAGGTGCTGTTTTGCTTGTAACGTGAAACTTCTGTTGTTTTCAAGGCCGAAGGCCTTTGTTTTTTGCTGTGTTCGTAATAATAATTATGTAACAGGCAGATCCCTTTCCGTCCCTAATTTAATTATTTCCAAATTCTTTACGGATTTCACGGGATAAAAAACTAACTCGGCTGCGAAAAATAATTCCAATTTGAACTGTTCTCGCTTGAATTCAAGTCCGCCTTCCTATAATAAGTAGCCAAGATTCGCGCGAAAAATTTTCTCCCGAAGGAATGTTCTCTTGACATTAACCAATCAAATTGCAGTGTCGTCCGTTTGTCAACCTAGCTTATCCTGTTTGGGTTGGCTCGCGGTGAAAAACTACGCCTAGTATTTCCTCGTCAAGGCTTGACGTCAAAAGCAAGTGTTAGCTGTTAGTGATACGTAGGTGGAAGATTACCGCTTCAATACGGTATAGCTGAAGAGAAAACAAACAACCAAAGCTTTGAAAACTTATTCTAGAATCAAAGTATCATATAATATATTTTGTAATATAAATATTTCTAAAATTAGTATTTTGCTAACTATTATGAGTGGAGAGTTTCAACCATTACCAAGTAATAGAATAGGAGAACTGTGTTTTGAGTGTAGGAGAGTAGGAACAAGTCTTTTACCACACGGGACATTTTAAACGTTTTTTAAAACTGACAGTTCTTGGGAATTAATAAATATAATAAAGATTAACCGTTTAATTTTAGCCATTTGGGATGTCATTCGATAGTGGTGTCGGATGCTTTGAGTTAATGAAGTTAAATTAAATTTCCCTTGTCTAAGACGAAATCTCGGGCGGTTCTCTCCAACAAAATAATCTTTGGGATAGTTAGAGTTATTTACGTACGATCCTTAGGCAGGACCTTTGATCAAACCTGATCGTTTCTTTTGTAATCAATGAGTTTTGCAAGGTTAAAACAACACAAGCCACCCATCTCGAGTCAAACTCGGTTTTATCTCGTATGTTAAGATCTCAATTACTTAGGGACGAAAATTGAGAAGCTTCGGCTAAAAGAGATTAATCCTCTATTCGAGCGATTAACAGAAAGCAGGCACGACTGTGATGAAATAAGTTTTCTTTGCGCTCACTCGACCCAGTGCGGTGGTTGTATTATAGCTCTTGGAGAGATCTCGCGGTCCACGAATAACTGATAAGGGAAAGTTCACTCCAGGTGTTCAAAATGGAGCATGGGTAAGGTGCATTGGTTTTATAGCTAAGTACTCTGCAAATAGAGCATTCTTTATCGCTTGCGTTCATGGCATACTTTCATCGCCAGCTCTACTGCTTTCGATTACAGTAATTGGCCTTGTCGCATAACCAAATGCCAGCTGTCTGGGAGAGATACGAATTCTGTTAAGAATGGCCCGGCCCGTACCGAATGAGCAGCTTCTTACGTACGTTTACGAGACGAAACTGCGAGTTCATTTGTAGCTGGCCCTTTTGTTGATGCGTTTAACGAGTGTTTCCGTTGTTGAAAAGGTGCACCATTGAACATCTCTTTGTGATTTGGCTAGATTCTTGCTTGAATGAGTATATTATACAGGAGACTCTTTAAGTAAGTGAATATCAGTGAGCTTCGTAACCTTGTAACGCTGATTATGAGCTCAACTCGGATCTTCTCCGAGTGCTAAAGTCGCTCGAATAAACCTTTGCCCTACAGCATTTCTAACTGTATACGCAATACAACAAGGGCAAGGTTCACTAAATTCTGTTTATGGAATCGTGCTAGCGCTGGAATCAATTCCACGATAAGCCCTAACTACTTTAATTTTAAACATGAACTTTCGAAAAAGATCTTTTAACATTGCGTAACGTTTTATCGCTAACTCGTTGCTGCATGGTCTGTGCCTATGTTAATAGATTTTAATTTAGTCAACGTGAAATCCTTGTTATGAACTTTCGACTGAAGCTTCTCGAGGCCATTTGTCACGTAGAAAGAGACAACTTTCTATGGAATGCCGAGAAATGCTTTTTCAAACCTAATCGGATCGTTGCGAGATATATGTTTTGGTAGGCGGTAGTTAAGCCAAATGTTTTACAGAGGGTACCAGTTTATACCATATCAGCTTTCAACGACTGTTGTCCTTTTTAGTAAAAAAAAAAATCCCCCTAAAGATTGTCGGCTGATCAAACTTAAAATCCCGCAGTCGAGCAAAGCATCTAAAGTGTAGAAGTCTCGACGCAAGGGAAGAAAGCATTAACCAAATGTTTATGTGGTCTAATCCTCTTTCTTTGAATAACAGTTTGTTTTCGCTGGTGTCTTAACGACCAGACGTAGACCGCAATACTGGCGCTATGCTAGCAATGTTTACGGTGCGGGGAAACGCGATCTAAATATAGAGACGGCCTCGTTGAATCTCTCCTTATTTTTCGAAGTGGTCTGCAACAAGTTGGAACAAATTAAAGAGTATGATTTTGCAAGCAAACAAATTCGGAACTATGAGAACAACTCGAGTTTGGAGTCCTTACATCAATGGTTATTTTGTAAAACAATCGAAAGGCAAGTCACTTGTGGGCAGTCAGTTTGTCTAACTTTGAAAAGCCAGAAAAGCTTATAACACTCGAGGAGATAATTACTTAATGGTCATGCAATATAAATAAAAACAAATTATAATTAAGAAAAAATATTAAGTCTAGGACTGACGCCGTGTCGGTTTCAAATGAGAATAAACGGGAACTATCTGGAAGTACGACGCGATTCGATGTCAAATTAGAACGCCTCTGAACGGGAGCTTGAACGGATAAAGGTACCATGATGGTTTGAGAGACGATGACCTAACTCTGTTATTCGCAGCTGGACAAAACTGAGGTCACTTTTAAGGTACGTCGTTTGGTAACATATCCGGGGAATACATGTAAAGGTCTGCCGGAGCGATTCTATATCCACTTCGATAGCATTGTTGGTGGTTCGTTCCCGTTAAATTTGACATTTTTGCCAAGAGAATTGCAAGTGTCCTATTGCCAAGTTAGAAGCAACTGAATAGCTCTAAAACTGACCGCTCTTAGCGTTAGCATCTATCGTGATCACCAGCCCTCTTGTTGTAACACTGATCCGCATTGCTTTCAACTAGTGTCGAAGTTCAGTCACTTGAAATACTTTAGTATAAAGTGTATCAGCGTGTTCTTCCGGCGAAGTCTTCACTTGATAGCGTGTTGAATGACTGAGAGCGGAAAACCCTTAAACAGGTCGCCTCTTTACGTTCCTCAGAAGCATGTGGTTTGGCAAATAATGATGATACGAGTCTGCTACGAGGAGTTTCTTTAGTCTGCTTTTCAATGTTCAATATTTGATAATTTAGCAAACGTAACGCAAATAAACCCAGGCTACTGATACGAAATAAAAATAAACAAATCCTGGCTGCCTAATTTTACGTCGAAAATTCGTTTAGCAGATTTGTATAAAAGGAATTTAAAATTTTTGAAATTGAAACAATTCTAGCGGAGATATAAAATGTCAAAAATCTTCCGAAATTTCAGCTTCTTTCACCGTGTTTGTCCTACCCCCAGCTAAGATGGTGAGGACAGAAATCGGTCTGTAAAATGTCCAGATTTGCTTAGTAATTGTGCTAATTTCGGTATCTCTGATTATCACTTAGCTCACACACGAATTCCAACCTCGTTTATAAAACTATCTCGATAGGATTCCAATTTATCTCACATTGCCATCATCTTAAGCAGCTGAAATAGTTAAGAAGTGGTGTAGCGGAATCGATAAAATGTGATAAAACGAGGTTGATTAAAAAAAATGCTTCAAATAAATGACCGTTTATAGCCCTATAAAATTCCAACAGTGCGCTAATTCAACAAGGAAATCTTTTACATGCTCCTGCCACAAAAAAATCATGTAGTCTTCCCACGGCTTTCCACCCTTGAAGGTCAAATATTTTGTCTCAGCCACGCATAGTTGTCATTTATTACCGGGATTAACACCCACTGCAAATCTTGTGGGATGGCCTATGCATTGGGTTAATGGTATCCGAAGAAACGTGTAGTGTTCTTTGCAAGACAGTGCCGCTCTCTGTATTCAAGTGTCTGGATGGTTGCCGATGAATTTTTAAGGTAATGGCAAGCTACCTGACTGGACTGGTAGTCAGACATGCACTGCAATAATTTACCCATTTACCGTACCTGAGGCCGGTTTCTCGAAGGTCCAAAAAAGTTTTCACACCAGGAAAGCCGTAGCAGAATCTCAAACCTTGAGACCTACAGAGCTGTTTTATTTACACATTCTTAATATGAACAGAGGTTCTCTCCATACACTGAGACGTTTCAGGCGTGTACACCTCTCCGTTTTTAGATACAGATTATTTAAAAATGGCTTTACGGGCCCGAAAAGTTTCCGGAGCTTTCGAGAAACGGACCCCAGGCCAGGACCGTACCCAAATTCGCAATTAGCCAGTCGGAAGCCGTGTCTACTGTCCTTTTTGGTACGCTTCGGTAGCATATCAGACACGAACCATGGCTCAGCCAGATTGATGTACCGCCGAAGCGCACCGAAAAGACCTTGATTAGGTTTAATTATGAACACGTGAGTTCACGTGATTATGAGTCAATGGAAAATATATACTGAGATAAATTCGTTGTGAAATGAGATCGATGACCTTACACATGCTGCCAGGTCTTCAGTTTCATTGAGTAGTGTTGTAAATAGCTGCCTCGAGAAAGGTGGTCACAGTAAGGCATCTGGGAAGGCGTCAGCCATAGTGTCGATGCCAGAATCTATCAAGGGTATAGGTGGAGGTAGTTTATTTTTGTTTATCAAAGCTTATGGTAGCTTAGCGCGCAGGAAGGAGAAATATAGCGCTTTTGCAGCTATTTGACCCCCCAGGAAGGTGCTTCCGTAAATTTCGGATATGCGTGTGCCGCGAAGGGTCTTAAACCCTGACCCTATTTAAGGATGAAGCAATTGAAAATTAATACCCTATTTAAAGCCCAGACCCGAACAATAACCCCCTCGGTGAAGGGAAAAACAGAAACTAAGAATAGCGTGAGCGTGTCAGCTTTATTTTGTTTCTGTACCATTGGAGGTTAACGGATAGTTCAGTTTTAATAGATCATTTGGTTTTCGTTTAGCTGGACATTTACGCACTGCTGTTATAGCTGATACAATTGAGGTACCCTATCTAAGAATCACACCGGGAACTCAATGCCAACAGGGGCAAAAATGATGCCCTATTTAAGGATCGAGAACCTCAAAATCCCATATTTTGGAGTTCCCCCCCCCCCTCCCCACCCATCTCCCGATCTATTTGATGAGTCTTGCATTTCTGATATATGTTTGATAATCGCTGTTTGTATGTTGCCATTGCTGATCGCCCGTCCTGGCATTTAAGAGATCCAGCTCATTTTAATTTGGTTTTCACTGTTCAAGTCCCTCTTTCTCGATTACAGTTTTCGGATAGCTTTCTCAAACTCAGGGCCCTCTGTTTCTTACAGAAACGAAGGACTCTGGGGCTTAGAATGAGCAAAGACGCTCTGTGTCAGTGTACATGAAGAAAACTTCTTCCTGTTACTTATGCTGCTTTCCGCCATCTTTTTTTCTAATTGAGGCTCAAGTACATTTGGTAAAATATATTTTTTTCTTGCTTCTGGAAATCAACCAGGGAAATCATTTAAGACGAGGCCATGGTCCCTAATAGAAAAGTGAAGAAACAGATAAGATGAATACAGCTTCAAATCATTTAGGATTCGAACACTAACCCTCTTCCTCAGTTAGGCATTTTGAGTTCTTTTGTACACGTACGAAATTACCCTTGAACTGAAGGAAACCTGAAAATAGTAGTTTACTAAGATAGAAAAACACCACAGAGATTAAAATAAACTATAGGGGAACAAGGATGGTTAAGGATGGATAAGATTAACACAGATTACAAACGACCAATTTGAAAAATTTAGGCTAAACTTTTGAAGATGCACAAACCGTGACGTAATTCCTTTAAAATAAGCTTGCCCTTTTGAAGGATATAAGCTCTGTAAGAAGCGCTGCACTTTGAAATTAGCATGAAATATTGAATTCAGCTTAATGCCTGATAAGCTGGTCATTGGACATTTTTCTAAGACGCGCAATTAAAACACGTTGGAGCGTTTTTCAACTGCAGCTCTTCGCAACCTCGTTCCCAGGGTCCCTGGGAACGAGGTTAAACTTTTCAGTGCCAACAGATTTTTGCAGTATTTATTACTCCTTTGTTTTCATGAAAATTCATTGAAAGCTAGGCTTTTAAAGCACGTAGACCACTGCAAGTATCTCAATGGTAGTGGAGTTGCGCACAGTAAACTATTAGCAACTTAAGACATCATTTTTTAGGGCATTTATCATCATAAAAAAAGAATTAACACATAAACGCGTGATAACTTTATCATTAACTTGAATTTATTCAAGGACTCAAAGAAGCTCAAAATAAAGAGTTATATATTTACGTTGCAAAAAAATAGTAACAAAGTTAATAGCTGCCCTTGTTTTTTGGAACAGCAATTCGGCGTGAAACAGGTTTCCTCAGTGTATCGCACAAAAATTTCTGTGTCACAAAATTCTAACACACAATTCCAAAAAACAGATATTAATCTTTTAAACTTAAATCTTGAAAAAGCGATTAAGCTGAATTATGATTGGCCTTTGCATTGTCGGTAAAACGTCTTTAATCTTATAATAATTTTTTTGTGCTTATCTACAACAAGATCTAAAGTTAGATTAAAAGACCTTTCCCTAAAGTAAAGAGCAAATGTTTGATTTAATTATGCCCCTAAGGGCCTTATTTGTATTGTATTTGTTTTTAACATTGTCACCCTTGTATCGTTGTTTCAGTGACGCCTCTGAGACAGAAGTTTAAAAACAAACTTTAATTGAAGACCAAACTATAGTCAGTGATGAAAGGAGACCATTGTTTTGCCGGTACTAATTTACTCGCATAGTTATCTTATAGTTCGTTCCGCTTTCTATACACTCTCGTGAATACTTATACACAGATGAAAGTTCTTACTCCTTAATAACACGCGAGATCCATCCATCAAGCTGATAAAGTAATGTTTCGTTGAGATAAACAAGCCTTCAAAGCTATGCACCAAAAACAAGTTCAACTTTAAGAGTTTTGGCAGGTTGACTAACATTAACACTTAGAAATTCCAAGCCTCCGGGTTAGTATTTGGTCATTAACTTAATCTATTTTCAGTCATCTATTAAAATCGAGGAAGATTTTGATTGCACTTATCAAAATCGGCTTTTTGTCGAACAATAAAAATGATTGGAAGTGTCACTAATGGCAGATAACTCTATTGGAAAAAGACTGAAAAATAGTGAAGATTGTGCATTCAAAAGATAACCATTAACCCTTAATTCAAAATCGTTTCCCTTAAGGGTTTAAAATAATGACAACATTAAACCACGATTAGCTTACTCTTGCAGATCTCCCATGACCTGTTATCACGTAACTAGCTAAAAGAAAATGATTTAATGTTGTCTGAACGGAGTGACCATGTAGCAACAATGATGGTAGCTTTGTTTTTCGTTCTCACTTTAGTAAACCTGCCTCCAACTTTTTCATAACATTTTCTATTGAATTAGTATATTACGACAGAATTTAAATGCACGGGAGCTTTTTTTTTTTTGGTTTCTTTTATTTCATGTCGCCCCGTTGGTGGAACCTAACGGACTTAAAATATCAACTTAAATTGACCCTGCAGTTTTTGTCAGCGGCTGAAGATCTTAAATGTTTTCGCAGGATCAAATAGTTCTCCGGCGTCAATTTACATACATCTCTAATGTGTCGTATTTGTCTGCTTTCTATTCTTATATTTCTATTCTTTTTCAAATTAAACAGACTAATGCCACAAATTCCTTCGGAACAAAGTCTTTCTGTCTGTCTGTAAGAAACGAGCTCGCCAGTTAAACTTATTTAGTAGAGTCAGTTATGCAATCAGTCTGCAAAAATCAGTATCTTAGAAGACTAAACTCCACTGGAACTGAAAGGTAAGGAATTTACCGTTTTATTGCTTGGTAAAATTACCTCATCGTAAATAATCGGGTATGCAAGAGGTAAAAGTTTGGGCATCTTGAAAAATTTAGCCTTATTTTTTCCAGTTCTTCGTTTGTAATCCGTGTCAATCTTCTCCATCCTTCCATCCTTGTTCCCTTATGGTTTATCACTATCTCTTTGATCTTTTTCTATCTTAGTAAACTGCTATCTTCAGGTTTCGTTAAATTCAGAGGTAAAATTTTGTTCGTGGCAAAAATAACTCAAAATGCCGTGACTGAGCTCCTTGACATAACAATGTCCTTTTGTGTTGCTGTCACTATTCAACAAGACTAAAACCAGTACAGTTTCTCGAATGTGTTCTACCTCCACCAAACATCTGACTATCTCTGGACAGCTCACGTATTCTACATGTGTTTTCTCGTCCAATACTGAATCCATAGATCTGAATATCTCTGATATTGTTTTAATCGTAAACTCAGTTTTAATCCCGCTAATAAAACCTGAGATCTGCAAATTCTTGGCAAGTTTTTGCCCTCACAGTTCACACTTTGACTGATCAATTTTCAATCGTAGTGCCAAAATATGACTAAGTCGTGGAAATATGAGATTTCGATCCGATCGAATAGTGATAAACGTCCTGTACACTGTTCGCCCTCTCTTCAGTGATTTCTAGAAAATGCTTCGAAATCCGAAGAAATAATTTAAACAGATAAACTTGTTTTAAAAAAAAGTTTGAAACTCAAGTGATAACAAAAATATTTCATAAAAAGATCACGTGACAATAAAATAATAATTATTATTATTATTATTATCATTATAATGCAATAATACATTATTTGTTTCATAAAGTTTCGTCAATTGTGTATAATATTAACTATTTTGATAACGTGATAACTTCTCTCGGTCGATCTCTGGAAAGTAAAAGAACCAGTCTTCCATCAAGGTGAAGTAGAAATACTGCTCGTCGTTAAACGAACGAGATGTCTGGTTTTTTGGGGGGTTTTTTTTTCTGACCTCAGCTGGGGTAAGTAGGACTTTGCCCATGCCTTCTCATTGCACAAAATGCTCAAATATTAATTCCGAACACTGTGCGACTCGAAAAAGATGTCAATTCGTATGTCTTGAGCTCGGGTAATAGTTTTTTCGAACTATTTAAACATTAGTTACGTTTCTATTTCCGTTTAGTTATCGGTTTGTCGTCGCGGTCAAGAGAACTGGGACTGGAGAGGCTTGAGTTCTACGGTTTGGCTCAGCTCCAACTGTTTTCAACATCGTTAAAAACAGTCACCGAAACGTTTTAAATGGTATATGAGTCATGAGGCAAAACAGCGAGCTTAAGAAATATGTGGCTTGTTCTTGATGCGCTTGAAGCAATACAGCACACCAAACTAAAAACTTTGAATCACTCACAATAGGCTTAGATACTAGTTGCCGGTGCAATTTTACTCTATTCAAGGTTTTGGTGGTTATCAAGTTCCCTTTTCAACTTTTGCACTCTAAAAGTGCGGTTTTGCTGCAACATTGGATCATGCCTCGACAGTAACCCCCTCTCTTCCCCCACCCCCCCCCCCCCCCTTTCCAGCATAGTTCCATAATGTTTCAATTCCTGATCAAGTTTTCATTGTAGCAAAAGAAAAACTGAAAACGTGAAAAGTGGGAGGTGAAGTGGCCTCATGGTTAGTGTACGCAACTCCGGATCGAACGGTCCTGGTTCGAGCCCTAGAGGGGGACATTGTGATGTGTTCTTGGACAAGAAACTTTACTCTCAGAGTGCCTCTCTCCTCCATCTGATGGACTAGCAGCCCATCCAGGGGTGGAGTAGAAATACCTCTAGTCGCTTCATGCTACAGAAACCGGAGATACACGCGCCGATCCTGATGGGCCACTTGGCTCGTATGCAAACTTTACCTTTTTTTTTCAGTTTAGACAGGGCTCCTGGTTTAGATCATTAATGCCGCAGATGCTGCAGCAATCATGGGTCGGCCACCAAGTCGCAATGAATTACGTTAACAATGCGATGAAAATTTAGAACCTAATGGGTCCTAATGCACAATCACATGTTAGATAGACTTTTCATCGCATTGTTAATTTTTTCTCAACTACGTCTTCTCTGTTCCACATTAATTGGTAACTGGCGATAAACACACCAGAGGTCTTGGAAGTGACAAGTGAAGCACCTTTTAATAACCGCAAGAATGTCCATGTTTTGGACGCCTCGTTAGACACGTCTTCAAACGCTAAAGAGCTGGCGCCACGTTCTTTTCGCGCCCTCTCATTAGCTAGTATCGTTGATTGCTCCCCGCTGTGAGGCGAAATAAGTCGGCAAAACCGCGATTAAAACTCTATTATGTTCTGCCCTTTCCTCAACCACTGAACAGATCAGATATCATTGCACACATCATTGCACCAAGGAGTCCGTTTATCTATTGCTGAAAAACAAATTTCTAGATGAAAGTTAAAACTAGCGCGAGCGTGTTACTTGGAGTAGATTGATCGGCCTCCTTTGAGGCTGACCTCCGACCTCAAAAATTGAGCAAAGAAAGCCGACTATATCAGAGAAGTTAATTAACTCTCTTAGTACTACAAGAGATACTCTTAAGAAGGAGCATTCTTAAAAAGCAATGACAGCTGTTTAAGAAGCAGTAGATAAATCTTAGTGAATAACCGACGCGAAATATAGCTAAGCTATAGTTTTACCCATTCGCTTCAGTGTTCGATACGTTTTGTTTGCCACCCGCGTCAGTGAACTGGAAATGCAAACAAGACAAAACAAACTCCTTAACCCTAATCCTATAATGATCGGACACTGTTTGTTTTATATACTCGAGAAGGTTGAGTACTTTTTAGTTGCAAAAATTGTAAATGAAACCA
Source organism: Orbicella faveolata (assembly GCF_042242905.1). Taxonomy (NCBI): domain Eukaryota; kingdom Metazoa; phylum Cnidaria; class Anthozoa; order Scleractinia; family Merulinidae; genus Orbicella; species Orbicella faveolata. Next base: position 1,133,016 of record NW_028301564.1, on the reverse strand, counting down.
CTTTTTGTTCTAGTTAAAGGGGACATGAACACAACTTTATCATCTCGTGCACACAACACATGAAGAGATCCGGGTGTTACTTTAAACAGTTTTTATACTTCAATAATGTCTCACATCCTTTATCAAAGAATCACAATGCTTGCTACAATAACAGAGCTGAGAAAAATGGGTTTCATGTGCATTTTGTTTCACCTAGGAATTTCAAAAAACCAAATTAACATTTCTTGAACGGATGTTCTTTTTCGAGAAGCCATCACCATCAAACCCGTCTCGTCGAATTCTTGCCAATGGCGCGCTATTTTATTTATATTTCGATCGCAAGTATTGCGTTTAATTTAAATTGGATATAAATATTTGCACGTTAGTTAGAGCGCACCAATAATTCGTCTTATGCCGGAGGCTATTCAATATAAATTACGTTCAATTAGAGCAAGGTTTTGAATTGAGCCTTGTGCCGTGACGCTTAATAAATGCCAATTTCTTAATTCGTAGATATCATCAGCCACAGTCTTCCGAGAACAGCGAGTTCCAAACAGAATCAGTTCCTCAAAACCAGGCAAAGGTAAGTCCTACCAGCACTAATACCCATAGAGTATGTATGGCGAGAAAGAGTTCCCGATCGGTAGCTGTATTGACAGCAACCTTCAGTTGCACGGTTGGTATAAGAAATAAACAACCAGAAATGAATGGTGCATGTGATTTACGAATAGCCCGTCAGTGGTAGGTTGGCAAATGTAGGAAGCAGAAAGAGGTGTAGATGATTCGAGGGCACTTTACAGTTGAAAACCTTACTCAATAACGTTATGAAGCGACAAACACTCTTATGTTCCAAACCACCATCGTGGAGAACGTTGTTATGTAATTTTCGATTGCTCTAAAGATGACAGCTAAGACGAAGAGAGACCTTCTGTAATATAACCTGTGGCAGCCGAAGTGACAGCCAGTCTGAAATGGACTAATTGTTGAGAGATTTTATCAATGACCAAAAGCTGTGCTGAAGGAAGCTAAGCCATATTGTCTAACCTTAGCAGAGACAATTCTCTCGTCCGCTCTCAGCTGCTGAAAGGCGTCCGTTCGGTTGTTAAGTGGCGTTACAATGATTTTCCTTTCTGCAATAAACCGCATTCACTAAGGTTTTCAAGTCCCTCGCCTGCTCGAATGTTACTCACATCTGGGAATCGATCAAGTGCTCTAATTTCAGCTGTCTGGAAAGAATTCGCAGCAAATTCTTTGCTTTATAAGAACTAAAAATAATATTACTTCGCAATTTCCCTTCATTAAAACAATTGCTACCATTATCTTCAAGTCTTTATTCATGTGAAGTTTCCTAACGTAAAATTCAGCCTCCTTGCATTATCGATCGATACTGCCGTCTACAAGCTGACTGGATTAGATCAGCTAGACAAGCTGGTTAACTAGGGTCAATGATGATTAAGTATCCCAGTGTTGGTATCTACTGACAAGCATCATGCAGACTTTGCAACAGTGGACAAGGAAAAATCTTATTTCGGGATTTATACAAGAAGTATTACTAATTACTTTGCCCGCAGGAGTCCAACACCTGTTAACCTGCTTTTGTCAACTAAATGCGTCACTTGATTAATCTAACGGAAAATTAGTAAGCGGCAAATGTTGAATTGTAGTTACGCTAAGAAATATTGCCTTCGGATCAGTTTTCTTTTGTGCAATGGCGATAAGGCCTTGTAAAATGTATTATTGTTCATTGCTATCAATTTGAAGTGACCAGTCTCACGGAAAGTAGATCAAACTGCAAGACACGGGTTCACACAGTCATTTTCCAAGTGTTGTACTTGAATAATTAATTAAGGGTTGTCGTTTGAATATTATTTTGAACTAATGCACTTTTTAGCAGATTAACTGATTCGTGATCAGTTTAAATCGGATGTATTTTCAGAACTTTGCTCATTTGATATCACTAAAATAGCGTTTTACTGCAAAGGGCGGAATTATAAAGCCACCGATAATGCTTAATTAAAATAGTTGATATTGATTCTTGGCTATATTCAGCAAGTTCTAGTGAAAATTTTGTGTCATTTATAAACAATGCCCAAACAAGAAATGATTAAATAAACCGTCACAGCCCTAAAAGCAATTCAAGTCAAAACGTTTAGGTTTTTTTTAGCGCAGATAATCCGTAGGATTTGATGTATCATGTTGTCTCCTTGATGGTTAGTTGCTCTGTCGCCATCATTTCCAGTTTCCATTTTCGTCTGAGAACAAGACTAGCTTATCGTTATATTGCAGGCTTTGGAAAGCTGCATTTCGGTGAAATCAACGATGACATTACTTTATCAGGTGCAGATAAGCTGAAGTATTTCGTAAGTGTTTGTTTCTCTTCAATTGTCCTTCAAGGACATTACACTTTGTCCAGTGATGGACACAAATCTGGCAACGTTTAGAACGCACAGATGACCACTAATAACAAGAAGAGCTTAGTAGGAACGTTGAATTCTCACCCAATACCCATAATATGATAACAATATAATCGTAATATAATAAGGCACTACCTGACTATATCAACAACTGCAATCGTGTTCCATCTTAAATTTTTAAGCCAAATTAATTTAGTCATCATTATGCCATTTGCTATTCCACCCAATTTCTAATTTTGCAAGCCTTTATTATCATAACTGTTGTTTGCAAATCCTGATGTCTTTAGCTAGACTACAATTTTTAGATTGACTGTTTTTAGTTTGATTCGTTTGAATATACCATTTTCCAATACATTCTAAGTGATTCTGTGGAAATACTATTTCAGTTAACAATTCTGTCGAGGGCGGAAAAGAACAAAGAGTAAAAAGTAAAAGGAAACTATTCCAAAACATAAGAAATACTATGTGGGTTTATAGGCACTGCGTGCCTCCAGTGAAACTTGTGCGTGACATTCCCTGGCGTCACGCTAGCAACAGGCGTTCGTTGGATTTCTACGCATGAGCAACCCACGGAGAATCTTGTTTCAAAACTGGCACATGAACACACCTGACCTCACATTTTGTTTTGTAAGGTTCTTTTTTTTTTTCTTTGAAGGAAAAGCAACAGTTGTTGCTCAACATGTGTGGAGTTGGCTACAAGCAACTTTTTGTTTTTTATTTGTTTGTGGTTTTTTTAGTTATTAAACTTTACTGTTATCATGAAATACAGCTTCGTTTGCAAACATAAAGTTTATCTTATCTGCAGTTTACAGTAACTTTGCCTTTGTTTTGGTACGCTATATTTTGAGTGATATTTACCTTAGAAGTTGAGATGCTCACACCATCAGTTTTTTTACCATGATATTGATTTGGAGACTTCCCGGAAAGTGATCAACACTCTTAATGTCTCTGTGGTATTGGAACTGGTCGTGAAACACTTCGAAAATGTCAGTCATGACCCTTAATTCAAATGATGCCAAAACAAAAATCCAAAGCTATATTGAAATGGGAAACTTCGAGAGTTCATTTTACTTGAAACAAAGGGTCGGAATTTCCTCGTGAAACGATATATCTGGACGTAATCTCCTCGACATCTACTTTACGTGAACTAAACTAAGGGCCTCTTCATATGAGCCCAGTAACCGGGCTGGCTCGGTTACCGGGACGAATTTTGTTGTCCGTTCATATGGAAAATTTCAGCCCGGTCTACCGGGATAAAATCCGAGAAACAACCAAAATGGTGGAACATAAACTTGTATCGTTCGCGGCTGTCGTAGCTTTGTGGACTCTTGTAACTTTACTAATAAAGCTAATTCGCCTACTCCTAAAGTGGAACTACATACAAGGCAAAAATTATGCCATTTTGGCCGCTATGTTGCGAAAGCGAAGCTATTTCGTCTAAAAAGTTGCGTCCCAGTTACCCGGGCTGGAGTGTTCATATGGGAAAATTTTCATCCCGGTTAGCGAGATCTCGGGTTTTGCGACCGAGCTCTCGGTAACCGGGCCAGCCTGGCTTCTCATATGAACATATCGAAATTTTTACGAAGGAAAGAGAAGCGAGGCGAGATCTCGGAAACCGAGCCAGCCCGGTTGACCGGGCTCATATGAAGAGGCCCTAAGCTTAGTTTAGTCGGAACCGTAGCCAGAAAAAAATTATGATTGAGGCAATGTCCTATCAAAAAAAATATGACTGAGGCAATGTCCCTGAAAAAATCAGAACAGAGGCAATGTTCATAAAAAAATTATGACTGAGGTAAAGTTCATGGTTCAATTTTCTTCTTAGGTATATAGGGTGTTTATGAATTATGATGACTATTTATATAAAGAACAAAAAGAGAAAATGACCGAGGTAAATGCCTCGATTAGCCTATTACTAGCTACCGCCCCGTTAACGCATAGTTTGTTAGTTAATCCTTTTTCCCAATATGGACAACGTATTTGTCACTACGCTTCAAGTTAATATTGCTGGTCTGTTGAGGTTCGAGTTAAGATGGTATCCATTACGTCATACTGACGTAACAATCCCATTTCGATGCTATGGGAACAGTCCAAACTGCTGACAATAACAACTACTGCAGGGATATTGTTCTGCAGTTTGTTGGAGCCCTGCACGTGCTTTCACCTAACTTCTATGAGAAATAAGGCTATTTCCCTCACGAAACAAGGATTATAACAAATAAAAAAATATATATAAAACTAACACTGACCTTTATAATCATTTCTGCCAAATAGAAGTCGCATTTTTGACATTTTGATCATGAACTTCTACCCATTTTCAAATCAGTTTCTATGCTAAACATGTGTCCAGCTTCAAATACAAGGCTGGTTAATCAAACGCTTCTCTCGTGAGATATAGTTTTAGCGGTTTTGTAAATCTCACTTGCAAGACCCAATTCATGTTCATTTACATTTTGGCTATGGAAGAAACATCAGTCAAAGCTCCTTTAATGTTTGGTTAATTTCAGGCAAAATGTCATTTCCCAAATTTGGCTAGCTAAATTTACTTTTTACAAGAACTTAACCCTTCAAGTTTTTGGATAAAGCCAATTAATTTTGGTTTTACTCAATTTCTAAGCTGTGAAGTTTCAGCAGCTAATAATAGACAGTGTTTTTAAATTCTATTTGTCTAATTTATCTTCTAAAAAGAGTTGAGCTAAATCTTAATATGTAGTCGTATATCAACGGTAGAGTAGAAATGGTCGTTAATCTCATAAAAAAGTGTGAAGATAGTTTAAAAGCTCTGGTATGGTATTCAACCAATGCAGTATATTTACAATATAGCTTCAAGCCTTGCGCTGAAGGTTGTTTGAAAAGATTTAATTACAGTCTTAACTCACACCCTGGGTTCAAACCACGGTATTTCGGCCCTGAAACATAAGTATAGAAGAAGAAATCTGATCTTAGATTTCGGGGGAGTGGAGTTTTGACCCAAAGGGGTGTCTTGGAGTGGTTGTGGAGAAAAACTTAACACCACTAAAGCCGTGTTGATTCGTGACATTTGCGCATATCGTATATATAACGAGCTTTTACCTTACCACTTTAATTTAAATAGAAAATCTCTCAAGTAATGTCAAAAAAATTGACTATCAGTTCATGGAAATTTGATGAGCCACTTTTAGACAAAGTCACGCCATAATTTGAGCACTGCTGCCTACATTCCTTGCTTTAAATTTATAATTTACACGAGGCGTTTAAACTCCGCTCTTTGTTGGGTAGCGTTAGAATTTAGTCTGTAGAGAGGCCTTGTTCACCGCATTGATGTTGAAATGCAAGGCTGGTGGCGACAGCTGACGCGGAACCCAATTGTAAATATATTACTCACAATAGGTAATTATGGAATCGTGAGTTGAAAAGATATTACTTAAGACAACATATTACTGTAAATGGACGGCAGAAGCGTATTTTTATTCCCGTACTGTGTGTGAATTCACATAAACTGGGTCCAAGTGTCCACGAAGATGTCTGTAAACACCAAACCGCCTCAAATTTATTCCCTAATTCACTTTTATGTATGAATGAAAACAGATACAATAATATTGAACACACAGAATGCACAAAGAAATGGACGTCGAAAATATTCGATTTCCTTGGCAAAAAGGCCTGTGTATTCCGCAAATTTTCTGTGTCAGATATAAATCGCATTTACTAAGAACTTGCAAAGACATGTGCTATATAAAATTACGAGCAACTGTTTCACAGCTGTTCGGACTTGGTCACCTTTGCCATAATCCAAGATTCAGTACCTGTAAATGAGGAAGATGCATTAATTTCTCCAAACCTGTCTTGCTGACTCTTGTACAGCCATATAGATCAATGTTCGTTACACTAGTCAAGTTTTCGGCGATAGAAGCTAAGCTGATGTCTGTGATTTGGGTACACTGGCCAATATTCAACACACGAAGATCGTGAAGGCTTCGTGCTGCTTTACTAAGGCCATCGTCTGTAATGTGGCAAGAATTTAAGCCAAGATTTTTTAAATGGTGAAGTCCATTAGATATATGATTCAAGGCCGCATCGCCGACTTTGTCACAAAAACTTACGTCCAAGTAAGTTAAATTAAGGCCTCCCACCGCTAAATGCGCGATTCCCTCGTCGCCGATACCTTCACAAGATCGAAGGTTTAATTCACGCAGGCTTCGAAGAGTGGCCAAGTGAGAGAGCCCGCTCTCCGTAATACCACAGCAAAAGCTTAAATTGATCGACTGTAGGTGAACTAGTCCCTTGGCAATGTTGCTTAGTGCGTTATCAGTGATCTTTTGACAGTCTTGTAAACACAAAGTAGTTAAATTCTTGTTACCGCGAGCGGAACTCGCATTGAGTCCGGCGAGGTGTGCGATGCCGGTGTCCGAAATGTGTCGGCAACTTCGAAGATTCAAGTACTTTAACTTCGGCAAGCCCCAGGCACATAGAAGAAGTCCAGTGTTCGTTATGTTACAACATCCAGCGAGATCCAGCACTTCCAAATTGCTCAAAAATCGAGCGATCCTTCCTAGACTTGTATCCGTAATTTGTTTACACAAACTTAGATTTAACACTGTCAAAGACGAAAGATCTTTCACGAACGCATGTCCGATTCCAATGTCGGTAACGTTGAAGCATCCTTTGAGGTTTAAACTCTCTATATTTGGTAGATTTTGTATCACGTAGTTCAAGCTCTTTTTAAGGCTCAGTATACGAATTTTCCGAATACCACGTTTCGCCAACGAAGGAAATAGGTATGGATTTGACCTCCGCAAATGTAGCCTCGCTTGAACACCGCGCCAAACCAAACGACTGTAAGCCGCGTCCCTCCACTTTGAACAGACTTGAGACACTCTTCCCTTGTCTCTAATGTCTAAATAACTAAAAATAATGGCCAGAATCTCGGGGAAAAGGCAGTGGATCGAAGTGTCGCTCTTGCCTTTCATGTCGTTCGCCCGCGCTCAACAAAGCACCATTGGAAATCGATCAGGCATTTCAATACACTTGGGACCTTTTGTTTCATTCGACCACGTGACTGCTTCCGAACCCTCTGAATGGTTTTTGTACACAATAGCTTCTCGACCGCTCGCGGTTTGATCGAAGTGCAGACAAATTCATGTTAGATTCGGCAACAAAAAGGTCTTTGCTTGAATAAACTTCCTTAGGTAATAAAGTCAATAAAGACAAAACATACTTTGGCTAATAAAAGTAGCTTTCCTGCTTTTGTTACATATCCATCAGAAAATACCGTTTATAAGAGAGCGCTAAACTTTCCGCGATTTTTTGGCACAATAACAAAAAGTTCTCTTTTGTTTACATCTTTTCGTTCTATTCAGTACATTTCATGACCATTGCAAGGCGCTAATTGCGTTTACAGTTCCCTTGAAGTGGAGGTGAGCCAAATTCCTTCGCTATTAACGCTAGAAGTTGAAAATATACCAAACAATTGTTTTATCAAAGTTGAGCGATTATTTTCATCGTTCACAAGCAACTCTCGAACGCAGACAAAGGCGAAAAGTATAATTGCCTTAAATAATTAAAGCTAAAAATAGACTGGGGCATTCTTTTATACCTGTGGCGGCAGAATTATGAATTCCACAAGATTTGTCTGTCTTCAAGATTGGTGACTTGTGCGATTTGAATGAAAAATGAGCTGTGTTGTCCCCGCTTTCCAACAGACACAATTGAAGACAATTTTTGTTTTTCTTCGTCGGTTTTAAGAGCGGCCTGTGACAAATTTATTACCCCTTTTACAGAATTTTTTTTATTCTTGATTCTGGATGTAGATTAGACACAAGTTCTATTGTTCCTGCCGAATATTAAAATTTACCACACGTTGTTAGTTTTGCTTTGCTTTTCTCACTCACTCTTACGTCACTATAAAACTGATTTCAGTACGACGGCTATTTGTCCAGCGTCGGACAACTTTTTGTTCAAAAACACATGTTACTGATCTACAAAGATCTTCAGCTCGGTGAATATTCACTGCTGAAAAACACTAATTTGAATACTGTGTTTCAGGAATGTCTTTATATTGTATCAAAATTTACTGGCCTGCTTTATTATATTGTTGCTATTTCGCTAGCTTCAGAGTACAACACAACATCTTGTATTTTCACACCAGCTGTGGACTGTAGTGTTAAGAAACTGTGCAAATTCTTGTCGCGAAATTTAATTCCTTGAAGGTAATTCCATTGATCTCTAGCACCTTGTCTTCAGAAAAGACCGGAGACCACCTAGAATGAAATGGCAAAATGCAATTGAGGCGCAAGACTTGTTCGAGGGGAAAAATTAGGACTGTTTCTAGATATATTTGGCTGTACCCCGTATATCTTTAGTTTAATATGTAGATACCACATACTGTTATCCATAATTACTTGGAAGTCATATTATATAGTTAGTGTTAGCTTTTCTTTTCTCTTGTTTAGATTTCAGTTTTTTTTTGTTTTTTTTTTTTTTCGTTCTTTGTCTAGTTCTTAGTCAATTAACTTGTCTCTTTTTTGGGACAGCTTAGTTCATTTCATGACACTGAGCTGACGCTATTTGTTTTATTTATTATTTAATGCTCTTACTTCAAACAAGAAAATAATCAGCGACTAGACCAGTTTAATGGTGTCAAAATTTGCGTTTTCGTGGATAGGCACAGATTACACCACTCCTTTTATATTTTTAACAAGTTTTATTTTCGAGCTAAGACTGAAATATTTTTAGTATGATCCTTAAGAACTTAACGGTTCTAAAGATTTTCAAACTTGATATAGAGATACTAATGAAACTTCTAAACACAGAACGTGCACGTATAAAGCAATATAGATTCATGTTGTTACTGTGAGTAGCTAACGGCACCTAGCTGATCAGATTCAAGTGTTTTAAGTTAAGTTTAACTGCACATTAATATTTGAAATGTTTATAGATTTTGGAGTAGTTGAGTAGCCATGAAGGACGTGCAGTAAGCTTTAGCCCTTCAGAAGTCAAACAGTTTCAAACCACTTCTCTCATAATCGTATGCGAGTTTGAGTTTAAAGAACTTAACGTTCGTTCAGTCCGGACCTCGTGGACGCTCTTCCTTCAATGAAGAAAAGGGAATTGAGGTTTCACTTGTTTGTCTTTACTGCGTACATTTGTTTTGTTTGAAAAAAAACATAAATATAGTATAAATTGCATGTCTTTCAGTATATTATGCAAAAAAATATGAATTTAGTTTCTCTGTTTGTTTATTGGTTTACTCTCGATTTGTTTCAATTCCTTTTTTGAAAAAAAATGATGATAAAGATTACACATCTAAATCCTTCTTATTGGCCAATCAATTAGCAAGCAAACTGTTTCCATGCCAACGTTCTAGAAATCTGTTAAAATCAAGCTACAAAGCTCCGAACAAATCATGTTTCTATTTTGTTAAGTTCTGCAAAGTCTAGTACTGGTATCGAGGTTTCCTGCTAACCTCTTGGAGTCTTCAGTGGAGAAACTGCCTTAAAAGTAACAACCATAACTAGATACCGATGTGTAACAGATGTTTGACTCGACTGATTCGTGCTGTTTTGCGCAGCTACAACCAGTTTAATATTTCTAAACATGGAAACAGTACACGAGCTATATTCTGTGTGCAATGTGTTTCCAGTAACAAATTAGCTACTATTTCCCGGGGTGGTTTTGTGTAATAAGGCAAATTTTAGTGAAGTTATCGTACTTAGCAATAAAGACAAATGGTGCCAAACAAGTTGGGATTTTTACTGAAGTCTATTGTGTTTATTAGAAGCATTTCTTTGTTTCAGTTTAAGTGGCACGCCTCAAAACTAGCTTATTGTAGCTAAGCGCGTCGACCATTTTTAACACTTTCTTTTAAATGAATAAACTACTCCACCTTATTACTTTTCTGTTTTGTTTAAATAAGAGTAAAAAAAAGTAGTTCGGAAAGCAACCCTAGCTGATAAAAAGAAACAGTGAGCGAGCACAATCAGCAAGCACTAAATTAGTACCCAGATTTGCCACTAATTTGGAGCTGAAGTGTGGGTTTGTTACAATATACTTTGTAACGAACGAAAATCGAAAAAGTGATACTTTCTATCATGTATATGTCATGGTTTAACGAGCGGTTTCGCAAGAGTGTTTTTCTCCTCATATGAGCCGGGCCATATGTGTTTGCATGTCAATATTTCAGTCCAAAATCAGTTAAACACCTTAACGCCGTACAGTGCATTTTGATTCGAACAAGTTGCTAACAAGTGGTAAATACGACTAATAAGAAATTCAAAGCTATCAATTTCAGGTCTAAAGTATAACATGTGGGTTATAAAGGTCATTTTAAAGAGGTTAAGTAGCCATGACTAAGATTGCTATCTGTTTTGAAGATGACTGCCTACAATAAATTTGATATTTTCGATACATGACTGTGAAAGGTAACCTTTCCACGCCAGTGAACAATGAGAACAAATCCAACGCAACGCATACAGACTTTAAACTTAACAAAAACAGAAATCTACTGGAATTCATGAGTGATTTTTTTCATAAACACATGACTATGAACACCTTTGATTCGTAAGATCACTTTGAACAATCTTTGATTGGCAATAACCTTTGCATGACAATCGAATATTGCTGTTTGTTTCTACAAATGGGAATAGCCAAACCAGATATTTTTAAGTAGCAAGTCTTATAAGAAACACTTTTGCCCACAGCCTAAATGATGCATAGCAACACACACCTGCAAGAGCCTGCAACATCATGCTGCAGCTATGGGTCTACATGCACTTTGCATGCACTTCAATTCTATTCGCCAGACATTCCACCTCCAAAACAGCAATCTCATTTTGACCTTTTCGAGCTGAAACCCTTCAAAAACAATCCAAGAAACCTCGAAAGGTTGTTCAAATAATTTTCACTAGAAATGTGTCACATATTTCAGGAATGTTAGACATTCTCGCATCCTGATCAAATGTTACTATCTAGCATTCCCCAATGATATGAAATCTTGATGAAATTGTGCTCGCCTTTGGTCTGCACTACCTAATTAATTGAATACTCCCTAATTGTTGACAGAGTGATATGTTTACAACATAAAGAGCCTCAATACAGTTTCTTCTGTGGTTTTGCCCTCCTCTACTTTTTGTAGCAGCCATCTCATTGCTGATTTCCTTTAACAGACCTGCAGCTAATTGCCACTCGCCGAGGAATTGCACAAAAGAACGATTTTAACACAGGAAGAGGTCCTTGAGTTGGTCTCTGCCATTTTTGGAGGTTATTCAGTTTCTTAAACTCTGAGGAATTCTAACTTTCATCGGTCTATTGTGATAAACTATGGTCGGAGACAGAGCGATATCTATTGACCTTTTCGCTAAAAGGCGACGTAAAAGAAACAGGAGGCAGTTATACAGGCAGATGCAAAAGTGGACTTTTTTGCTGCACGCTAGCTGTCAGTCCCTTATAATCTCGCTCTTTAACCTAAATGAAAACTTCTCTCTTCTAGGTAAAAATAGAGGTCCAGTAAATATTAAACGGCCAAACTAAAGTTAATTTACATTGCAAAAAATGGCGTCCATTGCAAACGAACACTAACCATGACTAACTGTGCGTTGTCATGACACACTGGTCAATATTTTTCAAATGTTCTCATTCGACTTATTCGATGATGACGATTAGAAATGTCAAGATAAGAAATATCTCACACATGCTTTTTATAAGTGTCATACCGTCAACTGAAACAAAAAGTACCCTTTAAAAAGGCCCTCAGTAGGCAAGATACGCCAATTTAAGGCTGACTTTCCGAGAGACCAGAACGAAGAAACCTCAGTGTTTGCAGGACCTAAGAAAAACAGAAAGCGGAGTCGCCATGTTAATCAAGGTAACCCACGTGAAAACACTTTCGATGCAATGCTTTGGTGTTGTAGAATAGAAAACCTTAAATTTTACTTGAAGACTCTTGGCTGAAAAATATGCTTTGAAAAGACAGCAAAATGTCCAGAAGCACTACAAATTGAGACCTCAAATTGTTTTTCTTGACGTTTACCTGCCCATCCCAAAAGATAACAAGTCTCCCAACTGATAGACAAACATTTGTTTTAATTTTAGGTTTGAAAATTTGCTACAGTAATACATAGAATTGGAATTTAGTGACGCATTCTTGCGAGTATCAGTTTACAGCATTTCGTGATTAGACGTTATGTTACATAATTTGCAAGCTCCCGGTTATGTAAGTTGTAAGTTCCCCGTTATGTTAACTCGGGTTTCATGAGGCTGGTTTGGATCTCAAACACATTGCAACTTCTCATATACTGCTGCTGAATAGAATAAGGCCAGTTCGGGTTGCGGAGGATTGCAATCAGCGGTTTAGATCTCAAGCACATTGCAACTGCCGGTAGTGCTGCTGCTCAATAGAATAGAGCTAGTTAGGGTTGCAGCGGATTGCAATCAATGAGGGTGGTCACTTGCCAAGGGGCGACTACACAGTTGGCCGCGGAATGGAACCGTTATCATGAAACGAGGTTTGGCCGGTTCCCATGCAGTGAGATTTAAGATGTTACTATTTTAAACCCGACCAACAAACTAGACCTGCATTTAAAAAAATCCGCTCGTATTTTTGATCGGTTAATTCTCCGGCGAATTCTTCATTCTCTCATTTTCCTTCGCGCATGTTTTTAACAGCCGAGGCAATCAGGCCCGTTTCTCGTTTGTCCACTTGACCCTGACGCGATAAATTTGATTGGGATAAGTTGGCGGTCTTTTTAGCGTTTCACATTGGCCAGAAAACAGAAGATTTTTGTTTAACAAGTGTAGTCAAAAGGCGTCGAATCTTCGTAATTCTCTTTTATGACATTTGGTCACATGCAGTATTCATTTAGTGTGGAATCTGAGAACTCTAGATTTCGGGCAGCACGATCGAGAGCTGTTTTCCCAGTTAAACAAGCTCTAGATAACAATTTGTTTTTTCGGCTTGTTTTGTATCGTATTACGACCAAATTTGGACGAGAGACAATTACAAATCAAAACAGACTTAGCAAATGTTGAATGAAATAGATTTGGATTGCGTGCCCTCACGATCGTTAATTTCTCGCATGCCAAGCTACAATAATTGGAAAATCTTTCAGCTGTGATTGGCGTTCGATGCACGAAAACCCTCAAAGGAAGCCAGGAGAAGATTTAAGCTTTCAACAGTTCGTCTCATCTGACAACAGCCTCAAACTCCCAAAGAATGTCAGATTGTGCAAGGCATCGCGACTGTAAGGTCACAAACGTGGTAGGACATCTTTCCTTGCCGTGCACGATAGGAAATTTTTAAACTGTGGTAACCTATAAATCCCATTAGATGAGTCATCTCATATTGGAGCGCTAATCTTTTCCTCTCGAGAGTTTTAATCAACATCCACTCGAGGCCAGATGAAAGCCGCTCTTATTTTAGTGGTAAATATATGTTCGTGACGAACCTGTTGGTGGAATTAAATAGCGATATATGCTTTCAAACCGGGTTACAAAGGCGTATCACCAAACCTACAAGAGAAATTTTGATTCAAGGTTAAGTTTGAAAACTAAGGTTTCAGACGCTAGGTATTTAGAGCAGCATGTGTTTTCGGGCCTTGATTTTCTTTGTTAGAATGCTAAGCGGAGTGTGTTTTGAATTATTTAGTTAGTTAAGAGTGACATGTGTCAACTCCATGTTTGCTCTATATTACACTGCATTATCAGAAACTCAAACAAGCTATTGGTCATTCATTGAAATCCAACTCTTCACCGTGGTGACATATGTGTCGGCTGACGAGGTCACCCTTAAACTGGAAATATTTCCGGTAAAAAAGCCCTCTGGGTGCTAGACGCTAATTTTATATGAGAACCTCAAGGGAAGAGTTCACAAGTGCCGTGCTTTTCTCGATTAACTCCGTACATCTGTATCCAATAAGTTCGACGAATTTCCAAATTCAAACAGGGTTGGATTCAGTGCCTTTTAGCCAATCAGGAGACGCAAAATGGTATTATAAGCAGCTAGTCGGCTTATTTGAGCGCTAACTGCATGTGCTAAAGAGATTACAGTTTAAATCAGCGAGAGTAGAGTAATCAAGCTAAGAACGAATCTTGACTGAGCTTTCGTCTCTTGTAGACCTTCACCGATCTCATAATGAGGGTGCAGAGAAGAGTTCGCCAAGTGCCCCTGGTGTTCTGTTTGATGATCCTCACGTCGTATTTCCAAGCTGGACAAAGCGTATGGTGGGTAGCAAACCTCAGTCTTGTCACCTCACTAGTGTCTATTTTGTTGTTATTCAGGATGTCGTTTTCCGTCGTTGAGGGTTTAGGTTTGCCTTCGGTTTACACAAAAGCATCTGGAACAGATTCGAAAAAATACCTCAGTTCCGTTGAAGTGAGCTGTTGGCTTAATGTTTACTCGCTAGTAAACGCGAAAGTGTCAAGAGTTGCACTTGAGCAAGAAGGCCCAACCAACCGCACGCCGTTGAATTCAGTTTCCAACTACATTTTCTTTTCATGGCGTGATTTAGCCACGGCGCTCGTTTCGCCTTTCGCATCAATTTCTCTGGGGGGCTCGTTAATGGTTTTATAATTCCTGGGAAGACGATTACTTGCAAATTACTTAGCCAAACATCTACCTTATTTTACATTCAAACAGGTCGCTCGGTATTCCACACCAAGTCTATATTGTAGGCACAGTGACCTCGGTTTGCGATGGTATGGGCTTGACTAAGGGGCAAACGAGGTTGTGCGTGGCGAACCGAGAACTTATGCCCAGTATAAGAAATGGTGCGCGCCTCGCCACTGAGCAGTGCGAGTATCAGTTTAAGTATCGACGGTGGAACTGTTCTGTCCCAGAAAGAGACAGTAAAGCACCCTTTCGTCGCATCACAGGCAAAGGCAAGTATTTAGCGATTCCTCTACTGCTCTCTCATGGCTTTGTTGATTATTTAAGCTGCCATAACGCGGGCATTTGCTATCGTTCCTTGAGAACATCTGCTTTTGTGATTACTACACTGTATGTTTGTTTTGCATAAGAAACCTCAATTAAAGTCGTGCCCATGTTGCATAGCAGCGAATACATTAGACGTAGAACTTAGCGACTAAGCAGGCATTTCCCTGGGCTATTAGCCATGGCGATAGTTGCCGCATTTCTTCGAAAGCGGGAAAATCTAATTGGACATAGTAGCAAAATGCCGGAACGCGGCGAAGACATACAGAGGCGCCTTCCGGTCGTTTTCTTTGAGTGGTGCTCGGTAGTTATACACGATAAGTTATTTGATTGCTTGTTTTCAATTTTTGAAGGAAATTACCTCTAAAGCAAAGTGGTGATAAATAAGAAGATATTTTATCAAGTGGTGTCTTATTCGAGATCACGCACTCCTTTGCTCTGGGACAGAGGTTAATGTTTTGGTGCCATTAGTATGTCATGAAAATTTTACTTTTCAATGTCCATTTTTGGCTATTCAAGTCCCCCCACTTTACTGCATCTTTAAAACTTCATCTTCATCTGCAACTGGAAGTTTTTTTAGTCAGTCTCAGGAATAACACATGTTTTCAAAGAATTTCATCTATTTATATGAGCTTGCTCAGTGAGTCTCGAGTGTGTAAAGGAGAGCTATATTGAATTATTGACGGTCATCTTTGTTGTATGATATGATTGAAATGTTCTTCCCCCAACTATAACCATTGCACTGTCTTCTTACAGATCAATTACCTGTAATAAGCAGGCTGACGTTTTCAGTTGAACTCAAAACTTATTTTTAGAGAATAAGTACATCTGTTTCAGTTTTCTGAAGAGGACCAGACCAGCCTTCAGTATTGATGTTCTCTGTCAAGGGTATCTCTCGAATCTGTCGACTGCTCTTCTCTCTGTTATCGTATTTGAGAGGCTGTTACTGCGATAACTTTGAAAGTTGCTTATTTTCTAAGTCGTCAAAAGGTGGCAGAAGTTTTTGCGTGCCTCAATTTGGTCAACAATTCTTAGCCTTCAACGTGGTGTGTTTTACACCGTCATGTTCATGTTACATGTGCAAACTGCAAGTCAGTCATGTCCACATTATCAAGATTGCTTTTGTTAAAGAAAGAGTGCTTTTAAAAACCATGAAAATATAAAAAGGGGTGCCTGCAATGGTGTAATTTAGTGTTAAATGTAACATGATGCAAGATGAACTTTGAAATCGGAAACATTTAATTTAAACAAAGGTATTGATCAATCTTACCTCCTACAAGATTTCAAAAGACCTCGCTCAAAAAGTATTTCAACCTCCCTAAATTTATTCTATTAGCGTCAAGCGTATTTAAATTAGCAAAGCTGTTTGTTGTAATATTATGCCACGAACGCTCTGCGAAGGACAAAAAATTAGCGTGAGACATTTTTAATTAACTTTTAAATGCTGATAATTTTTCAACAATGAATAGAAATTTCATTAAGTTTACTCTGACGCCTAGCGGGGTTTCGTTCTTAAAATTAATTTGGTGATAGGTTTTTTTTTTTCTTTGGGGGGTTTGCCTTGTTTCTCTGATGATAGAGGATATTTTAGAACGTTTTTGGACGTGTTAATTTACATGTGTTTGACACTTGTTTATCAACGAAGCATTTAGTTGTGTGTCCCACCTCTTCAAACCTAACACAACCTGTTCAAATCGATGGCTTTTGTAACTGGGTTCTATATGCTTACTACCTACAGATATACGTTTTGTTTCCTAAATATCGTGACCTGATTTCATCTTTAATTACTGCATTTCTTTTTGGATTAAGAGCAGTCTTTCACTGTGCCATAACATACATGTAAATTAAGTAATAAATAATTGGAACTGCACCATAAATTGGTTATTTTTTTTTGGAATAATTTGTTCACAAATTGTTTGCTTTTTTTTTCTTTTTGTTCGATATCGTTATCTGTAGTTTGTGAAAGATACTATGGTGAAATCACCACTGGTCACTTTGTTCTGAAGCCCCTAATTTTGAGCAGGCTTTCATTGACCAGCTTACAAGAAGTCATAGTCAGTATCTCTATTATAATTCTAAACCGCCAAATTCCCCAATACAGGAGAGATTTACGATAACCTTGACGATGTAATATTGTGTGCAATTGCAGGAACACGCGAGGCGGCTTTCACCTACGCCATAGCAGCTGCTGGAGTCGTCCATTCCATAGCCCGCGCATGCGTAGGAGGCAATCTCAGTCTATGCGGTTGTAGCAGAGAACCCAGACCGGAGAACTTGAAGAAAGATTACCAGTGGGGTGGGTGCGGAGACAATATTCTATATGGCGCTGAAGTAGCGAAGCAATTTTTAACCGCTGGTGAAGAACATAAATCTAAAGATTCGAGTAAAATGGAGAGGACGTTGATGAATTTGCACAACAATGGAGTCGGAATACAGGTGAGAAATGACGAATTGCGACTCAATGTTTTATTCATCCCTGATGTTGGGACGTTTTTTTTTTTACTTAATTAGGGAGCTTAAGCAATGACGATGGCGACCCTGAAGACAACGCCTAGTAAAAAATGAATTTGTATTTTACCTTCATATTCCGCAATTTTCTAGACCTGTTCAGCGTGCCTATTGGTCTCAGAACCTGGTCAAGCTAAATATGTAAAGCCAGCGTTCAAATTCCAAATGAAAATACGAGAAATTAGCTGTCGTCGTTCGCGTTCTCCAAAATACGCAGAACTTAGCCATTTCTGGTTGTTGTTGTTGTTGTTGTTGTTGTACAGAGGACGGCAAAGAAATGTGCAAAGATTTATAACGCACGTGCACAGCTATCGTTTTGCTCCTTAAACTTTTGCTTGGTGGAGTTCCTATTGTCGTTGCCGTCGTGGTTTGCTTAAGGTTCATATTAAACAGAAAACTTCTGGAAGAAAACGCAACAGCAAATTGTCACCGTGCATAATTAAGCACATGCCCAATTATGTTATAATTAGTGTAGATGTTCTCTATATTCTGCCCATTCTGCAATGACAGATTAAACTCCTGACGTCAGGATAAGCGTAACGCTGCAACTCCTCTGCGCGTCAATAAGTGATAAATGTGGCCCTTGAGGTAAATGGGGTGAACATATTGTCTTGAATGTTACTGCTCAGGTTTTCTTGCCACTACAACTTCTTTTCGCAGCTGAAAACAATTAATATATATCAAAAGCAATATAACAAATGCACATTTTCTGGAGTACCGTACGATGGACAAGAACTGTTTTCAAAGCTTGAGTTCGCTGTATAATCACATCTTTAGCAATTTAGCGTAAGCAAAAAATAGTACTAAGCACAGGCTTTCCAGATTGTATATGACCCATGAATGTTTTAATCTTTGCCTCAACGCGAAAAACTTGATCTGTTTTTCTCCACGAACAACATCGTGCAATTTACAGATTATAGGGTGGCCAAACAAAACCCCTTCGTCTGCCCAGAGTTAGTTCTGTGGTTTTGTGCCCAACAAGTCACTAAAATGAGCGATATTCTGAACATTGCTCTATGCATTTGTAGGTTCTACACAAACATGAAGCAATAAAAGTTCACAAGACGTTAAAACGATTAAGCCATCGATATCGTGGTTGCCAGTATTCACTTCGGAACTCTTTAGATCTTTATTATAACATTTTTATCATATCTAAAAGTTTCAGAAATACCGGCGGAATCTTTTGACCGGACATCTTTGAGGGAAGCATAATTTCCGCCGCTCCCCTGTGTCTGCATGAATTCTCCCTGGCGCTGTTGGCGATCGACGGATAATCCCAAACATCATGTCATCACTGCAAAAAAGAAATTGTTTGATTAAAAATTAGTCAAACGTTTATATCCCTTGAAATGAGAAGCTACACAAATTTGATAGAGGTTGCACCCTACTTGCTCTGGCTTAGCAAGACATGTTTTACTTTTAGTTTTGAAGAAATATTTACACTATTTCTCTAAACGACAACATAAACTTCGACACTTCCCTAACCAAATTAAGTCAAATAATCAACAAAAACTTAATGTTATCTAGCTATTATGTTTGTGTACAGAATAAAATGTATAATAGTATAGTTGTTTCCTATAGTTCAGGAATCTAACTTGCTTACGACAAGGAATATCCTAATTTCGGCTTGGCCTTTCCATTATACTGCGTTCGTGCTCAAACCCTACTCTTCTCTAGATCCTTAACAGAACTTTCCTAAGTACGTATGTTGATAGCATTTAGGGTGACGAAATTTCTGCTCAGAGGCTCTATTTCGTTCGGGCAGTGTACGTGCAAAAGTTGTAACTTAAATGATTTCAAGTTTCGACTTGAAATTTTCGCCTTTCCATTACTGGCCTTGCTCTTGTGTTCAGACTCTACTTTAAGGGTCCATTGGGATGTCTTTAGAAAATATTGTTATAACGTCTGAGCTGAAGGTATTTCTGCTTGGAGGCAGCATTTATTCGTCCACAAGCACAAAGTCTTCCAGTGTCAGGCAAATCCAAGGAGGGTTGTAATTCAAGTCAGTACAAATAATGAAACATCTTTCAATGCACCAGGGCAGTTTTTGCAAAATTTTTCAATCCGGTTGTTACCTTAAAAAGAAAACTCGTTCATTGCCTTGGTAGGAAATGTTCATTACTTTTAGTTTGCGGTTTTGTTAATATCTTCTTGCTAGTAGTTTCACTTCCTTTGTCGACTTGTTATAGAAATAACCGCGATGTTTTTGACTAGACTTTCTGCAAGGAGACCTCCAAGGAGGAAATGTGGTAATTTCTGAAATGAACAGGGAATTCCTTCGACGTTAATGGAAAGGTTTGGACAGTTATTGTCGAGTGCCTTTGCTGTTAATTCCGTTACGATTCAGGGAAACACATTCGGTAAAATTGTCCAATTAACCCTTCTCGTCTACCTTATTTCCCAGGGCTTATTTCTTTAGTGAGCTGTCGGCACAGCGTGCACGTAAAAAAACTGATTTTGCGGCCCTCTTTGTGTCCCACCCTAGTCATTGATATGTATCTTATTACCCGTGTAGATAAATATCAGACAATATTATTTTCTTTGAGAGGTTATCTGTCATCGGTACAGAATTCTCTCGAGTCAACTCCTTTCCGTGACCGCTCCCCTTGTATCAAACGTTTAACGGCCACTAAAAAAAACAGATTGCCGCTTTTATTTCCTAAATTATCAAATATGTGTTTTATCTTACCGACAAAATTACATTTTTGACTGTATGATGTTTTTTCGTAGACACCGGCGCGAAACGACTTGGGGCGACTTCTAGATTTTCCATGTTCACAAACTTAATGGACACATTATTAACTTCAAAATTAAAAGTGATTTTGTTGCATTCATTGAGAAGGGTGAGACAAGAATGAATTCTCTTCATTTCTGAGCAAACCTGACTCTTTTATCAGCAAGTGTGACGTAATCTTGGGTCCCAAAGTAGATAAAGTCTTACAGGAAATTGAAATATAAATTATTAAGGGAGCACTGTAATCTTTCTATCTCGTGCACGCTGTGTACAGAAGACCAAAACCCACCTCCACTGCAAGCCTAAAAATAGTTTAACCGTGTATGTCAGAGTAAACAAGCTATAGACCCATAACGGTGGGGAGAATGGGTAAAGGTTTAAAGATAGATGCACAAGGCTTACGCTTCCAAGTTCTTCGTTACTCTGCATTTCAGTAATAGCTCTGCGGTTCCATTTAATTTCAGCCCATTTTATTCGCATACATTGCATACCGTGTCATATGACATTTTATAGCCGGAAATTTACTCTTGCGCAGGCACCGACACGGACTTGACCATTGTTTTGAATACTCGGGTTGAGGACGGCATTTTAACAGTTATTCTTTTTACCTAGTTAGTATGGTTAATCTAGCTGTCATCTGGCAAACTCAGGTCAAGGTTAACCGTGCACACACATTGCATTTGCTACTCCTCAGAATGTAAAAAATCAATCGCCGCAAGCAGCCGTTGTATTGACATGTGAGGAGACTTCTTGTCTGGTACTCCAGCTCCCGTTAGCCTTCAAAATTAGGAAACGAAAAGAGTTCGTCAAGCGTTTCTCGGATTGGAAGTTTTCTTCGAGTTTCTCTTGATTTGGGTCATTTGTTGGTGAGGTATTCCATGGTCTCACACTTAAAACCAAACACAAGCTTCCCACTAAGACCAAAATCAGTTCATATTTGACGTTTTCTATATCTTTACTACATTCGCCCAATAAGTCATGCCAAATTACGCCCAATTGCCATATCATGTGCAGTATTGTTCGATATCATGAATCACCATTGCTTAGTTGATCTTGCGATCAGTTGCTTTTTATGCCATTTCCTTTCGTATTCACCGATTCCTCAAGTGTTGTGAGGTACTAGACTGACTTACAGAGTGGATGGTAGTTTTAACGTCATCGGAATCCATCGCAGATTGTGGTATATCATTATTATTTTCTCCACAATTCACTGTTTGAACCACTAGATGCTGTGTCATCATGATGTCCATTCTGGTTCAGTTTACAGTTTATTTACATGTATAAAGATTGTTGTCTACACTATTTGAGCTCATTCTGAAGCGTTCACTGAGGTTCGAAAGTCATCGTCCAGTTGTGGTTGTCTCATCTCCACAATTCTCCTTGTGCATTGGTTTTCCATCATCCACTTTGTGAAACGTAACCCGAGACCTGCATTTTGCCCTTCAGTTGAAGAGCTGTTCAGTGCCGCAACTGGTAACTCCATTGTTACTTTCACGTATCACCAGCGATTTCTCCAGATGCATCGGTTTCTGAACAGCAAATAACCCTTGTTGTTTTCATCACGTTTAGGTCGTGCAGGCAAATACTGTAATCAGGTGCAAGTGTCACGGAGTAACGAGTTCTTGTGAAATGAAGACGTGCTGGAAAGAGCTCGTCAGGTTTTCTAAGATTGGACGTATTCTCACGACGAAGTATGATGCGGCCAGCAGAGTTAGATACGACAGAAGAACTGGACGGATCATGAAAGCCTCCAGAAAAGAGAACGGCTACACGAGGGTCGGAAAACGCAGAAGCACCTTAAGCAGACCAACCACAGGCAATCTGGTATTCGTGGAACGCTCACCTGACTATTGCGAACGAAGTAAAGAAGATGAAACACTAGGAACCACTGGCCGAGAGTGCAAAACTGACATCGAGGGTCATGGCAGTTGTACCGAACTGTGCTGTAGACGAGGATTCCGTCGAGATGTGTCTATTGTCCAGCAAAGGTGCCAGTGTAAGTTTGAATGGTGCTGCTACGTCAAGTGCAAGACGTGCGACAGGGAACAGATCAAAAACGTTTGCCTCTAAGTGTGACTAATATCTACCAAGCCAATCCAAGACTTGTTTTATCTCACAAGAGCAAGGAAGCGACTGTTTACGAACTGACATTGATGAGCAATGCAAAGATACAATGTTTGTTTGCATGGTTACGCCTGACAGAGAAAGTTGAACATGCAACTTAGTGGAGTGAAACTTGACATTTACGAGCAACGAGAAGGGAACACCCTGACGTCTGCTTTTCTGAGAAAAAGTTTCCTATTTTACATCCGCGACCGCTCGATTCATAAGTTCTAAGAAGTGATACGGACGATCTCTATGATTAACCTTTCTGTTTATATATTACATGGCCAGTGCGTGAGACATAGCTATATAGACTAAAGCAAAAATATCTCTTTTACAATACTGATATAATGTTCGAGAATTCTTAACTGGTACATAACATGTTGGATTGTGTGGAAGGTATTCTTTCAAGATTTCAAATAAGCTTGTCACCTAATGTATAAAGCTTCAAGATAAACGTTTTTGATATAGTTTACGTTAAGTCTGTAAAATAGAGAATTTACCATTTATAATATAAAGACATATACCAACTGTCCATGGACATATCTGTAATTTTGATACCATTTACCTTATACAAATACTTAGTCTCAAAATTACAGCAGATCTCTGAAACTTTCACTTCAGTTCTTCCTACAGGAAAAGTTCAAGAATAGGAACGTCAGTTAAACTGGCCAAACATTTTAGGGTCGTTTAACCTCTTAGCAATCCCGAAAATAAGACGACTTTTTGTCAAATTTTTTGATAAAAATGAGAATAAATGTGAACTTTAAAAATTTTGAACTAATGCGAAAGCGTGGTCTTCCACCCCTCACATCAATGCATAAACATATTCTGGAGCTTTTTAGTGTAACGGTTTAAAAATTGCGTTGTTTATCGAAACTAATAGCTGAAAATTGTTGACTAGTGAGATTTACCAGCCAGCGCGAATAAAGGACTTCTCATCGCTAGAGGCTGGTTTGGCCGCGATCGATAAGAGGCAGTTGTATTACTAGTTTATAAGTCCTTCTAATGAATCCACAGTCACACTGATTTTGTTTCTAAGCCTTTTTGGAGCAAAACATGTTTTGGTCGTGTAAACGGGACAGTAGACACTAAGATTTCTTGTCGGCAGTAAAACCTTTGAATGCCGGTCGCACCAGTTAAGTAATACTCAGTCGCAGAAATCTGATCGCTGTAGATAAAAGGGAATAATGGGAACTTTCATCTTACTAAATGTCATAATTAACAATCAATGTTTATTCACACATTCACACAGCAATTTCTAATCGTCTTTAGCTAAATACAGCTTACCATGTTTCGGCAACGTCAGAACTGGTGAGACAAATTCCTTTCATCGATGCATGTCAAAGACAAACTTATTACATTGCACCAAATGAGATTTCAAATTTCCAAATGCAGCCCAAAGTTTCACTGCTTGCGGTTTAACCAGATAGTAAACTAGAGTAATGATCGACTTTTTTCTTTTTTTTTTTTCGAAATCCCACAATGAAGTCAACGCCTGAACAGCTTTCGTTTGTCTTGTTTCTGCCTAAGAAATCTCATTAGGGAAACCTAGTCTAGGTGAAATATGTAAGTTAGTAACAAAAAATAATGATGATTATTTTCCTCACGTGGTACCTGATCGTTACGTTACGATAAAATAGATGATGTAATCTTTCTGTATCACGGCGGTTTCCCTGTGTGGACATTGGTGCACAGCTTGGTGCTCGGTATAACACTTGTTCTGTTTGCTCAGTCTCAGCATGATTGATTATTCTATTTTTCTGCACAATATAACGTAGTTTATGGAAGCAAATACCCCTAGACCCCATGAACCTGGCAAATGACCAGTTCACCGCAAGTCTCCCTGTATTTCAGTGGTTAGAGAATGCATCAGTCCAGCATGTGGAATTTCGTAGGTTGAATGTCAGGGACTCAGATGTTTCTTTGAGCAGTGAGCAGCAACCCTTACGTATTCCTTTCAATGGATCTTTTTGGACCATCTCACGCGCGACCGCCGTTCTCGTCTCTTCAGCCCTTAAATCCTTTTAGATAAATTCAGATCATCTCCCTAATTCTGCCACGACGAGATGAATGCTACATGGGACGCGCGTCCTTTATGGAACTTGAGCGGACGAACTCGAATTGGCCAATCGTAGTGCGCAAAGTCCTTGAATATTCCTTATAAAAAGTTATGATTCATGTGCCTTTGTCACGAGATTGAGCCTTCGAAAAGGCTTCTCTTATTCATAGAAGTACATGTTAGGAACACTCGAGAAGTGTCTCTACCCCGCATAGCGTCCCTCGTGTGCCTCCGAGTCTCATCTCCTCGGCTAAAAGATTCCCGTCTGCTTATGTAACTTAACAATGCACTACTTATTTAGCTTCTTACAGCGAGTTTCTCCGAAATTGTTCCAATTTGCGATATATAGTATATAATAACATAATAACTATAACATAATAATATATAATAGTAATGTATAGTATATACTATATAATTACATATATTATAAAATATAGTATACTATTTAGACCTAATGCATATATATTTTATTTGATTCTGCCCAGTAATTTTATTATCACCTTTTTGTACAGATTTATTTTATATTGTTAGCTTTCTTGAGCTAAGTCCATTTGACACTTGTCTCTTCATTGTCACCATTACACTGTACCATCGTCATCGTCATAATCATCCTCTTCATCATCATTATCATTAATATTATTATTATCCTCATCATCTGTGACAGCTACTCGTCCGGTAATGATAAATCACTTATCTGTCTCGCACTCTGTTTGCAATGTCATAAATGTGGTATTTTTATTTACTTTCCACATAGGTTGTAAGTGAGGAAGCGCGTGTCTTTTGCAAGTGTCATGGCCTCTCAGGATCGTGTAACATTAAAACTTGTCAGAGACATATTGCCGAGATCCGAGTGATCGGCGACTTGCTGCACAAGAAATACGACAATGCTCTTCGCGTTAAAATGGAGAAGAAAAATGCGATGGATATTCTTCAAGTTATGAAGAGGAAAAAGAACGGTGGAGGTCGTCGAGATAACGCCAAATTAAGAAGCACCCATAAAAAGCCACCCAGCGACGCCCTGGTTTTCTTGAAGGACTCGCCTAACTACTGTGTCAGAAGCGGGAAGCACGAATTTCCAGGTACTGTAGGACGAACCTGCAGTATTGAATCGTATGGCACGGATAGTTGTGAAGACCTATGCTGCGGTCGAGGACATAGGTCGGCAAAGGTCACGACAACGCACAGATGCAAATGTAAATTTCATTGGTGCTGTGAGATACGATGCGACAAATGCACGAAAGTAGAGATACAACACACGTGCAGGTGAATACGAGTCACGTGGCCACGCGCTGGAAAGACAAATCTTGAAGATGACGAGTGGTATGAACACAAATGAACTTACAATGCGATGTACAGGCGCATATTTCTTCAATTTTAGGCAGTTGCAGAAAGCCGTTGAAGCCGACTCGGAACTTGTCAAGTGTGTTAGTGTAAAGGCACTTTATCGGGTTAGCAGCTGTAAAAGCAAACTGACTCCTGGACAAGTGAAAAAGAATAGTTTCGGTGTTATTCACAACGTACAAACCTTGCTTCAAGGTTTTGCACGAATGCGCTGAACAACGCAATTGGCGCATTCTTAAATTTTTTTATGTAATGTCCGTGTATTGGCTTTCATTCAGTAGTGTTTATTATTCAAATAATGAATTAATGAAGGGTTACAAAAGAAAGATTAGTTCGCTGTTAGCTAGTTTCTGTGGAGCACTGTAATATATTATTATAGTTACAGTTTAAGGCTGTGTTTGCACTTGGTGCCGGTGCCCGAGCACTGCGAGTGCCTGGGCACAAAATAGGGTTGCATTCAGACAAGGTGTGCTCTAAAGATTCAAGTACCCTTTAGTGCCCGAGAACAATATGGAAACCATGTACCCGGCAACTGTGCCCAAATTCTGGTATGAGTCACTTGGACAAAAAGTGTGTTCACATTAGTACCCAGCGAGGATCGTGTTAGGGCACCAAGTGGTGACATAGCCTAAGTGACTCCGTGTTACAGGTTTCGCCGGTTGTGTGAGCCTGAATAGTTTATGATGTAGTTGTAGTCTTATCACTTTGTGTTTGCTCTCGGAATCCATTAGAGTGAGCTGTTGATCCTATTATGTGACTGAGGATTTTACTTCATTGCACTCGCTGAGAACAGGAAAACTTATCATTTTGAATTTTCACTCAGTTTACAGAGCCGTGACCAGTAACAAGCGAACCGAGAAACTTGCCTTAGTGAAAACTTTGAATTTATTTATTTCAAATTCTCGAAGAGGCCATGCGTTAAAAAAGTAAATCAATATAAAAGAAGCGTTTTTTCTGATATTGCCTCGGTAAGAATTTTAGTCTGGCTACGGGCTTGGTGTAAATAAGGCGCACGTGTTCTCACGTGTAATTTTCTCAGTCACATAATAAATGACTAAGACCACTTCCACACTTCGTCGAAGATATTTGAAAACGTAGCTTTATTTCGACTGTTAGGTCTACCGTCCACACTAATCCGTTACGAAAACGGAGCTTTTCGAAAACGCTCTTTAAACCGGAGGAATTTGAAAACGCCGGTCTTTTGTTTTCGTGTGGGCGGAAAACATTTTGAAAACGGAGCTTTTCGAAAAACGATGACGTCAGTCACGATAATCATGTAATTTTCCTGACCGAGGTTTCCACAAGCACAAATCAAAAATGACTGGTGATTGCTGCATTTTAAAATTCCTCCGGCGTATTGTGGACGGACAACAACAACAAAACACTTGATACGATTTCAGAGTGAAACTCCTGTTTTCAAATTCCTCCCGGCGGCGTAGCGTGGACGAGGACAAACTGTATAGAAAAGCTCAATTGAGGATTTTCACTACACCTGGTATTTGAATTTTTCTCCAACTGTACTTGCCTAAAGACTAGTGCAATTTTGAGAGAATGTTGAAATATGAGTGAGAATAGCATATTATAATATCTTGATCTTCCTTCTCAGAGCTATCATTGAAAGAAATATGTGATAGACAGATAGGAGATAAAGTTTGAAACAAAAACGTTAATCGGTTTGATTTCTAGTAGTTCGTTCTAAATGTGGTTTTGTTAAGTTTTTACCTGTTGGTCTGGCACTTGTATTTATTATTTGTAATTTCCACGTATTCTTGTAAGCCTATTTAAGATGCTTTCGTTGGAAACTACTTTTTGGGATTTCTTTCCTAGATATAAAATCTCTTTCCTATAGGAGACTTCTTCCTCTCAAGACCAACCAACGAAAGAGCTCGTAGCAGTAAACGAGTCTTAAAGTGTTTTATTAATTGTGGTAAAAAAAAGAGCAGTGGGAAAAGAAACACACTAAAATGAAACAAAGAAAACCCGTGTGTTAAGGGATAAACTGTTGACAGTTTCCATCAAATTCTTTGCATTATCAATTAACAGAGATTGTAGCATAAAGTACGTTTACGGGCAGTTTTTTGTAGATGTTATTTAGCGCTTATTTAGCATGGTTAGTCTTGATTTATTGATTGTTTTATAGTCTTTTCTGTATTTTCCTTGCAAGGCCATAGCTAGCAACAGGCAAACCGAGGCACTTGCCTCATTCATTTTTATTTTCTTTTTGTTGTTTATAGTCATCACAAACAGCCTGTATAGCTATCAAGGGAATTTTAAAATGGACATTGCCTCAGTCATAATTATCTTCTGGCTACAGCCTTGCCTTGTATAACTGTGATGAAGCGTGAAATCTACTGACTAACGAACTCAGTACTATAGCAAAAACATATAGAGTAGAGGTTTTTCAATGTCATATAGGTCTATTTAACGGAATTAATTCCTCTAGCTTCCAGATTTCTAAACATCAAACAGAAGGCATTAGGGATTGTCCAGATTTAAGAATTAAATCACATGTGGAGTTTTAGGAATAATATACTTTAGTAGTGACTCTGCTGTGTTCTACTGTATTTGAGCCCACCCATAACCCCGAAAAAGAGTTGTACATGATAAGCCTAGGGCTTAAGTGTTCTACTCGTTGTCAATTTGAAACCCTTTCTTGTCCTTTTTCTTCTTGTAGCTTGAGTTGTTTATGTCTACAGCTATTTTCTTTCAATCAGAAGGTCGAGTAACAAATATGCATATAACATTGGAAAGCAGGGATGGCGCAGTGGTGAGAGCGCTCGCCTACCACCAATGTGGCCCGGCCTAGTGCCATATGTGGGTTGAGTTTGTTGTTGGTTCTCGCCTTGCTCCGAGGGTTTTTCTCCAGGTTCTCCGATTTTCCTCTCTCCACCAAAACCAACATCTCCAAAGTCAAATTCGACCAGGATAGAGGACTTGCATGAACACCATCTAAGGCTGGTGTGGCCTCCTCTCTAAATATTCTAATTTATTTATTTATTATATTTTATCAACCAGGCCTACTCACGAGAAAACCAGGCAGTTTGGAAACCCAACCTCCTTCCCCCATCCCCCACCCCCTGCCCCTTCGTACGATCCGCACTGTCCATTGGGACAAACCTACTTCGGTGCAGTCCTCGTACATGGTTCATAATAGTTAGCAAATCAGACACATTTTTTAAGGGTCTACACTCATAAAGCAAATTACAATACACACGAGACTGAGATGAATTTGAAGATGCATTGAAGTTTTTTTTTTTTTTTTTTTTTTTCCCTCGTGTAACGTACTCATTTTCGCGGAAAAGTTCTGTTGTGAGGACAAAATATTTTGTCCCCGCAATATGTTGCATAACCTTCAGCTGGTTTGAATTCGTACGTCATGAAGTAGGAACAAAATGAACTCAATTTTCAATGTCGCATGTAATGCACTGCTCCGCAAACTGTGCCCACTACTACATGAAAATGAACCAATAACCACTTCGTATGCACAGGATTACGTACTGACCCTGCAACTTCTTACGCGCACGCACGAGAGGGCTTCTCCCCTCTTCGCATTCCCGCAACATACTCCCCTGGCGTATGCCGACCTTTACAATATGAGTCTTTTAACAGGAGAAATCAGCCATGACGTGCGCGCGGTTGATCTAAAACGAAGGCGCGTTATTCGAGCCGTAAAAATTGAAGAAGACCTGATCAGAAACGCGAAATGCAACCTGATTAGAAAAACACAATTGCTATTGTTTCTTAAGTTTAATTAACTGTTAATTTACCCGCTGTAAACTTGTGTGCTACCTGTTGGATCTCGAGTTTTAGGAGTCGTTTCACATCAATATTTAATCACCTCATTTTGTTGAAGTTCATTCAGTGGTTGGAAACTCTCGGGGTTGTTAAAATGGAGCGTTTCGTCTTTATCGTCTTTCTGATATCTCTCTGCAATGCTATCTACGGCCTGGAAAAATTACCTGAAGTGACTGTTACGGGAAATAAGAGCCTCGCCGCAAAAGTTGAAAATGGCACGATGGTGGAAGATGGTGCGTCAAAGGTGAACTCCTCTCGTTTCAGATCTCGACCTGCTTTGTTAATGTTGTCTGTTGAAATCATTAAAAACGGAAATCGCTCAAACAGCACGGATAAGGCGCGTGACGGTTCGGAGATTTTCGTTGTGGATGGCGGAAACACGCCGGAGGAAATTTCGTTTTTCGAACCTCCCAAAGCCTCGCCGTATTTTCCACGTTTTAGTGAGATTTCGATGCGAACTCTGTACTTGATCGTATGCATGTGTTTGTTAATTCTGCTTCTTATGATCGTCAAACTGCTCGTATCAAGAAGAGAACGTAAAAAGGATTATGATATGGTGACCAAAGGTGAATTTGACGCTTAAAACTGAACAAAATGGATCACGAATCACAGACATATGGCTATTGTGCTCTACCATGGTAAAAAGGATTTTCACGTAACCGGAAAATCCGGTTGCAAGCTGGTTTGCAGGAACCAGAACTCATCGCATTGTAAACTGGATTGCTTTGTTTGCTATGTTGTTCCTGGAAAACATCGCTTTACGCCGTGGAAACACTAAAGTAGGAAGCCCCATGTTTAGTATTGACATGAATAATCTTTTAATATATACTACTGACAAACCACAATCGAGAATGGGCAAAGTGTTTTGTAAAAGATCAGCAGGTTGCAAGGATCTTTGTAGCTTAGAAAGTAACTGATCAACGAACTTGCCATTTTTTGTGTGCTTATTTTTAATAAATCGTTCCAAATAATAGGCACAGTGGCTTAAATAATCAATAAATTTTTTACTAAAGTATGTGAGGCCAGTTGTATTCCCATATAAATAGTTGGTTTTAAGGCCAATTTACATGTACACCTCTTACTAACCGAGTTCGAGGTCCCTACTGTAAGTTACGGACCGAGTTTTTTCCTCTTCGATTTCATAGATCGAAAGGGAAAAACGAGGATCCGTAACTTACAGCACGGACCGAGAAGACGAGCTTAGTAAGATAGTTATTATATCTCTACTGTGTGCCTGACGGGTTCGGGAACGATTTCTATTCACGCGGAACGGCTTCAAATTTCTCACGCACCTCGAAAGCAAAACAAGCCAATTTGAAATCGTTGTTAAGTCGTTAGCACGTTTTAATACACAATTTAAAGTAAAAGAAAGTTTTAAACTTTCATTTGCTATAAAAGTTAGGAACAATTGGTGGTA
Source organism: Orbicella faveolata (assembly GCF_042242905.1). Classification (NCBI taxonomy): domain Eukaryota; kingdom Metazoa; phylum Cnidaria; class Anthozoa; order Scleractinia; family Merulinidae; genus Orbicella; species Orbicella faveolata. The sequence goes on along the minus strand of NW_028301564.1, from coordinate 1,101,762 downwards.
AATCACGAAACATTTTGGCAACAAAACAGCTTTAGATTTTAGCTGGCCGTACAGTAGAATACGGCCCGTTAAATTGACCAATCACAGCGCGCGTAGTAACTGAGAGATATAACAAAGATAAATGCTCAGTCACCTTCAAGTTACTGTTTTTCTGGCTCTCTGATTGGCTTACAAAGTTCCGGTTAAACACGAAGTCTTACCTTAAATGGAAACTGACGAGCGATTTGCTTACAATTTTTTGTCGAGGCAAGAAATGTTACCAAAGGTTTGTTAAAATCAGAACTAATTTTAATACATAGAACATTTGCAGAATATCGCTCACCGATGAGATGCACACGTTTTCAAACTCGACTAGGGTGCGCTTCTATGGGAAAATCCAAGATTGCATTCTTAAATCCGAGAACACGGACTTTGCATTTCTTCAATAAACAGATTAATCCAGGATCACTCGGATCATGGTGCATCAAAGGAACCGAAGAAACCTTGCCCAGAGTGGACACTGAGGGAATTCTCCGGCTTTATTGATGCACCAAGATTCGAGTCGATCTTGGATTAATCTGCTTAGTTAAAAAACGTAACATCAGTTTTTGGATTGAAGAATCCAATCTTGGATTTTCCCAATTAAAGCAACGCACCCTTAACTACGTACCATGAAACCTGTCTGAAGGCCATCGTGGGAGCTTGCTTTTTAATTTTGTCAAGGCTTTTTGAGGGGAAGGAAGAAGATTGACTTACATGATTTAGGGCACATGAAATAGGAGTTCGGGACCTTAACTTTATTTTTCTAAAATCTCAAATCGATTTTCTTTGTGTGAAATCTGCTAGACGCATTAGCATGATTGTCAAGATTGTCAGATCATCTGGTACAGTGCAAGCTTCTTTATGGTCTGTAGTTACAAAGAACTTACAACATTGAACACAGTTGTAGTGTCGTATTTGTATCTCTTAGAATTGTTTTTGTCTCATTTCCCCTATTTTACAACAAAATTGCATTTCTACATTGTATAATCAGGATATTGATCAAAATGTTTTTCATTAAACCACATAATTGCAATATTAAAACATAAAAAAAATTCAGCTATCAAAAAATTGTCCTCTAGTCAGTCTTTCAACACCGAGGTTCATCATTTACTTTCTTTCATCGGATTTCTGTGAAATTATACCCTGTTTTTAGAAAAGTTGTCTGGAACTCTGAAAAAAAACGTACTCTTCTGATTTTTCAATGATCAACTAAACATAATAACTTAATGATATAATTATAAATATGACTCAGTGGGATATTTCCCTAAGATATCTGATAAACCTTGTATATTGACGTGTTCATAAAGATAAATAATGTAAAAAAATAAACTCCGGTATTTCTTCAAAACTACAGAATTAAATAAGTCATATTCTTCTCAAAATCTCATTCAAAAACGCTCTTTTAGAAATAACTGGCCTTTGTGCGGTATTCCTAATGGCAAAATTAAATTACTAGCTAAGTAATGCGATAACTTTGCAATGCCACAATGCGATAGCTAATCCCTTACTATCTACTACAGCATAAAGTGTATCTTGTCATATCAAATAAAAAAAATTAAAGCATTTTCTGCCGCTATCCCAAGCGGAGGCATTTGTCTTGACACCCCTTCACTTCGACAAAATGGCTGTTTACCATTTACTATTAAAAATTCGGGAAATTTCGGTCAGAATGCGAATGGTTAGACAATTTTGGCTCTACCGACCGGAAAATTTTCGAAATAAACAGAGCGTCTTGAAGAGAGGTCCAAAATTTCCATCTGGAATATCCAAGTGGAAAATGTGCTTACCATATGCAATTCGGTGAAGAAGTCATTTAATGTCGCTGGACACATGAACTACAGCTTCAGTTGCGCTTTTTCTTCTAGTTTGCCATGCGTTGTTTGGAATTCCTTGATTATTTAACTAGATCATAAAGGTATCATTAATTTTAGTATATCACCATAAAGGTTTTAAATAAAATAATATTGTTCATTAATCGATTGTTCCGTCTGCTATTACAGATCCGTTGTTCTTCGACTGCCAAAAAAAAAGCGACATTGCTGCCGTCCACAATATTGTAGTTCATACCCCATTCGTCACTTTAATAAAAAGATTTGAGCCAACAACATCCAACACTTAGCAACACGTCGCAACAGGGTGGCCAAACGCGCGCAACATGTTGCGCCCAACAATGTAGCGAAATGTTGCGTTGAAATGTTGCGATCGTTTGGCCAGGGCTTGACATTACACAACATAACAAAATATTTCATGACTACAAGATGATGCTCGCAAAAGTCTCTTCTCGTTGTTAAAGTGGCGAATTGAATATGAATTCTATCGATAAATAAAATAGAATAAAACGACTTAGCAATTCTTTCAGTTTATCAACTTAAACTATACTGCTCTTTTCAGTAAATTAGAAAGCAGTCAACAAGTTTCCAGCTCCCGCAATAATATTCCTGTTAGTTTGAAAACGTTGTCGTTCAGAGACGACGAAAGATCATTTTTTTTTTTAACGAAACGCTGACCCCTAACGACAGAATAATTGAAAAGAGAGAAAAATCAATGATTATTCTAATCTGCACTGCACACAAGCCTTAGTGCTGGGTAGTGCCCATTCCACCGCTGTCTTATTTGCATCTGAACTCTTCGGTCCTCTCTTTGCATTTCTTGCATTTCACATAACAGCACCAATGAAACTTGCAGTTACAATCCCATCTTCTGACGATCTCATGAGTATCGTAGCCTCGTCCACAGCACAGAAACTCACAACTGCCAGAACTCGAGGCGGTTCTGTTGCACTTACGCTCCACCGTACCCGGAATTCTTTTCATTCTATGTTCGTCGCAGTAATTCGGCGACTTGTCGATGTAAACCAGATCTTTCGGTGAGGGTTTCTCTCCATCACCCGACTTGAGAAGATAAGCGTCTCGTTTACCGTCTCGTGTGGGGTATTTGACAGTTCGTGCGAGGACAGGCTTGTCGTAACGTTGTTTTAACTGAAGTCCCACTTTTTTGAAGGAGGGAAGCGCCTGCCAGCAGGTTCTGGTAACACACGACGCCGAGGCGCCATGACAGCGGCACTGAATTTCCCGACTCTCTTTGAGCGCCTAGTAAAAGAAGGGTCCCCAAGCAAACACTAAATGGTTGGCAACAAGTTATATTTTGGCAAGGAACCACGTGCTCTTCTCTCATACACGCCCCTTGACTGTCCGGGAAAGTCAGTAGACCAAATTATCAGGCGAACAAGGGAAAAATATATCTTTGAATAAGAAGGGGATTAATCAGACCTCGTGTTATTGACTGAGTGATAAAATGAGACCGTTAAGACCTTCACTCCTCTATAAAATAGAGGAGAAAGTCAGTAGACCAAATTATCAGGCGAGCAAGGGGAAAATATATCTTGAATAAGAAGGGGATTATTCAGACCTCGTGTTATTGATTGAGTGAGAAAAGGAGACCGTTAAGACCTTCACTCCTCTATGATATCATTTTGGTTCAGAATCAGATGGTAATCCACAACACCATTTTCTTGCCTTGTTCATGAGGGATACAAAGAAATACAATTTTCCCTGGCCCGATTCTTCAGCTAAACATAAATTGCCACATTGGTAAAGTTCAGATACCCTGAAACCAAAGCACTCTTGGAGCCAGATAGCTTCATTCGACGAAACCAAATACATTATTTTAGTGTCCGAAAACGGATTTTCGAAACATGGTAAAAATATTATGCCTTGTACTGGAGTGAAAGTCTTAGCGGAACGATCTGGAAAGATTTTCCTTTTTCAGTTTTTTTATTATTATTATTATTATTATTATTATTATTATTATTATTATTTCGTTTTGAAAAGGAGTTTGTTTTGTCTTATACCACACCTCGCACTTGCTGTTAAAACTTTAAATCTAGAGTTAATTACATTGCTGTTGCCTTCTGTCGATCTTTTCCGATGCTAGCGGTGAACTCGCTACTTTCCAAGAAGGGAGCGGACATTTTGCACCATTGTAACGTTTTATACTGATGATAACCACAAATCTCGCGAGATATCTTGACTCAAACTGTCACAGAAATCGGGAAATATGAACTGCATTTTCCCATTCATGTTACAATGCTGTTTGCGAGCCGTGAAGAAATGTAAGAAATATAATTTACCACCAAGACAAATTGCTTACAGTCGAGACTTCGTTCTTAGAATATGGCCCTTCAGTTTGCAATTTCTACACTTGATCCCAACTATAATTTAAATTAAAACAGTTGTTCAGTTTTAGTACAACAGGTTGAGCATCACATGGACTAGTCACCAAAATCAAATGAAAAGAAGAAAACATCACATTGTTAACGACAGGTTCCTGATCAGTTTTGTAGTGACAGTCGAGTAAAGTGACCTCCATATTACAGAATCATATGGTGCTTAGTGCAAGGAAAAAGTTAAATACGTGGACATAATAAAGTTGGTTTCACGGCCTTGCTCTTGTTTGGAGAAAAAACACTTTTTTTCTGATTGGTTGCAGGAGTAAACCAAATAAATAAAATTAGGCTTAATTAAGGCAAAGTCGAAAGCAAATTCAAATAACTTTCGAAAACCCATCTTTTGAAAACTCTCTTACGAAATATGTGTTGCGTTGAGGTCCCTAACAAATAAATGTAAATAACATACTACAAAAATACTTCAAATGAAACAAAATTGGCACAGTCGCTCGTCCCCCATGTCCTGTGAACATTTATAACTTTCCGGGTGCAAGAGGTGTGGTATAAGAATTTATGGCCTTCTTAAACTTCAAAGAAAATGGCAGATTTCATTTATAGTGTAAACTACACTATAATCAATCAGCTGATTGGATAAATAATTTCAAGAATTTCACAGATTAACATCCCTTTTATTTCAGTCTAGGATGAATAAACTGTTCTTGTGTGAAAATAATACATATATTTCACATCTCCTTCAACAAATTTCGCTCGATTCCTAGTGGAAGTACATTCGTCAATTGCTTATTTTTATCTTGTCTACAACTTCACTACATTTAATAAAATCTCTTGCGCTCAGCGCTCTGTAATGTCAACTGTTCTGTGTATCTTTAACGTGCATATTACGAATTTTAACATCTCTAACGTCTGATTTGAATACAATATGAAGTTGCTATTTCTCTGTGGATGTTCTGCTGTACATGTGGTATTGTTACACTTTAGCTGGACGTTTTGTCTTTTACACTGTTGCGTTTTGATCCAGGTATTAATGTTTTTTAGGCTATGCATCTGTCCTTCAGGTCGCTCACATCTGACAGCGCGCCAGAGCTACCATTCAGTGTCTCTTTTACTTTCGCGTTCACTTGCAGGTGTACTTGACCACAGTTTCGGCGCAGTCCTGACATTTCACTTCACAGCACCAGTGAAATTTACACTTGCATTGCGACACCTCCGTGAAGTTGTGGGTATCGTGTCCGCGTTCACAACACAAGTACGTGCAGCTGCCTGGACCTACCGAGGTTTTCTTGCAGATGCGATCTTGCGTTCCAGGGATTCTCAAACGCAAGTCTCGGGCACAATACATGTCCGAGACATTCAGATACACTAAGCGATTGGATTTCGGTTTCTCTAAATCGTCAGATATGGGCACAAGGTGTCCTGGCTTCTGGCCACCGGGGCTGTCGATCATTGAGGGTTTCATTCGGACAGCAGTAAGATAGTATTCCTTTAATTTATTTCCGATATGACGGATTGAAGGCAGTGTCTTCCAGCATGTGCGGGTCGTACAGGATGCAGAAATTCCATGGCATTTGCATTCAAAAACCAAATTCTCTCTAACAACCTAAAGTAGGCGAGAAAAATGTCCCAGTTTAAGGTGGAAACTCAGGTTGCGCTATAACTCCGAGAGACAGGGAACGATAAAACGAGTCCCACTCTTACTCGACTCCGCCATGTTTACTGAAATAGATCCTCTGTAAGTTTAGTCTTTTTTTTTGTTTGTTTGTTTTTTTCTTGTTTTTTTGCTTCATTTTTACTGGATAAAAAAAAACTGTTCCAAGTTTTCAGCATCGCGAACTTTCTGAGAACTCCTTAAACGTTCTTATACCACACCTCCCCCCTCAGTCAACTGACTCGCACCTCCCCCCTCAGTCACTGACTCGCAATGGGTTTGTGCGGTTTGAAGAAGAAGAGGTCGCAGAGTTACCAGCGAGCAAAGCAGCTGCGCACGCGTAACAAAGTTGTGGCATGTTAGCGTCCAGTTGCCACGAAATGATACGAAAAGTGGCTGGTAACTGGAAAAATATGGCATTATGACAAATGTTTGTTATCAAATTGATGTTTTTTCTTTTTCCTCTAGTTATTTTATAAACTTTGTATTATATTATTCTAGCTAGTAACAGATGGAATTTTTTAACCCAATTAAAAGCTATTTTGCTAAAAGGTAAGAACTTATCATTTTAGTTTATTTTACTTTTGACCAGTGCAACTAAATAAGAAAAGTCTCACATTTTATTCTTTACCCGCTAAGATATAGTAATTTAGTATTTTCAACAAAGTAGCATTTATGTTGGATAAGTAACGATACTAAATCATGGATATCACATCTTCAAAAATTTAGCCTGTTAAGGTTGCTTTTATCATTAATTGGTCTTGTTTATCTTAGTTAGTTGTTACTTTATGGCTTCCTTCGATATCAAATTTATGCAAAGGGAACAATGAGTGTCTTTTTTTGTCATATAACCCTTTGAACAAAATTGACCTTAAAGGCTCAATTTAGAACAACTTGGATCTACACTGGAAGTGCGTTGGCTTACTATATTAGAGAACTTAAGCAAACCTCGACGGCAACGGCAACGAGAACGCCACCAAACTAAAAGTTTAATAAGTAGAACAATGGCTGTGCGTTATACTGAAATCTTTGCAGTCTTTGCACAACAACAGCGTGAAATGACCAAAGTACTGCATATCTTGGAAAAAACAAACGACAGCGGCAAATTTCTCGTATTTTCATTTGGAATAGACCATTGGTGTCATTAATTTACCTTGAGCAAGTTCTGAGACCAATAGGCGCATTTAACAGATCTAGACAATTACGAAATTCAAAGGTCAAGTATAAATTTATTTTTAACTAGGCGTTGTCTTCGGGGTCGCCGTCGTCATTGCTTAAGCTCTGAACAGTTTCTAGGGGATGGGGGCGTGGAATCATTTGCCTGTGTGCTTTTGTTAATTTTTTTCCAGCTTTTGCTCACTCTTGCCACGGACAATCAAACCTCTCTGAGCTCATAAACCACTAATGATGAATTGTCTCATAGAATTATCGTGCACTTCGCCTAAACTGTTAAGTGCTCAAACAAGGTTTTCCTGTTTGTCCTGTATTGCCGTCAAAAATGACCAATGAACGTGCAAGAATTGTCAGAGTGATGGTGAAAATTTTCTCGCAGCTCCTAAAGTAAAATTTCAGATTTTCTCACCACACGCAGAAAGGTTTCTACAAGCGTGGGGCATAGATGGACGAAAATGTCGAACAAGATAGAAGATAGCGCGAAGTACTTTCAATAATATTGATTTTGTAATTAAATTTTCTTCAAGCGTTTGAGATTGTAAACGAATTCCTTGTATGTGACTATTCACGTGAAAGTTATCAGGCACTCCTATGTGATGCTGTTTGTCTCTTCGCTGTTTTGCAGAACGAAATTTGCGCTTACATTAAGTTACAAACTAGGACCGTTAGTGTAATACTTCAAACCAACAAAAATATAATTTTGGAATCTATACATTGTAGTTTAACTTAGTTTCTTCTCTTTTCTTGTCAACTCAAAATGAATGAATATTTATGTTTGTATCAACAACAAGGTTATGAAAGCAACATTGTCTTAAATGTATGCTTTCCAAAATGAGCAGAAGATGAGTTCCTCATTCATAAGAAGGACTCAACTTTTAAGTTATAGATTCTATCTTTTAAAAGCTTTATAAGAATTAGTTCTCCTATGAAGATAAGTGTTCGTAATATTGAAGGAGTATTTTACTTGAAACCTGATCCATTTGTGTATGTTTCAAAGTAACCTTTCAAAAAAAACTAAACTTAACTTTAAGGGTGGGAAAGCAAATATGTTTATTCCAAAAATATCTCTTCGTTATATTAAAAAACTTGTTATGAAAATAAAAGATGATCTGTCAGTGTTTGTTTCGTAGTTCCCAGCTGTTCAAGAATCCACAGTTAATATTAATCTCGGCAGGCGGGCTTACAGAGCTTCGTAGGTTTTAATTACCACGAATTCAACCAAACAATTCTTTTCATAACCATAATGTCAGGGATTTTTTTATTTCACAAAGGGTAAAATTGCTCCCCCTTCGAGAGAGCGCTGCTAGTACCCAGTATCGTTTACAGTCGAGAAAATTTCGTCTAATTCGTCTTGAACCCTGACGTCAAACGGTTGGAAAAGCCTTCAGTATTTCTTAGCCACTCACAAAGTACGGTAGTTGAACGTTGATGGGTCAAAGTGTGTAATTTTTGGAAAGGTCCTGTGCTGCATAAGCTTACATTCCCTCCGGCAGCATCAAGGTTACCCAACATTCCCATCACAGTATGAACACACTCCTTTCGAGAGGAAGCAAAGAATTCCAACGCGTGTTTGACACAAAAACAGTCGTTTTAAACACTGCTGTGTTAGTTTTGTTCAAAGAAGTTTGCAAACACGTTAACTTAATTGAAACGACCGCAAACAGTTGTATGTTAGAGATGTAAAGAAAAACGCACAGCAACTAGCAGATAGAGCGAAGAAGACTTCAAAAGTTGGTTGAAAGGTTTAATTAATTCGTCCAAACTCTTGTCAAGCAATCGAGCTCTGAGTTTCGACTTCAGCAGAAATGACAACCTTTACCTCAAAGTCAGTAAGTAGCTTGTAGACGAAGAAGGGTTAACTTAAGTACAGAAGTTCCCGGCGCCCTGTTTAGATTTAAGCTCAAGCAAGTTGGTTGATCATGAGCGAAGTGGAGGTATGGTATAAGGTTGTTGAATATTTGTTACATACTAGCTCTTTCGCAAGTAAATTTCGGTCAAAATAACATAAAATCTAATTTTCTTTTGGTTGGTTCGTCCATTTTGTTTTAATACGAGTCATTTCAATAGAACAGAGCCCTTTGTTCCCATTGTTCAGCTTTATCGTCTATCTATTGCTTATCAACAACCCCCAAAGACGCGACACAAACTATGAACTATTGCTCAACGCCACTGCTCATCCGAGGCCGGATATTGCAGTGGACATCCATCTTTAAAATACCTTAATTCAACTATGATATTTACTGTAGCTATTTATCCATCACAGTAAAAATAGATATGTATTAAGATGTCTTGATCAAGAGATACAGCAATCTTGTCGTGATTTCCCAATTGTGATCACTTTACGGAAAAGGAACTTCGTTGAAATTAGCCATTCACTGGCAATCTTTTGCGGCATGTGTCTAATTAAAAGGGAATCCATTATTTCATACCAACATCAACATTTTGAGCCAAGAGTTTTAATTTCCTACAATGTGGTTTTGCGGTTACTTAATAATAAGTTTCAACGTTTTTTTTCAATAGACTTTTTATCTTGTTTATCACACAACAATTTTTGCGTTTTCAGCTGATCCAAAACCCAAATATTCTTGAAATACCTAAACTGGGGGAGTGATACGCTCCTTAGAGAGTTCTAACAAGATTTGACACAGATACTCCGATGTAATAAACTTTTGCCGATGACTGTTCAAATATAAGGAGCTAGCCAGAATCTTTTCACATGCAAATTCCACGAGCCGGCAAAGCCATGCTCGTGTGACCAAGACAATCCGAGCCAAGCCGTTATTGTTTAGCCCTCATTATCATTAAGTAATTAGAAAAAGCAATTATGTCATTAAATTCTGAGGGGTTGATAGGCCTCCTACCTGTCTGCCCGCTTTGTTGTTGTGCTTGTTCATGAAAAATATGGCATCCTTTTTATTGTGCCGCCCGTTCACGAACTTATCAGCAATATCCATTCCGTAACTCATATCAACGCTGCACCCACCCCACATCCATCCTTTACTACTTTTCTGTCCCCACTTCCTCCTATCACAGTCGCATTCGCTCAGGTTCCCCATACTGCATGCCCTGGTGATCGCGTAGACGACTCCAGCAGATGTGATGGCTTGTGCATAAGCAGCTTCCTTCGTCCCGGCTGAAAGGAGGGCAACGGAGAAACAAGAATCAGCTAGTGATTTGCAAGCCGTAGTAAAAACTTAAAATGACAGGTTGGAAAAGTTGTTCATCTTGTCAATTTTAATTCATCTGTCGTGATGTTCCGGCGAAAGAAAAATATGTGTACAGTAGGGATTTTTCCTTCATAGCAAAAATGTTACATTAAGTTTGTGTTGGCTGTGTTCCTTCTCTCATTTTTCGAAGACCACTAAGAAAACGAAAGCCTTCTATTTTTTCGCTAGTCTTGTTCAATAGTTAGAGACGTTTATTGCCAATAACCCGTAAGCATATTTTTAAAGCGTAATCAAAACTTCCGACCTCATTAATATTCTGAGTACACGTTAAAAATAACCTTTTTATCTACTTGTCGAGACACAATAACTTTACTTTATTAGAAAAAGTTTAAAATAATAAGAAACTCGTAAATTTTTAATGGAAGTACTAAAATTAGATTTTTTTTCAAGTTGTAGATTAGTTTGAAATATGTGTTATAGAACCTAGCATATGTGTAGAGAGAATTTGCTCTTGGCTACAAAAATATGAGTTCTTTAACTGTCTCAGTTGAGGTAGATGAAACATTCTCTCGCTCGTGTCAACAATTCTACAAAAATCGTATCGTTAGAAGGTCAGGAAGAGATTCTTTTCCACCCAGGTATGATCCAAAATCTGATGTTCAAGATAAGGGTCGATTCTGTCACTTTATCACTAGCTCAAAGCAAAATAACATACGTGTTGACAGTTAGATCTTAGTTAGAAGTACCAATTTCAACTAATCTCACAGGTGCAATACCGTTTCCTGATGAACAGAACCATGTACAAAATTGTCATGATTAGAATTACGAAAATATGAAACATGATGACGACTGTCTATCGACACGGGGCGTTCTTCAGTCTCTATTTAATCTCCCCTCATAAGAAAGATCAAATAAGGTTTTCGACAACCTTGAAAAGAAGGTTAGGGTAATTTATTAGCGAAGCTAAATTATAGCCAAATTATTCGTTTCAGTGAGTTGTCAAGTTTTCACAATGATAATATGGAGCTACTTTTCCGGCCACTTGAAACAGGTCAAGAGTCTTTAAGATAAGTGGATTCATAGGTGGACTTTGAGTTAATCAGGAGCTATTTACTCCAAACAAACAAATAATCACTTTACAGCAGTTCAAGCTAAGTGGACTGCCAAATTAGTCGTGGCAAATTATCTAATATTCAGAGTACAGAACGAAATCTCCTTGAGAGATCGCTTACAACAACTTCTAAGCACGATAATCCTACTTACGTATTGCCTTGTCGTCAAAGACCGATCTTTGACCGAGCAGTGTACAGTTCCACCTATCTTCGCGAAACTGAAATTTGCATTCTTCAGCGCCAAGTCGATATCCCTCCCGAATGCAATTAATAACGTTGGGAGACTCTTCACAGATGGCAATCTGCTTAGGATACAAGCCAGGAATTTTGCTGCAGATGTGACTTAGGGAAAGGGTTGCCACGGATGAAACAACGCTGTCAGAGTGTCAAAAGATAAAAGGCTGATTGAATTATTGTGTCTCAACAAAGCACAAGAATAAGAAAATTGATTCTCACTCACAATAACTTCGAATTGGCCTCCATCAGATTGTGGGCAAAGACTGTTGCCAGTAACACAGTTATCAAGGTTACCGCGTGTTGATACTCCATTTCAGCCAGCTCAACCTCTTCCTTTTTATCAAGCCGATGGCACAGATTCTCGAATATAAATCCTTTGATCGTCGAAATGTTTAGCTCATCTCGTTTCTGATTGGTCAAAACGGAATTAATCAACTTTTTAATTTAGTTTGTGGGCCTGAACAATTGGATGGAATGTGCCTTCTTAAATATTGTTTCTTATATAGGCAGGAAAACCGTTATTGCCGAGGATCCGATAAGCATCAGATCTGAAGGTTTTATTTTTCCAGTGGCTTAACTCAAATATTTCGCCTCTACAGCCGAGCAGAAGGCTTAACGAGATGAACGAATTTTTGTGTGACGATAGGGGTCTGTCGCAGCCTTATTAAAAAGCCAACGATAAGAAAATGACGACTTAATTGAAGATTATAGAAGTGGCCAAATTTTATTAAACAGTGATTTTGAATGCATTTGAAGCATTTCAGAGGTAGATCAAAAACAAACATCCAACTCATTATTAATTGTTTGAATTGAAGTTTTCTCTTTGATGTGCCGATAATCGTGCTAGCACAGACTAACCCTTTAAGTCTTCACTGACGCAACACGACAATTGAACGGTTAAATGGCTCCGCTGCCGTGATCCCAATTCCTGTCTGCACGTCAAATAGAATGACTAGCGGAAATGGGCGACTTTATTGGTTTCCCCTTGGAGAAAAACGTGTTTATAGGAAAGACGAAGCCGTGAATAGATTACGAGTCGAAGGTTAGTCTTTCAATGACTGATTCGGCAGGCTTTCTATTGAAAAATTCCATTCTCTCCCCGAAGAGCTCGCAGACGCTAAACTTCTGCATTTGGCAATGCTGTTAGAGTCATCATAAGACAACCGCAAAACTCTAGTTAAAACAGTTCATCATCTCTCAGAGTTTATTTTGTCACACCAAAGTTAACATGAGTCAGCAATAAAATCATCCAACACTGTTCATTAAGCTTTGGGAGTGAAATTTATTCCGATAACGGAATGAACTGGTTATTAGAATGTAGCTAGTGAAGTGTCAGAATTTGCTTGCTGTCGAACAGGAGCTTAAAGATTCCACAGTTTGTTCTCGAAAATTACAGCCACAGTTCATGCACTTTTACCTTTGTGGAAGTTACGTGAGCGCAGTTATATTTTGTGTTAAATGCCAAAGCTAAAGCCCTTGGAAGCGAACAGAATTGCATGAAAAATATCCAAATTCAATCGAAGAGTTTGACTGACCAGAGGACAACTCGTCTTTATTAAATCTTTTCTGATTTATTATTCAGTTTTAAACTGCATCCTTTTGAGCACAATGAAATGAGAACAGAAATGAGAACTGAAAAAGGGTCAAAATTAAAGGGGACGAATGAATTTCCCAACAAACATTTATCCCCTCTTTTAATAACCAGAGATAACTGAATTCGAAACTAAAATCGACTAGAAAACTCTTACTGATAAATCAAATATCCATGAATTTCAGCATTTACGATGTGTGTATAAATCGCTATGACAGCTCATCGGAGCATATAAAGGTCTTTGAAAGTGTTGGGTTATTAAAAGCCAAGAAAGAATTAACTGCTGTATGATATTTAAGGCCGAGGGTTCCGCTTCATAGAGTAATTTTGATTGGAACTCGTTCTACTGCCTAAAAACGTGTTTCTTTCCAAAGCTTAAAAACTAAACCATCTTTCGCTGAAAAACATTTTATATGAGTTACTTTTATTTCTTACTCCACGTTACGAAGTTCTCGCTCTCTGAAGCTGTTATTTATTTTTCTTTGAAATCACTGCCCTTGTAAATAAGAACTTCAATAAAATCATTTAGTGGAAGGTTATCAGCAAATTTGTTGACAGAGTTGTTGATTTAGTTAATTTCAGGTTAGATATGTGTTTAAATGCCTGTTTGATTCTTGAAAAACATTTAACATACCTTTATTGGAAATCAAGATCTCTTTATTCTACTCAATTTAAGCAAAATTAATCACAGGGCAAAGTAATTGAAAACATTAATTTGTACTTGTGTAACTTGCTTTTCTAATTTTAAAAAGTTGAAAGCGAACTTAAACACCAGAAGAGCTTGATTTAACTCACTGAAAGCAAACACCATTCATTGCTTCCTTAATTGCAAATGATATGGTTCCCGTGCTGAGTCACGGAGCAAGCCATCGAAACTGTTTCCAATGAAAATTAGTCATTCAGTTACTCAACAATATCGCTATGTACAGTATTCTTCTAATTTTTGTTCAAATAATTTCTAGCTAGAAAGCCCCGAAGGGTTAAAACAGTTTGGATAGTTGAAAACATAAACCAACTTTCTTATTTGGAGTCTTGCTTCCCTTTTGGGTTTGATGATTAGAATTTAGCGTTGAGGTCTATCATTGTAAAAGATTTAAGGGTGTTTTTCGCTGACAGTGATGAGTTCTAATTTTGGTAATGGTTGTTTTGTACAGAGCAGCCGCCAAGCACGTATGGACCACCCACTACTATTCATTCTGTGTCATAAGATTACGTGTCCAGCAAAACTGATGGATGGAAAAAGAGATGGGAAAAAATACCGCAGAGTTATTTGAATTAATCACGATTTAGCGAAATCAGACTGAAAAAAAAAACATAGTTTTTTTTCAAAGTTATCAGCAACGCTTGCAATTTTGGTTTATATAATGCAAATTAAGCCGACTATTGCGTGATAACCATCGACCTTTTTTCCTTTCAAACCGAGATTCTACGCAATTGCGGCGAGCAAGCGGTACTCTGTGGATGAAGTCGGCAAACTTTTTGCCGAACAACTTCTTTCACTTTAAGTAACAAAGAAAAGTTGCAAAGGACCCGGCACGGTAAAGAAAATGGTCTTATCTGTCCGCTTAGCCGTGCAACCACACACAGATTGCCGAAAATAGATAAGAAAAGAACTGGTCATAAACATAATCAACCGCTGTGAAATTACGCGGCAAGGAGTATCTAACTCAAATCACGATAGATCAGCTACAGTAACGATAGTTTGAGAGATTGGAAACTCTAGCTCTGAAGTTTCAGTTTTCTTGTTTACAGACTTCAACAGAAGGGAAGAATTTAACTTATCACACAAATGGGGTTTTATTGACTCTTGAAATCAACAATGGTTAATTGAGCATATAACTTTGATTAATTTGTTTCGTTTGTCCAGTGTTGAATAAGATCGATTGCTTTATGAGATACTAGTAAAATACATCTAGATCAAAAAAGAGATGTCACTGAATACCCTAGACCTGTGATAATTCTTTTCGTCTCAGGGGAATGTTGCACGTTGTTTATTAACAGACAGCACAATGTATATAAAACAGGTTTTAAAATCATCAATCTCGTCAGAAATTAAGCGGTCACTTTAAACAACAGCGGAGTTAACTCTGTATTATTTAAACCTTAAAGATTGCTTAATTTTATGCTTTTTGTAATATTCTGTAACACCCCTCTTCTCTAAAACTCGTTTAGTAAAATTCATACTTAGTATTCCTAGACCTGTTAGTCTAGTTAAGCCTATATTTACGAGGGTAAATATATCATTTAACGGCGCTCAAAGCTATCCTCAGCATCTCAAGTATTTCACATATGGAACATAGTTTTGAAATAACATAACTACTGAACTCCGCGTGCAACATTAAATATTATTACTATTCTCTTTTTATGATAAGAGATAAAAATTACTCTTGGATATATAAACATATCAAGAGATAATCAGATCATTCTAGAAAATACCGAAGATACCAGATTTTGTATGACCTGCCGGGCTTGATACTTGGAACTCTCTGCCTTCGAGCTTTGTATTACTCGTCCAAATCTGACTTCCCCTTCGATCCTCTCTGACCATTTTAGGTTTATTGACCGCCCGTTATGCCTCACTGTGAAGGAGTAGCAGGCATCACGGAGCATTTGTTAATACAAGGAAGATAACTGCTTGTTTTACTCAACATTAGCTTTCAATTTTTTTTTGCATTGTTGGACTCACTTTATTTTTTCTGAGTAATATTATGATCTGTGTGCGTAGTTTTAAAATCGATACGCTTTCGCGGGGCAAGTTAACCAAATACTACATGTTTCACACCTTCCAAAAACCGTCCCCTCTCCCCCTGAAATAAGACCCCATCCCTCAGAGGGGCATAATAACAGACCCCCTTTCATAATACCCCCTCTGACAAGGACTGAGCAAGATATTCCATGAATCGACTCCAATAAACGGTACCGTAACCGCAAAGTATCTATCTTTCGTTGTTACCATGGTAACAGCCGGAATACCTGTTACTGTCCAAAGCACTTGCATTTTGGTCACGGTCTCCCTCAACTTACTTCAAATGTGCCCCTAACAAACAAAGCAATGATTCCGAAACTGCCCTTGTTCAAAATTCGACAACTTCGATCCATCGTAGTTTTAGCGAAACTCCGAAAATTTGTACTGTTGACATCTATGATAGTGGAATTACATCAGCATAAGGAGTTAATCATGCTTTGGAAAAAAGTCACTGGTAAACGCAGAATTATAATTTCTGGCTCTGAAACAGCCTTTAATTGTGATCTTGAACTTAAAAAAGGTTTCCTGCGATATGAACGGTTATAAAAATTTCCGATGTAACAAGAAGCGAAGCAAAACCGACATGCCTTGAAAGTTTCGCTGTTGAAGTCACAAAGTCTCTGCTCCGAATAAAACATTACTTGGGTCACGCGAAAATTTCCGTTCAACTTTCTTTTTTAGTTGTTCCGGAAGGAGTCGACATGTAGTGGTTAAAGAGGTTTTGGGGGAATTTGTGTGCACTCAGAGCAGTCTTACAGCCGTGCTTTGGTCATATGATTCATTGAAGTTTCGTCAGGACGTTTTGCTTTTGAAATCGTAGCATATTGATTGCATGATCTTAACAGCTATTTCAGTGGTTGGGCTGATATATTTAAATTACTTTTATACATATACCTGTAGATATCGTACCCTTTCAGTGACTCTATCAAATTGCCCTGTGGAGTCTATCAAAATGTTACACTGAAACCAACACTGGAAACTTAGCAGATGACAGCTTATGGTTACATTATGAAACTGTGGCAAAATGAGCTCACGACGTAAATATTGGGGGATAATACTTGATATGAAGAGTCTTTAAAATTATTATGTGTGCACATGACGTACTAAAATCATTACAATTGCGACTTGATAACATTCCCGCCGAAGTAAATAATAAAGTTGCTAATCTACAAAGCGATACAAAATTGTAAACCGATTGCCCACAATGAATTTCAACCTTCGTTGAGCTGGTAAAAATTTAAGCGTCACTACAGAATATTGTAGAAATAGCGTTGCGTTTAGATAACATCATCGTGATCAGTTGCTGTAAAGTGTCAAAATTCAGCCTAGCAACTAAACTTCGTGGGCACTTATCGACCAGTCATAAAAATGCAATATGCAGTAACTGAAAAACTATCAATACCTTTTGAATCCGTTGACAATATACACCAGTAAATAACAGCTTAAAAACACGTGTATGAGGTGCAGATAACAGTTATTTGCTCCATTAAAATCAATAGTTCGCAATGCTTTGTATAAATCACAAATCTTTTGCAAAAACTACCGATGCGGATCTCACGTTGTTATCAAATGCGTACAAGTGAGTGTTATAAGACCGCAGAGATAACAGAACACGTACTGCGGAACTCCGAGAGGACGTTAGAAACCCAGCGGACGTTACTTCGGTGGTTCTTATCTTATTTATATCCTGGTCAATAAGGGAAATGTGCATGGCTGGAGGGGTGGTATATTCAATAAAACGGCGTCTTTAATTTTTGAATTCGGTGGCACTTTATTACGAGTGACAGTTAACGTCACGTATTGAACGATTATAATAAATATTGCTTTTTACTCAGACATGAAAAAGTGCTCTACACAGGTTCAACTGCGACATGCAGTTTCTTGTCTTTTTTTAATATAATTCGAAATTCTTCTTGTGGAGTTTGTTAGGTGAATATCAGTTATTTGTCGGAGGAATTAGAAACCTTGGAGCGAAAATAGACAACTCCTCAAATTCTACTTGAAGCATGATCTCACGGTTACAATAAGAAGCATGATCTGTTACGATAAGATCAATTTCACTCAATCCAGTCATCATTTGAAAGACGCGTACTACCGTTTTGTTGACGACACGAAACTCATTCTGCCGCCATGTTCCGGTTCCTAGCTTTTTTAGTTGCTACCTTACAGCCATAGGCAACGACCGAAGTACTACGGAACTACCTAAAAGTTGCTTCAGAACATGAAATTTATTATGGCCAAATAAATCACCATTATATCAGCAATCCAAAATAGAAGCAGTCAGGAAAGTATTTTAGATTTTATGGGCATTAAACTCGCTTTATAAATTGACCGGATGTTATAGATTCAGAACTTTATATTTTGCCGAAACAATATTCCCTAAACTAGGGACAATTTTTTTAAATGTATATTGACGTTTAAAAAGAAACTCTTCTCAGTTTTAATTCACAGAAAACGTTTCATTTTGAAGATTTGTCGTAGACGCAATGTAACTGTAACACCTCCTTTTAGTGAATCGAAAATCTCCCCGTGCAATAAATTTATCTAATAGATATACCTAGAAATGGAAATGCTGTAATTGAATGAAACCATTGATAACAATTCTTTTCCACGACGTTTTGCAATAAAACAGGCATGTATTCCCTCTATTGGAGGGTTTAGAGGCAGAGGGTCTATAGATATGTTCTACGCAGAGCTCTGATAGTAAATCGGCGAGCCGTGTCTGAGACGTTATCACATTCTCGTCCCCAGACTGTCCTGTCCCTGTTAAACGGCGCAGCTTTGACACGAGGAAAAACTGGCTCTGGAGACACGTGATTTGATTGGCTAAATCCTTGAGGTGAGGATGCGTTCCTTTGGGTGATCTGGATCAGGATCAGTGATCCAAGATCACTCGGATCATGGTGCATCAAAGCAACCGATGAATCCACTCAGGTCACGGATTCGTCGGTTCCTTTGATGCACCATGACCCGGCGAGTGATCTTGGATCACTGATCCTGATCCAGATCACCCCAAAGGAACGCACCCTAAGATTCTCACTAATTCAACGTTGGATGCCTTGCTGAAAACATTCTCCTGTTATTTGATTTCTGAAACGTTCAATTACAGGAATTTTTGCGTTACCAGTCGAAACCGACCGGTAGATCGCGAGAGCGCTGGGACCGGTAGATCGAGAGAGAACTGGGACTGGTAGAACGCGGGGGCGATGAGAATGATTTTAACAAAGATTTTTACAAAGAAGATTTAAATTAATAAAGTGTATTATCGTTTGTCTCCCGATGTAGTCACTTGAGATGTAGATCGCCACGTTTCGACTGCTTACTGCTAGTCTTCTTCAGGCGATGAGGTCGACTGATTGCACGGTATCATTTATATCACAAAGGTCGGCTGTGATTGGTGCATTTCGATCCTCCTATTGTTCCATTGTTCCAGCGAGTAGCTGTTCCCTCAGTGGTCCGCTGTTGTACCGTTCTCCTGTTGTTGTGTTTCTTGATCGTGGGTATCCATGCTTCAGGAATTTCAATTCCACTATCCCTGTTGATGTTGTTAGGGTGAAGTCTTATGTGAATAGCTTCCTTGACCCTACGTGTATACCAGTGAGGATCTCGATCAATAAACTTGACCTCATTCCAGATAGGATAGTGGCCGGTCTCGTGGGTGTGTTCAGAAACGGCGGAGGTCTGGGTACGGGCGAGTCGTATATCCCTGTCGTGTTCTTTGATCCTCTCCTGCATAGATCTCCCTGTTTCCCCGATGTAGACTTTGCCGGACTCACAGGGAATCCTGTAGACAACACCATCTTGTTTAGCCGGGTTGACGGTGTCCTTTGGTCGCACTAAGTGTGACCGAAGTGTCGTGTCGGACTTAAAGACGGTGCGAATGCCTTGTTGTTCTAGGCAGCGGCGGAGAGACTCCGAAACTCCTTGGACATAAGGTAAAACGGCGGTGGATTTAAATTCCGCGACAGGCTCTCTTCTTGGGGTTGTTCGTGCCTTTGTGATCTTCTGTACAAAAGAGGAGGAATATCCGTTAGAAACAAGTACAGATGACAGATGTTTCTTCTCTCCAGCGATTACCGATGGTTTGGTGACGAGACGTTTAGCCCGGTCGTACAGACACTTCACAATACCGCGCTTTACTGACTGAGGGTGGTGTGAATCATACGCTAGGTACTGATCAGTATGTGTTGGTTTCCTGTAGACACTGGTGGTAAGGCGGCCATCAGGTTCTCTGTAAACTGACGTGTCGAGAAAGGCGATCTTGTTGTTGTTCTCGATCTCCATGGTGAAACGGATTGATGGTTGTTGACTGTTCAGGTGTTGCAGGAAGACGTCAACTCTATCCCGATCCAGGATGGTGAAAGTATCATCTACGTAGCGTTTCCAGATCTTAGGCTTGCAAGGTGCGGACTCTGTTGCTTGTTCTTCAAATATCTCCATGTAGAGATTAGCAATAACCGCGGATACAGGGCTCCCCATGGCTGTGCCGTCTCGTTGTTCGTAAATCGATCCGTTGTACTGGAAGTACGTAGATCTTAATACGAAATTCAAGAGGTCCGCGATTTGAACTGGTGTAAGTGTCGCGCGGTCAGCCAGGCCTGCGTCGTTCTCCATTTTTTGTAGCGCGGCTTGTACGGCGCCCTCGATCGGTACGTTGGTAAACAGTGACTCTACGTCGAAAGACACCATAATCTCGTGGTCCTGGATCTCTTCACTGGCGATGGTGGAGGCGAAGTCAGTTGAGTTCTTCACTGTGAAGTTCGAGTTACCTGCAAGAGGAGATAAAACGTTAGCCAAGAAAGCAGACAGGTTGTATGCAAAGGTGTTGACACACGACACAATTGGCCTAAGCGGTGTGTCGGCCTTGTGGATCTTCGGCAAACCATAGATCCTAGGTGGTTGTTTGTGTCGGGGTCTGATCTTATTATAAACCGCCTCTGATATGTGTCCACTCCGTTTCAGGGTTAGCAGCTTCTCAGATAGCTTCCGGGTCAAGCGGTCTGTCGGATCTTTGTTGAGCAGCTGGCACGGTCCGGAATCAATTAGCGCTGACATTTTTGCGTGGTATGTGTCAGCGTCCAGGATTCCGCTGGCGCGTCCTTTGTCGGCGGGAAAGACCATGATGGAGTTGTCCTCTTTTAAGCTTTTAAGAGCCTCCTGCTGTTCCTTCGTGATGTTGGGCGTGGGTGGTTGTGCCTGTTGAAGGATGGTGTTGACTGATCTCCTGACTGTGTCTGCTCGCTCCGCATCTAGTGGCCTGACTGTTGACTCAATCCTGGCGATGATCTCGGTGGCTGGGACGCTCGTAGGAGTCACAGCGAAATTTAGACCTTTCTTCAGTAAGGACACCTCAGCTTCGTTAAGGGTCCTGGATGACAAGTTGATAACCCACTTTGTTTTGTCAACAAAAGTTGTAGGAGAAACGGAAGACTGTTTCTCTCGCAAAAGTTCTTCAAACTTACGCTGTTGACGGTCTATGGTGGTATTAAAGACTCGCTGGGTAGTGAATTTAACCTTGTCGAGTACCTCTGCAGCGTCATCCGCAGAAAAAGCAGATGTTATGCTCTGTGCTGTTGATTCGGCTTCCTTCTTCGTATCTCCCTTGGCCCTCTGCGTCAGTCTGATTCTTTCCCTCGGGAATCTCATGGATGCTAGTTCAGCGACTCTGCGTGCGCCTCTGGTGGGAACTGGCGGCCGAACTTGCAGATCTCTTGGAACAATGTGGTTCTTAATACACCTTGTGAGAAAGGTGAGATGGTTGGTATAGCGTGCACAACAGGCACAACCACCCACGCCCAACATCACGAAGGAACAGCAGGAGGCTCTTAAAAGCTTAAAAGAGGACAACTCCATCATGGTCTTTCCCGCCGACAAAGGACGCGCCAGCGGAATCCTGGACGCTGACACATACCACGCAAAAATGTCAGTGCTAATTGATTCCGGACCGTGCCAGCTGCTCAACAAAGATCCGACAGACCGCTTGACCCGGAAGCTATCTGAGAAGCTGCTAACCCTGAAACGGAGTGGACACATATCAGAGGCGGTTTATAATAAGATCAGACCCCGACACAAACAACCACCTAGGATCTATGGTTTGCCGAAGATCCACAAGGCCGACACACCGCTTAGGCCAATTGTGTCGTGTGTCAACACCTTTGCATACAACCTGTCTGCTTTCTTGGCTAACGTTTTATCTCCTCTTGCAGGTAACTCGAACTTCACAGTGAAGAACTCAACTGACTTCGCCTCCACCATCGCCAGTGAAGAGATCCAGGACCACGAGATTATGGTGTCTTTCGACGTAGAGTCACTGTTTACCAACGTACCGATCGAGGGCGCCGTACAAGCCGCGCTACAAAAAATGGAGAACGACGCAGGCCTGGCTGACCGCGCGACACTTACACCAGTTCAAATCGCGGACCTCTTGAATTTCGTATTAAGATCTACGTACTTCCAGTACAACGGATCGATTTACGAACAACGAGACGGCACAGCCATGGGGAGCCCTGTATCCGCGGTTATTGCTAATCTCTACATGGATATATTTGAAGAACAAGCAACAGAGTCCGCACCTTGCAAGCCTAAGATCTGGAAACGCTACGTAGATGATACTTTCACCATCCTGGATCGGGATAGAGTTGACGTCTTCCTGCAACACCTGAACAGTCAACAACCATCAATCCGTTTCACCATGGAGATCGAGAACAACAACAAGATCGCCTTTCTCGACACGTCAGTTTACAGAGAACCTGATGGCCGCCTTACCACCAGTGTCTACAGGAAACCAACACATACTGATCAGTACCTAGCGTATGATTCACACCACCCTCAGTCAGTAAAGCGCGGTATTGTGAAGTGTCTGTACGACCGGGCTAAACGTCTCGTCACCAAACCATCGGTAATCGCTGGAGAGAAGAAACATCTGTCATCTGTACTTGTTTCTAACGGATATTCCTCCTCTTTTGTACAGAAGATCACAAAGGCACGAACAACCCCAAGAAGAGAGCCTGTCGCGGAATTTAAATCCACCGCCGTTTTGCCTTATGTCCAAGGAGTTTCGGAGTCTCTCCGCCGCTGCCTAGAACAACAAGGCATTCGCACCGTCTTTAAGTCCGACACGACACTTCGGTCACACTTAGTGCGACCAAAGGACACCGTCAATCCGGCTAAACAAGATGGTGTTGTCTACAGGATTCCCTGTGAGTCCGGCAAAGTCTACATCGGGGAAACAGGGAGATCTATGCAGGAGAGGATCAAAGAACACGACAGGGATATACGACTCGCCCGTACCCAGACCTCCGCCGTTTCTGAACACACCCACGAGACCGGCCACTATCCTATCTGGAATGAGGTCAAGTTTATTGATCGAGATCCTCACTGGTATACACGTAGGGTCAAGGAAGCTATTCACATAAGACTTCACCCTAACAACATCAACAGGGATAGTGGAATTGAAATTCCTGAAGCATGGATACCCACGATCAAGAAACACAACAACAGGAGAACGGTACAACAGCGGACCACTGAGGGAACAGCTACTCGCTGGAACAATGGAACAATAGGAGGATCGAAATGCACCAATCACAGCCGACCTTTGTGATATAAATGATACCGTGCAATCAGTCGACCTCATCGCCTGAAGAAGACTAGCAGTAAGCAGTCGAAACGTCAAATAACAACAACCTTTTCCTCGACATAGATTTAAATTGGAAGTACAATTCTGACCAGAATTGTTACACATACGGTTCGTCATGGAGGAGTTCACTGAAAAGGCGTCCCGTAAACCGGCGTTAGACTTCCTTCCACGCACTTTTTGGAAGACTTAACAGGATTGGCTGAGAAAACCGTCCATAGAACAAACAACAGAAATCAAGCCCTGAAAAGAGTAGAGATGCGTGGCACGGGGGCGAATGAAATAACAGGTTCTGAAGACGGGATTGGCTTCTGGTTCGGCTCGGACTTTTAGTAACTTGTTTCTTGTTAGTTGACATTTCTTCGTTTTGATTGCTTCCAGTATTTCTCCTTTTTTCTCTCTCTCTACCTTTTAAAGTCATAAAACAAGTCTGTAGCCAGTTCAGGAACACACTTATTGTCGTATCTGATGGGTGCGTTGTGACCCCCTCCCCCGGACCTCCCCCACCCCCGCTAGTTCCACCACTTAGGTTCAATCAGGGCAGTTATGGGTTCGAATACTATTGTGATTGAATGCCAACGCCAATAATGTAAAAGTTAGGGAAGCATTCAGAATAAATCAGTTGCATGAACATCTTTTTCGTGGCATGGACAACACAATCTACAATTACAAATGAACAAAACACGCTAGAAATACTTCCATGATATATGTTCACATGTTACACTAGACTCTACGCATAAGTACAAGTCTAAATTGTTTCTATTCTTCTCGAAGGTGTGATGGCCTTCTGAATGGCTTCTCAGTGCCCCAACGTATCCTTAACATGTCTTTCTGCACGTGTTCAGTTGAATGTCGCAATTATCACAGTTAAATGGTGTGACGTCACACGCGTAAATGCAAAGGTCGAAATCAGCGTCGCAGTTATCTAGGCAGGCAAGGTTCGGCGACGGAAGAGCAAATGATGACATGCTGATGAAGGCAACCAGAACGAGGATGGAAAGTATGGCAGTCTTCATCTGATAAAGGACAAAAATAGTATACGGTTATATTTTAAAGAGGGGTTTTTCTTAAAGCGTTGTGCACTCAAATTGCAGTTTTAGAGCGAGTTTGGACTTTTTTGGTTTTATGACGTTAAGCCTAACTGGTTCATATGTAGCTCCCGGCGATTAACTCAGATTTCTATAGCATGAAGTGGCTAGAAGTATTGCCATTGCGATCTTAGTCCATCGCAGGTAACTCCCCACTCTGTCAGGTTGCCATTACAATTTGCCGAAACTTATTGATATAACTAGGTCGGGAGACGCCCTGTGAGTGTAGTGTCTCTCCCAAGAATACAACACAATAAAAGATCCTTTTCTTTGACATTTTCATCAACTCACTCAGAGTGTGTTTAGTTGAGGTAAACGTTTCCCCAATGATATCAGTGCGTCGACTCAAATGATAGAGATAAGTGAATCATTCGCTTTCTGGAAGGCGCTTTTTTCGATCAGGTTTACTCAAGTGATCTGAATGCCCTCAGACAGTACTAACTACTTAATAACCGAGAGTGACGTCGTTACGGGAAAATCTCAAACTGAGGCCTTACCGTATTGACCGAGCGATAGCGAGGTCAATACGATAGGCCGAGGTTTGAGATTTTCCCGTAACGACCGAACGGTCGAGGTTATTAAGTTGTTTATTATATGGCTCATGGATTAAAGAAAAGAAAAATTATTCGAGCGGAAGTCGTCAATTTACATCCGGCGATGCGCGCGTTTACCGATTCATTCATCGTCTCAAACCCAGGGCAAAACTACAGAGTCAGTGAACTTCACCACTGTATTACGTCTTCCGTTAAAAGTACACATTTCCTTACGGGAAAAATGATTGTCCTAGCCTCAAAAAGGTATTTTAGTATCGTGGTGCCACAACTTGATGGGATAGTTTTTCCAACTTTTGCGGCGAAACGTCAACGCACATGGAAAAGACAGAAAGTGCTTCAAAATAGTCCAAACCAACGGCCTTTCGGTGAAACAAAATACTAATGCTTCAGAATGCACTGCTTAAAATAACTCGATCTTCGCATTCGCTTTCGACGACATATCTTCGCCTCCTTCATTCTGGGATTTATGGATTAACTTTTCAAGCTTTGTGAACGTCTAAAACTTCCTGCAGTTATCAGAAATACTGCTACCGACAGAAACCGCCCGATTGTTGACATCTGATGATCCTGGAAGCTGATTTACACTTGCTTGTGTTAAAGAGAGGGAATCTATTTGATGAGAACTGTGACGGAGTTCAATATTTCGGTAATTGTTGTGACTAAGATAATAACTTATAAGTTTCCTCGTGGTGTTCTGCTCAGGATGTATGACAGATCAGCCGATGGTGTTTTTCACTTAGCGATTTTAGCTTTACTTAAGACTCGGCAAACTTTGATTTGTTTTCACTAGTGCCCGCCAAGCTGGTAAGTCAAAAACGACTTCTATATAAATTTTATTAAGGAAAAATCCCTAAACTTCTAGCTACTCGGAATTAAATTTACTTCTCTTACTGTTTTTAATCGGCTTTCATCCTTTCAATGCGCTTGAATTTTCCGAGCCGGGCTCTTCCTAATTTGCATAATCCGTAATCGGCCCGTGGGCATTACGGCTGCATAATGACCGCTCAGATTTCGCTCTTAGCCAATCAGAGTGCGCGTTATATCGGCCACAAGCCAAAGTCATATAATAAAGGGGTGTATTTTAAGAGTTACTGTTAAATTTCAAAGTCTTAATCCGGTCCTCAACTCTGTTCAACGTTAGCAATTTAGGAACACTTTCGCTAATCATCTTCAATCAACACTTTCAGTCCTTTTCGTGTTAAATTACCAAATTATTATCGTTTCTTTTTTATAGCAAATGTAAGAAACAGTGTGTTATCATCAATTGATCTTTCTTTGTTTTTTTTCCTGTTATATAACGGATTAACTAGAATGTATTTTGAAATAGTTTCAATGTTTCTGAAATTCACCCGACTATAATGTTCACAGGAATACGAAAGGACACGTAACACATTCTATTGTGTAAATTCTACGAAATTTAGCTTGGTCTCTCCAGTTCAAAAGCTGCATAAAAATGGGTCAGTTCTACTTTAAAATGTTTAAACTCAAAACTTTCACGTTAACTGCGTTTTAAACTGGCGAAAAATACCCTCGAGCAAAAAAAAACTTCACATGACGTATAAAGATTTAAAAAAACTTATTATATGAAAAGAACCAGGGTCTCACCTTTCTTTTCTAAGTGTTATCTTCCGAACGAAGATGAGTTCTTAAAATTGATAACTTTCATGGTGTAAATAGGCTTGAACAATGAAACATTTAGACACAAACGCTGAAACAGTCAAAATCTTTAAGCTGGCAAGTGAAGAATTTGAAATTTCACTCAGATTGAAAACCTCCCCCGCATGTAATTTTGCTAATGTCCTCACAACGGCACAAAATTAGCAGTAAATTTTTTGCAACTGTCAACACCGAGGGTTTTTTCTTTAATAAATGTTTGTGCTGGACTAGCTGTATTCACACTTTGAAATTTTCAATGAATTTTTTTCCGGTATGTCAAGGATATAAATTGGCAAAAAATTCAAATTGACAAAACTGTCAACAAAATCTTCGTTAACTCTGATTTTGGCTGCATGTTACAATTAAGGTCTTTCACGGAACGTTTCCTATTTAATTACTACCTAAACCATTATTAATTTTTAGTCAATAAGGATAAATTAGAATTGCTGGCAAAGAAATTTCCTGAAAAAACAAACCCCAACATGGCAACTACAGAATTTCTTTTGAACTTTCGTTAAGCTTCTTTCTTGTAATTATTACTTTTCAACTTTTTCCAGTGCCTTAAAATTCAATCATTTCTTCAAGCTATATGTTGTATTAGTAATATCTCGTCAATTTTCCAAGAATTGTGCCCCAAAGAAATTAAAATTTACACGGCTGAGATGTACACGTTCCAGCTGCTTGTTACAAAAGATATTTTTAAACGAAATTTTAGAACGAAACCCCAATGGGTTTTATTTTTGTTGCGCTATCATCAGAGAAATTTTTATTTCAAAAAAAAAAAAACCTAATTACGATAAGAGTGTATTGAAATTATCAACGTTTCGATTTTTGGATACCTGTTGTAATTTGGCAGGGTCTCTATGTGTTTTTACAAAGCGAGTACAAACTGAAATGTTCTGATAAGAAGACTTTGCTAGTGAAAAAATGAAAAAATAAAATATGAGTGTTACTTTGTAAATGTCTTGTACAATTACGGCAATAAACTGCTCATTTGCTCAGGTCAGGTCCAATTGTAAAAAAATCAAAGGAGAAAAGGTGAAGCATACAAAAATTGTGGACAGAATTGTGCTTCCATGAAGAATTTGTTCTGTTAATTTTCCCTCAATTTAACGATTTTTCAGCACGTATTTTTTCTCGACTGCTTTCTCTCTATAGTCTGGAATACATAACAATATTTTGCGATCTCTCGTTATCGTATCTTTTCTACTTCTTCATAAAGCATTAGCTTATGTAGAATGATGTGAATCTGTGGCCCAAAGGATTTCAATGAACTGACCTTTTCAAAGATAGTTATGGCATTAAAAAAAGTGACGTATTTTGAAAAGTGAGGTAAAATTCTTTAAGTTCTCTTTACTGAATCTTTTATTTATCTATTCTTCTATTCTTCTCTTCCATTTTTACTTTTGAATTCTGAATCTTAGATTTTTTAAAGTTACCTTTGGTTTTTGTGGTAATGAGGTTTTTTCACCGGAATCCTTGTCTTGAAGTCGAGAGACTGTCACAGGTAGCGTTTCAAGTAATTTTGTAGATTGCGTCTGCGATTTAGAACATATTTATGCGTTAACAGCCGGAAGATAAAAGTCGATAGCTCATTAACGTTAACGAATCAGAGGGAAACATTGACAGTTATTTTCAACGCGCTTTATTTTGCCGCTTCGTAATGATTTATTCTCTTTGTTTCATTATTGCAAAATAAAATGCTAAATACATTAGCGCATTTTTTGTAGCGCTTTCGCTGTTCCAAGGCAAGCCATTAAAGATAAATCAAAACTTCGCACTTCTTTTCAACTTCCATTTTAATCACGATGCTTTGACGCGCGTTGAGGTCTTCAGAGAGGTAATTAACAGTTGCGTTAACAATACTCACGTATTTATTTTTCATCCGTCAAAATTTGTCACCGCAAAAAGATGAGGCGATTTAACTTCGAAAAGCTCTTGAAATAGGAAACACTTCTTTTGTGTTACAGTAGCAATTGAAGTAGGCTTCGTAAAACAAGATGTAAGTTGTAATTACATTTTCTTTTCATCCCTGCTTCAAGGCAAACATCCGTGATTGCATGGAAATCACCTTTTCAGCCAGATTATCTTCTTGATATTTTTTCCTAACGCTGTTTGCATTCAGTTAAAATCGTCGTCACTGTCTGTCAAGTCTTACTCCCTGGTAGTTCACTTCAAATCACGTAGATTTTTTTCTTTTAACTGAAAACACATTTGATGAGTTGTATTTTCACCGATAATTGAAAACTGAATGGATACATCTCTGAGGCAATATAATACAATAGTAGAAAAGAGGGAAATTTAGATTTTTAATCTCTATAATTCTACACTTATCATCGACATTTCTTGGGGAGTCAGTACAAAGTTATTTTTAATTGTCTTCGTTCCGTAAAAGTTCGCACAACGTAACAGTCACAATAGCACTGTAAGCTCCTTAATTAAGCTTCCGCGGTAGGAATCGCATTTTAAACGATTCATTTTTTTAATTTTAAACGATTGTTTATTCACATAAGGGAAAGTAAGCCGTGAACAGAAAGGGCGGTTATTCGATGCCTCTTTCTTTCAAGATCCTTGCCGCTTATTTCCTCTCTGAAAAAGAAGCAATTATAGGTGATAAAAGCGCCCTTAATTCTGTCTCTGGCAACAAGGAAACGACACTTCCCTTTATTCCACGTAATTCTGACATATCTAAATATACACGCGTCAAAGGTAATTTACTTTTGTAGAAAACGTGACTTAATGTTAACGGATTCTGTCTCGGTGGAGAAGACATGACGTGAATTTTTGTTGGTTCAGCAGCGAAGCGCTGTGATTATGCATCACAGATGTAGTACAGATTGCCAATCAGGCGACTAAACCAGAAAACGGGAAAGTGTTTTCGTTTCTTGATCTCACTGGTTTGTTAAAAGCCGATAATTGTCACGGCTATGGTAGTGAGAAGAAAGAAAGTGTTTAACAGAGTGCCAAACCTAGAATCTATTAAAAATCAGATAAAATATAACAAAATTCTTAAGTCCATAGACGGCTGAAAGTTAATTCGCATTCTGAAAATCGCAAAATTGGGAATATTAGTTTGTGTGGTAGCAAATCACTTCTGTCAGACTTATCAATAAATGTAGTTTTATTATTTTCATGATGTATTACTTGAAAAATTTTCTTCGCATTATTTTTCTGTTCACCTCCCAGAATTACTGTGTTCTATAGAAATAACTAGCAATCTTGCCTGTCGAGTTAGTATAGAAATCTCAACCGTCTTTAAAAACTGGCCATATACCTCGTGTGAACTAACCCTTTTTATCTCTAGACGGAAATTGAAAGTTAAAACACTCAGATTAAAAATCTCACGAAACATTAACACTGTATAAATCAAACGGAAAGTTTCCTCACATCAGCGTTTGAAAGTTCAACAGTGATCAATAGTAACGAATTTTCTGCCAACCGATGCTTTCTCAGTAGCGGGCGGCTTAATTTTCATTTTCATTTCTTCCTTAACTTCAGTAAGAACTTTTCTGCTTTTCCTCCGTGATTTTCGGAATGGATAATTGGCAAATTTTAAGTATTTACTCTGTACGTGTTACACATGTTGCATTAACTCGACAAGAAGCAGTATTGCATTCGGGGGCTGAATATAAGGGCGGGTATTAACGTGTTTTTAAACCTTCACGGATCTCAGGTAGCAGCATATATTTAGATAAAATGTGCGCACGATTTCTCTTATACACCCGAAGACGAACAACTGCATCAAAAGCGATTTCATAGAATGTCATATACAACGCTTCAATCAAGCCCAAAAATCAGTCAGAACTGAATCGGTAAAGAAAAAAGCTTTGTTTATCATAAAACTTTTCCTTTTTAAATTTCTCTAAAGGGAAGAAAGCGCATTCGTATCATCTTATAGACAATGATGGTAACCTTAATTTATCAACTGTGCACTGACATGGCAGTAGACATCACTGCTTAAAACATTTATTTACTTCAAACGTAGGAACTGAGGACAGAAAACTTGTCACAAAATATATATCGGTGGCAACCCCATGGGAGATATGTGTCCCTTAGATCTCTTAGAAAATTATATTTTCTCTCCTGTTCCCCTAATTAAATGCAATTTTTCGTTTGTTACTTTAAGCTTTTCGTTGTCGATTTTGGACTAGCGGCTATCAAAACACTCAAGAAAGGCAAGAGCAACCGCAGGTGTCCCTCTTATACAGGTTTCCGTTAAAAAAAAGACCTGACTGCGATATTGAAACTCGTTAGTAGGCTGTGCATGACACACAGCTTATAGGGCCCTCACATCAATATTAGAGGGTGAATGAAAGATAATCTTGCTTCTGTTGATCGAAAAATGACCGCTTTGAATTTTTAATACTTGATCACCTTGTGCAAGGTCTGGAACCGAAAATGTTCGGAAACTCCGATGTCCTCGGTAAACGATCGCATCCCTCGAGAATTTCTGAACTCGCTCGGCCGACCCAGACCTCGTCATTGTTTTCGGCTCCAAACTATCGCGTATAATCTCGTTCCCAGATATCTTATGGGCGGACTGAATCTGAAAGAGATCTGGGAACGAAATTATACCGCGTGTTTTAAATTCAAACTGGCTGCGACGGGAATAAGAGCGCGTTTTATCTTATTTAACCATCCTCTAATTTGATGTACAATTTCATTGTAGAGCTTGTAGAGCAATGTATTCAGGAAGGCTACTTAACGCGCTGGCGAAGGATTACATAAGAAATTTCTCAGTCTTAGTATAGAAATTTCTGTCCCTTAGGGATACCAGTTATTTTCAAATGGCACGTGCTTACAAACGTGCTAACACATTAACATACAGATCATTACATCATTTCGCAACCTTCCTGTTTAAGTTTTTCCCCTTAGGGATTCCTAGATTTCGTTTTCTTGAGAAACACATACCGAATAAAACGTGCTTTCAAACGTGCTTCAGCCAATGGATTCATTGCAATACATAATTCTGCAACAACTTTGTTCCTGAGGTTCTATTGTACTCTGGTGGTCTGGCGACTTAAGCCAATTTTGAGTGCCGATTTGCGAGTACATTTACTTTTATCTGACCGTTTATGGTTAAGAAATTATCGCGCGGTTGCGGGAAATCATAATTTTAACTCGCGTTTTTCAGTGGGTTTTAGCGCGCTTTTGTGGCGATCATTCAAACAGAGAGCCCTCAAAAGAAGATCCCTCAAAACTTATACTTTAACGCTTTGTTAGAAACATCTCGAGCAATCTTTGTGTTTGTGAACTGTTCATCAGGCGTCGAAACTTTTTGTTCACTGGCTCCTGAATACAGTTAGGAACAATTCGTTCTGTTCTTAAGATCTTATGGTCTTTGTGAAGAGAAATAAGATCATTGAGCCAAAATTTCGTAAAGAATTAGTTAAGTGCTGTTTGTTATATAAAAAATCGGTTATGATGATAACCGTTCTTCTAGTAGGGCGGTTTCGGTTTTTAGGAAAAATCGAAAGCGGTCTGCGGTTTCGAATGAACAAAACTATGGCGGTTTGCGCTCTACAATAGACCTTCATTCTTGTCCCAAAGGAATTCCTAGATTTTGTTTTCTAAAGGAATAACGAATGAATCGTGCTTATACAGAAAAAAAATACAAACATCATGAACTTGAAAGTAGAGTGGGACTGTATACACGAATAACAGCCCTGTTAAGGTTCCCGCTTTCGGCAAGCGGTCGGTAATGCCTGCACGTTTTACGCACGTGCAAGCGTATTCTTAAGTTTGTAGCCTTTATTCTCACATACGTGTGTTACATAACAGAAAGTGTCCTGGATCTCAGGTCATTATCAAAGCCAATGGCGCCGGCGAATGAAAGTGATAAACATCTTTGCTCAACAGCGTAATATACGTGGGTAGTAAAGGAATTGACAAGCATTTTTTAAGAGCTGAAGATAATGATTGTGAATAAAACTGTCTTTCTTTGCTCCTTTGGTCTTTACTTGTTTTATTGTCTGTCGGTTTGGTTACACCTAGCCGATTTGGAGTGGTTGTTTAGGAAACTTTTGTGTTTGCCGTTTTGCACTCCATAAAACTCAGCTTTAGGCTGTCTGGATGTGATCTTACACAGATGGTCTTAGCTTCGCTGATTTTTTCCCTTTTTATCAGGGCTCAAACGGGTGGAAATCACATTACGACGGCCTAAGACTTTACAACAACGTTTATTTAGTTATGAAACGATTTCTTTTCCATGTTTCGAGTGGCTGAGGCGTACATTCTCATATACGGAGAACAGGTGAAACATTCAGAGGCAAAGTTAAACAATCCTATTCAACAACCGTTCGTGTTTTTAATTTTTTCAAACTACTCTGTGATTTCTGAAGAGACCTCTTAAAAATTAATGCTGTTTCACGTGCCCGGTGTAATACCTGTGTAAACCAGACAATACTGAGCGAGAGAAAGTTGAGTTTCCGTTCCTTAACAACATTCTTGCTATGCCTGGTATCTCTGACAAAAGTTGCTGGATGGCAGCTTCTTCTGCAAGCTCATAAGTAAGACCTGTAAAACACACTTTTCAGCGCGCGACTTCTCACTAGTTACGCGCTGCAGGTTTACATAACATGATGACGTAACAAAGATGTGATTTTCATATATAAAGACATGCAAGGGCTTAGCGCTGGTATAATAGCAATGACCATGGAGTTGCAGAAACCAGCAGATCAGAAAGTTATTTTCTGTCCAGTTTCCTCTCTGTACTCTCTCTCAGTCTTAAGTGAGGGCGGAGACAGCTTGCTTGCCGATTGTTTCACATTCAGCGAGGAGGTAGCGCCTGGTTGGATAGGGTACAACCCCCAAAAAATCACAACCATAACCTCAAATGACATGTTCAGACCAACGACGAAAAACACCCACATCGTCTACTCGAAGAAGCAGATGTTCCGAGTGAGAGATCAAGAGGATATCTCGACATTTGAGTGTGTTCTGGAAAGACCAGTTTTAATGTGCGTGACACGGCGTCAGCATTGTGGTGCCTCGGTCAATGTTTCGCCGCCTGATACAGAAAACTGCCCCAAACATATGGTTAGTGGCTTCGATATTGACTTTGCAGTCATATTTCCACCTGGTGTATTAAAGCAAGCATTGAAAGACACATTGGGACTTATCCGCCTGCAACTAAACAGGACGCAAAAATTTTGCCTGATGGTCGACTTGAAACAGGTTTTGAAAGAGCTCATTCCTCAGGAGCTACAAGCGGCTGACTCCTTAGAATACGTCTCGTGGCACAACACAGCCTTTTGGATAACAAACCACTGCAAACCACACCAGTCACTAATGTACGTCAACAGTCTTCTATTCTGGACAGCTCTGTTTCCTTTTGCGTTTTTTGCAGCTCTGCCGTACCGCGCCGGGCGCCGCCTGCTTTGTAGAGACGAACGCCTTTCGTTGAGATATCCAATGGAGTTCAAAGTTGGTGCGCGTTGTGACGACGAGAAGGTTGTGGTATGTGTTTGGTGTAACGATCCGCCACCACCAGGAGAATACAACAAATACAAAGACAGATACACTTTGAATATCACACAGTTTGAGAGCCTCGAACCGTTGTTGCGCGCGTCGGACATGATCAAGTTTGACTTCAGCAAAGACGATGAAGAGTATTGAGAATTGAACACATCAGATATAGAGTTCTTCAAAGTTATTCGCGGTTACAGCTATAGGATCGGAGTCACGGAAATTTTCTCCCGGCTTCCGCAGCACGACTTGTAAGCAACCTACAACTATATTTAATTACCCAGCTATATAACACGAACATAGAATATTTGCTCGACTTCTTGTCAGAATTGTTTCACTTTTCAGACGGTTGATTACCACAAATTGTACATTTTGAGTCAAACTTGAGGTTTGACTCAATAGAGTACTTTTAACTCACGACTATTGAAGTGTTTGTAAATAATGACGTGGGTTAATTGTAAGAAATTTATGAGATGGTCATGTTTTATCTTAGCAAGATTTTCAACAGTTGAAATTTTTGAACTTGCTAACGCTAGAAACAAGCGGCCTTTCAGACATAAAATTTACTTGCGTTTAGAGACTGAGCAAAGTAATAGGTTTCGAATATTTTTGTAATACACGCTTCTTCTAGTACAGATTACAACTAAAGTTTTTTTATTGTGATTAAACAAGCCCTTAACAAAGAACTCGCTAACCTTTTGAAATATAGATAAAAAAAGAAGAGGTTTCTTGAATCTAATTAGTGACCAGCTTAATTTGTCTGGAGAGTTCATTGAAAAGAACACAAAGCACTAAATCGACAAGCGCAAAGGTAATGAACTTCTTTGTTGAAAAAAAAAAAAAAATTTCGCATTAAACGAGTTCCTATTGACAACAGAGGTCAAAATCGAATTTTCAACACCAGGCAAAAAGATCGTGAATCTTCATTCATCAAAAACCACGTTTTTAAAAGAAATTTCTGTGGCGAGTACATTTGATGTTTTAACGAATGCAAACGTTTGTTCCAAAATGGCAGCCAGTTTGTTATTCTTTTGTTTATATCGTAATTAGCCCTCTTTGCCTCGTCAATATGTACAAAATACAAAAGAATTTCAAAGTGAAAATGAAGCAAAGAGGACTAATTAACATGCAAACAAAAAAATAGTAAATTGGCCCCCATTTTGGTCCAGGATAAGGCTGGCTGGTGGAGATTGTGTGTGTTTATTTAGGCTAGTAATTTTTCTGCTTCAATATCACGGGCAGGCTGCTAAGCTAAGAGGCTCCTGTTTTGTTGTTCTGTCGCAGCTAGACTGCAAAACAGTCGTTTTCGGACGTTTTCGGAAGGCGCGATCCTCGCGTGTGAAGCGCGCGAGCCTCACACGTGTAAGGCGAGAAAACTCGTATTTTTTAGCGTCTCTCCCCATTCTCCCTCGCCATTTTTGCACTCGCTCCAGACCTTTCGTTCGAATATTGACCGTCGCTCGCGTTCGCAAAAAATACGACTGTTTTGCACTCTATGCCGCAGCGAAAACAACTTTAAAAATCACCTGATTTCAGGTTATATCACATTCTTTCGGCCTTGCAGTCTCTACTGCAAAACGAAGCTCTCGTTTCCTTTCTCAGTATTTCCATA
The DNA here is from genome assembly GCF_042242905.1 of Orbicella faveolata. NCBI lineage: Eukaryota > Metazoa > Cnidaria > Anthozoa > Scleractinia > Merulinidae > Orbicella > Orbicella faveolata. The sequence continues at coordinate 1,065,874 of NW_028301564.1, read as the reverse complement.
CCTGTTGTAATAATTTCTTTTCGTAAAATTTCTGATAAGTAATTTATATAGAGGTAGGTGATCTTTGCAAACTCATTCTCGTCCCCAGGGCTGCCTGTTCTTCCTAGCCGGCGGGGTCCTGGCACGAAAGTAAGACGTGCCTGTGGATCGGAGCTGACATAATTCGATTGGACATATTTTTGGACTCAGCTGATTCAACCCTGGTTTCCTATCTAAAACTATCGCTGGCTGATATTTAAGTAAAACCGCTCAATAAGTTTAAAACTGGCTTATCGGGAGAATTCTTAGTTGAGTCCACACCGCCAACGGCGAAACATGTAAATATCCGCACTCCCTGTCAAAATTTTACTTCTCTTATAAATTCCCTTTGTCAAAAATCTGTTAAGGTTTGTAGGTGCTGCAACTGAACGATCTTAGTTATATTTTTTGAAAGGAAACCAGCGTTGAATTAGTGAAAATCTTAGTCCAAGAATCTAGTCTGTTGGGGTGAAGGGTTCAGCAGCCATACGGGGCCGAAGGTGGCGCGAGGTCGCTAGGGGAGGAAGAGGACAATGCAGACAATATAAGCCTACCAGTCTCTTGTTTTCTCCCTCTCTATTTCCTTTCTCGTTTCTTCTTTTTTCTTTAGACGTAATTTTAGGTTTAGTGGAGTTATAGAACCCAGTCTATAAACGGAGGTGCTGTAGAATGATGAATTATTCAGGAACCTAATTTTCAAGAATTTTATATTTAGCTATATTTCACTGATAATCGAAAGCATGCAATGTTCTGGCACTCAAGGTAGTTAAACAGTTTCTTTTCTACAATTATTTTTACCTGAAACTTACTTCTTCGGGATTCAGAAATGGGAAAAAAATACAAACAGACACGTCGGTTGATGCAGTTTACCTACGATACATGCAGGCTTGCTCTGACTTTATTAGACTGTAGTTTCTACATACATCAGACAAAACTATCCGGTATTTGTTAATCATTCAATATTTGGCCGTGCCTTCGTGGCTTTCCTTCTGGTATTCAGCAATCCTCCATACATGAAAAGTAATCGTCGTCACAGTCTTCATCTGACACGTCGTTACTCACACTGCAGATATCAAAACGAGCGTCGCAATGCTCGGTACAGATTGCTGCCTGGATGTTGTACCCTTCAGCCTGGTCAACACTGCACACCGCCAGCAACAGTACAAGGCAGCTCATCAAAAAAAACTTCATCTACATAAATATTGGGGAAGAAAACGTACAAAATGATAAAAATTCAAACAGGCATAACAATTGATCCCGATGGTCTCGACATCCCCGAAGAAACATATTAATTGTTTCCTTTTATTATGTTATTTCATTATTTTATTTTGTTTTATTTTACCTTATCTTTAATTTAATTTACACTGTCCGTCAGTTTGGTTTTACGTATTTCCGGTATTACGTAAATATACTGCATAATCACCACTCCGAATATAAAATTTTCATTGTACCTGAAGAAGGCTGGTTTTGGCCAGTACCCCTTAAAAAATCAACTTAAGCTATGTCGGTTTCTGCTTTACATTTTTCAAAACAAGCAAACTAAGCGAAAGAAAAGAACTAGTGAAATTTAGGATAGGCAATCACAAACTAAGGATTGAGACTGGTAGATATGATCAAATTCCAAGGGTTAACAGACTCTGCCCTATTTGTGCATCTAATCAAATTGAAGACGAATCTCACTTGCAATAAATTCTCTATTCTAAGAAATAAATTTTATATAAAAAAAATAGAACATATCATTCCGACTTTTCAACAGTTATCTTCGTTACAAGCCATTGGCGAACTTACGACTTCTTCAAATCATTATATTAGTATTCAATTAGCAACATTTATTTCATCTTGCTTTGATCTTCGCAATATTCTACTTTCAAATCAAACTAATGTAACTTGATTGCTATATCATAACATTGTTATATGATCATGATAATTGTTACTGTTTTAGTTTTACTGTAGTTAACAGAAGCTTTTGCAACATTGTATGTATTTTTATGGTAAAGCCCTGTTCGCAGACGAAAATTTGGGTTTAGCGTTTGCAAACTGAAAATTTTGTAATCACCAATTTTTGTTTTCGTAATCCTGTTCGCACATGAAGATGCGAATTTTTTTTAAGTGACGGATGTCAGTTAGTAATTTGATCAATTTACCATCAAGATGTCGTGACATGTTTTAAAGGGGAAGGTTTCATACTTGGCATTTTTTCTCTTTGTTCCCTTTTTCGTGTTTTCTGTGCTTCTAGTAGCTACAGCAGTCGTCTGATCTTCAGTGGATGTTACGGATGTGGATGCTGTGTTCAGCGGATGTGGATGCATTGTGAATCCGCTCAAGTTTGCTGCGATGGAAACTGTAAGAAGTACTGCTGTTGCGTAGCGATTTGGGAATCGTAATAACTTTGATTACCCTGATCTTGATCTTGGTATCATTGCGAGCCATAATAATTGAAGTACCATGGATCGATGTTGTTTCTGTGCGGATCCATCTAGCTCAATTAAAATGGCGGGAAGTCATACGGTCACGTTCGCTTCGTAATCCATATGTTGCGAAATTTGATGACCCAATGACGGATGGATGTCAAGGAACAAAGGATTTTCTCGCCTGACAAAATTTTTACAGCCTCCAAAGCTAGTCGACGGAATCTTTGAAGTTTCGTTGCGCTTGCAAAAATTTTGGTGGGTTCAAAAAATCGTTCGCACTAGAAATGGCTGCGTGTTGACAGATTTTTTGGCAAATCAAACAAAATTTCGCGTAGTGCGAACAGGGCCTAATACAAATAAAGCGTAGTTTTTGTTGTTGTTTCAAAATGATAAACATTCTTCTACAAAACAAATGTGTTGAATTAATGTGTTTTATAGAGAAAAAAACTAACTTCAAAGCCCGATGAAGCTAACCCACGATAAGTGAGAATTTTGATTTCAGTTTTGTAACTTTGCTGTGAGGTTTTCTGTTTATTTTAAAGTATTTATAAAGTGAAAAAATTTTCTAGAACAGAAGAATTCTTCGGATGGTGCACGCGTAAGGACCTGAGAACTAGTGCGGTAACATTTTGGAATGTCGTGTTGTGGTTCAAAACTTCCTTTATCGACCGCTTTATGAATTCTGTGGCGACCGAGAAATGATCAATCTATTTTTCGTTAATTTTCGCTATTCGTTGGTAAAGAGGCTCCGAAGATTTCCAAAGATTGGCTTCGGTCCTCGAATTGATCCGCAAATTTACATAGGTCGTGATCCGAAGACTTCTGACGATGAACTGAAGACTTCTGAAGGTTTGGAAGATCATCGAATGTTCCCGATAGTATTCCGAAGATTACCGACGTCATCACACCAATTTTCGTCATTCCAAAAATATACTGTGCTTTCGGCAAGCGACCAGGAGATTGCGCCATCGAAACAGCAATTAACGTGCAGCGAACTCTACAAAACGTTTTCAGTTATTAGCCAGTTACTAGCATGAAGGTTTAAACAGCAGCAGCCGGGCAAGTTGTTAGGGAATAGTAATTTTAAGTCTAGCAACTTGAAGCCACAGATGATAGTTCTATTTTTACGTATGAAAGCTTGAACCCCGACCTCTCAGCACTGAGTCGATCTAGAACAAATCCATCGATCCCTTGGAAACGAGAACAAGAACAAACTTCCTTGTGTTTTTCAAGCATTCTAAATATGCCTGGATTTAGTTATGAAAACAGTGTTAAAGAAATCGCTCTACACTCAAGCGTTTTTTCTTTGCCACAGACTCCAAAGTAGACGACATAAATACTAAAAGGAATGTCAGTCTTTTTTCCTCCACTCTCTTATCTTCCTCTTCTTGCTCTTCTCCCTCTATTTTCTGTTTCTTTTTCATCGCTTGGATCGATCTTAAGGCCTTTAGAAGTCGTGAAATCAAAGTGCGTGTGGGTGATTTGATGTAAACTATTGACACGATTTTCATAACACCAGTCACATGTAAATGAAATAAATTCTCGTCGCGATATCATTACCTCGAAAAAATCGCTGCTGCAACGGTATCTTCGCAAATAAAAGCAATCTTTCTGTTACATTTTCTACTGATGATCTGCGGCCTTAATCGTAACAGGACAATAAACCCTACCTTGAATTATCAAGTCTGTCTTCGACTTCGCTTCTTCCTGGTTCTTCCTGTTAAAGCTCTTCTCAAAACTGAGTGAACTGATTAACGAATGCCCAAAATATAAGCCTTTCTCACCAATTACCGTAGTAAGAAGCGGAAATTTGAGATTAATAAGTCAATACCCTACGCAATACGCTGCAAATTGGCTCGGAGAGAAATGTTTGCCCCTGCCTTCGGCTTTAAGATTACAAATTTTAAGTCCTTCTTTGAACTGCCGGAAAAAAGACACAACTTAATCGGCAGGAACTTATGATTTTTTGGCTGGAAGTATTTTTTTAGTTATTGAATCAACTATTAATTTAATAGCTATAAGTAAAGTTGCTTTCTTTAAATTGTCACAAAATAGTTACTCCGCGTGTTTCAATGTTAGTTTTACTGTTACTTTTTACTATGCGTCAAGTCTGACGCTGTTTAGAGCGCTGTCTTAAACGAAAGCCTCGGCAATTAAACCAAACGGTCAAGCTTTTTTTTTTTTTTCATTTGAAGTGGATCACCCAAACTCACTTTCGTGAAAACACTACAATAATATATTTCTTTTTGCCGACCTCAACATCTTTACTCAGGCTCTTAGTTTACTCCCATTTTTTTTTCTTCCAGTTCCCCGATATTGTGGTAGTGGTGATAAGGAAAAGCTTATTGTAAAATCTCAATTTAAAAGTTAACAAATTAAGCACACTCCCCTGCTTCCTAAGATTTGAAAACAATTAGAGTCTATCATAGTGATGTTATAATTTTTCCACAGATTTTCATTTCACCAATTTACAATTGGCACTAAGAGAAACAATATTGTGTTACCAAATTATGAGTTTAATGCGGAAATGAACGCAGATTTTAACCTCTACGTAGAGAAGAAGGATACTTTTTCAAGTTTAATTACGGAATTTCTTCAGTTGTTATTAAATCTTCCAAAAAAGAACAATACTTGAACGAAACCCTTCTAATGCCATTAAAATTAAAAATTCCGAAATTATATCTCAACAAATTGCTGCAAGGTGATACAATTAACCAAAAACAATCGATAGAAGTAACTGCGTAATGGTGAAAAAGTGTCATTTACACCAGTTAACAAAAATATTTATTTTTTTCCGAATAAGTAACAAGAGACCTGTTTGTTTCTCAAAATCACTGAAAAGTGGTTTTCCCCTTGCCGCATTCATTGCAATCTTTCCCAAAAACTGACAGTGAAATTCGAATAATTTTCCTGCATGAAATGCTTGTAGATTGTGAATGAAGAAATCTTATTTTCAAATCTGTTTGAACCAGATAAGAAAAGATTTTTGACAGCGTATCGAATATTGACACAACGTAATCATCACAGATATCAGTGCAATATTGTTATGCCAAAGAAATTGGCCTAAGAATAAATACAGAGGAAAACTTCTTTTGATCGCTTCCATGATGGACAAAGAATTGCGAAACATTTCCACATAATCCCCCTTTTGGAAAACGAACTTGTACTTTAGTTTGTCGACGATTTTATACACTTATCATATACTGTTTTACAACTGAATTCAGAATATCATAGCACCTCCTGAAATCTGTCTCTTGACTAATTTTCTGATATCAAACTATAAAAAAAGTCGAGGCACCCCTCTGAATATATGGTGACTGTGACAAAATTTGCCAGAAGCTCTAAAAATTCCCTGCTTTGATGCACTTTGAACACAAGTTTTTTAAGTTGCTTCAATAACTTCCAATGTTCCTGATAAAACTAAGAATTGTTCCCATTTAATTGATATGCTCGTCCTTGAGGTTTTGTTCCGTCTCTCCCAAAATCAGCCCAATCTAGAGAAGCCGGGATGGCGCAGTGATGAGTTTGGGTTTGATTCCGACCTGATGCATATGTGGGCACAGGGAGGCCAGACAAACTGTTTGTGTTCTGTGCACATTTACATTTTTTATAGCAAATGTGTGGGATTCACTCGTCCAAACATGACCCGCCTAGATTAGCTCAGCTATCCGCGGGCATGTTACAATTGTAATTTTAATTTGATAGCAAATAAAATGTATGTATGTATGTATGTAAATGTATGTATGTATTCACAGAACACTTTGCAGAATTGCATAAAATCAAGAAAATAAGAACAAATACTTGCTCGATAAAAGTAAATGTATCTTATATATCGTGTACTGTCGTTCTTTTCGCTCAAAATGACCAATTTCAGCAGGTTTAAAGGATTCAGTTTACGTTCGCTGTTTACTATACATATAACTAGTGTAGCCAGAGCTATGAAAGTGCCGCGGAAATTTGGAAGTAGTGTGCAATTTGGAAAAAGGATTGCTTCTTATAAGGGAGAAATATTAAGGGGGTATATACAGTTTGAGAGGTCTGAAGGTGGTGGAGTGTGCCTGTGTGTTTGTTGCAAGTTTTGTGACATAGATATTCAGCACCTTTTTGGGTTTAATTCTGAATGCCAAAGTTACAGTGGTCAGTTTACTCTGCAGGAGCAGGAGCAGCAGTTTCACTAGTCCAGTTCTGGCTCTCTCTCTCTCTCTGTGTGTGTCACGCAATGCTACCGGCGCAGCACTGCGTGACAGAGGGAGGACCAGAGCTGAACTCCACTTTCACTAGTGTTTATTTATTCTTTAACATCGGGACTGCTTGAGCAGTAGTACCACTGGTGTTTATTATTTGTTGACTTTGAGAGTGCTGGACCATCGTAGTAATAGTTTCTTAATTATTTTCGAAGTTACAAGTGTATCGCGGGACGGGGGGACTTGCAGGAAAAGTTGAAGTAATATATCAAACACGAAAACACGTGTTTGACCACATTTCCGTACACCGAGAAGAGAGTTGAAAATACGACGCGCTGCGGAGTATTTTTGACGAACTTCGAGGTGTTTGGAAACGTGGTCAAACACTGTCTTGAGTGTTTGATATATCTTTTCAATCGAAACTGAAAGTAAGGAGAAAACGGAGAAATAAAATCGTAAAAATCTATGCTAATTAAGATCAGATATCCAAACCTGTCTCGGTCATGATTTCCTTCGTTTAAACTTGATGAATTATTAATGAGTTTGAGAACTTCTTATCAAGTACTATGTGACAGCGGGATGGTGAGACTACGGGAGCAGAATGATGTTGTTCCTGCAATCTATTACTGCTGCTGAAGAACCGAAACTCAAGATTTTTTTTTTGCTTTTTTCTTTATGAAGTTGCATTGTTCATTAAGTAAAGCACGTAAGATTAAAGCTCTCAAAAGCTCTCTTTCGTCTGCGGCGCTGAACATGAATACATGAAAGCATGTCAAAGTCACCAAGGTGTGAAAAATCCGCTGCACAATTCAGCATGCAAGAAGCACATGGCAACTGCTGCACAGTGTAAAACGACAAACCAGAAAAAGCATTAAAAAAGTCATCGAAATTTGTGCGAATATCTGCAAGCCCTGACGAAAAAATCTCAAAATGCTTGTTAAATTTCAGTGCGAACACATGAAAGTCTGTCAAAGCTACCGAGGTGCGAAATTAAGCAAGAAGCACATGGAAGCTGCACAAGTAAACGACAAAGCTATCAGAGAGAATACGTCAAAGCATATACGATTGAAATTGTCAAAACGCTAATAAAATATTAGTGCGAATTGTTTGTTTTTTTTTTTTTGCAAGACTTTCCCGTCCGCCAAAAGATCCGAACTGCGAAAATTATCCAACATAATGACAGACGACAATGCTATCAGAAACGGCACTTTTAAGCTTACAGTGTAACTTGTTTACGGCGAACCTGACATTATCAACCTATTTGCCGTAATATTTATATCTACAAAAGATTCCAATGAAATCGTCATCATGCACAACAGAAGTTCCCACTCACCTGAATGCCGCGGTGTCGAAATTGCGATGACCAATTTTCGATGTATGAAAATTCAGCCTAACACAACAGACCTAACCAGCACGAGGCTCTGGGGAATAAACCCCACAAACTCTGTAGTTATTCCCCAGAGCCTCGTACTGAGGTCTATAGTTTTAGGCTAAATTTTAACATATCGAAATTGGTCTATTCCGTCTTGTTATTGTCTTTGATTCATAGCGAGGCTTGACAAAATCTCGGTTTCGCCTCCATTTCTTTTAAATTCTGATTGTGAACTGCTGCTCCGCAGCCATTACACGCATTCCTGTCGATGTTCTTTTACGTCAGTTATTGTTTAAAAGGAAAATGAGTTGTTCAATTCGGTCGTACTTTTGGCGGAGATAAAAGATTTCCTCTTGGCCTTCGTTGATTGAAAAGCAAACTGAAAGATCGTACTGATTAGCTGCAGACTATCCATGCATAGACTTGCAATTTTTCTACCTCTCTCGGCAAGAATGCCAGTAACACAGTACTTTATCATTGACTCAGACAGCAGGGTGTATTCTCACGGGAGGTCGAACCGTAAAGTGCAAATTGGCAATAACACTGGTACCAACGATACGCAATGGTGACCTATTCATTACAATCCTGAGCAAAGGGCTTCAGCTCAAAGACTGTTATTGCTCGGAGCGAAAAATATTTGCCATGTTTTCTGTACGTGCCGGGTAGCGGTTTTTCCGTGAACCAAACATAAACCGCGACGGTATCTTTAGAATTTGCTGTGAACTTGAGCGCCGTTTTCAAGTTGATATGACCATCCTCGCAGAAAATTCGTCGTGTTAACCTGTGCGGTAGCGCTGCAAATAGAGAGAATGGAAAAAGAACCACCCAGAAAATGAAGCCGTTTATATACATTAAAGAATGATGTGGTTTGCAGTGATTTGTCAGCCAAAACGCTGTGTTATGCCAGGAAACAAACTCCAGCGAATCTTCGTTTTGTAGCTGTGTGGGAGTCAGTTCTCGCATCATTTGCTCGATGTCAACTCTAATGCAGTTTTTCTTTCTTGTTTCAATCTTTCTCTTAATGATCTTCAAGCTTTCACTGATCTTCTCCCTTAAACACCAGGTGGGAAGATCACAGCAAAGTCAATGTCAAACCCGTTCATATATAGCCTTAATTAGTTCTCTTTGCATTGGGTTCAACGATAACAAGTTTTTCTCGGACTTTAAAAGCAGTGTTTTAGCATTGGGGCAGTGATGTCGCCTCGTTACACACATCAATACGGGTTTTTCCAAAATGTTGCTTAACACGCTTAAATCGGCTTCAATCCTCAATGACACCATTTGCTTTTTCACATCCACCATGGTGTTCACTTGACTCATTGGACAAAAACTGTCGTTGCAAGATAAAACTGTGATTCTCTCTGGGTTATACTCAATCCATCCTGGTTTAACTTCTGTGTCGAAATAAAAACAATCTTTTAACATTTGACTCTCTTGAATGCGTTTGATAACAAGGCAACGCAGACATGTAACAGGGCAAAAGATAACCGCATTGTCCATAATGTACAATCTCTCGGAATCTCTAGAAACTTTCAAGTTTTTTGGGCGATACCATACATCTTAACACTCCTAATGGAACTCTGATCTACTTCAACAGTTTAGAGACAAACAACATGAATGCCACTGGATTTAAGTCTGTCCAATTAAACAAAACAAAACAAAACAAAACCGGTGAAAAACCTGCTGTTTGATGCGCATCACCGAGTTCTTTAGCGTACAAGATTTTTTTTTGTCCAGAGGGATTTTACGCTCAGTTAGTAAACAGGATGTTATTAGAGAATTTTGGGTATTCTGGAGTGTTCTGATAAACGTTGCACTGAGCTTTTTACTACAAGCAATTGGTTTATATATTATGCCGTAAAACCCTACAACAAAACTGAAAAAGTACTAAATAAAAGTCACACTTCGGTGACAAACATAACAAAAAAACACAACGACAAGAATTGTTTTGACACGGTTTGCCACTGAATTTGACAAGGCCAGAGTACTTGTTCACGAACTGCAACTGACCGTACCACACAAGCAGGAGAAGTAATGGAAGAACTGGGTCTAAATTACTTGGCCACGGTTTCCGCAGTGTACATGATCCCGAGACATAATCAGGTGGCTATTTCCTGATCTTCAAATGAACTGTATATCAACGTGTGCTCTGAGCGTGAATAATAAATCATTCTGGACCTCTTGTGTTGAATAAAGCTCCTATACACGGTTGGTAATCTCATTTATAACGCCCCGTCCACACTATACGGAGTATTTGAAAACGGAGGTTTCACTCTGAAAACGCATCAAATGTTTTCCGTCGACACTACGCAGGAGGAATTTAAAAACGCAACAATCACCGCTCATTTTGGATTTGTGTTTGAGGAAAGGAAAATCACATGATTATCGTGACGCCATCGTTTTCGGAAAGCCCCGTTTTTCGTTCACACGAAAACGAAAAGCCAGCGTTTTCAAATTCCTCCAGTTTGAAGAGCATTTTCGAAAAGTTCCGTTTTCGTGTATGATTTTAATAGTGTGAACGGTAGGCCTATTAAACTATAGAAATAAATTAAATCTCGGGCGTAGTGTGGACCCTGCATACTGTAGCTGGCTCGTTGGCGGGAATATTGTCGAATATGAGCCTGCTGATAGGCAGCGGCTTAAGCCATTAGTGGTCTTCGTTGATCATTTGTTCCTTGTTTCAATCGTGCTTCCTTTTATTCTGTGAAATGTGCCATGGTATTTCGTAACATTTTGCATATTTAGGCCATTCAAGAATTATATGGAGCAAGAAGTCAATGACATCTCCGAGGCCGAGTTGTTTTCGTACTTTTTGTGGTGACGAGAAGCCTTCAATAATTTGTGACGAGCTTCATCACAAACTCTGAAAGATTTCATTCTTGCCAGACCAGTGAGTTTGACCCTTTCAACGATTACGAAATCGTAACAATTATCAAAGAATTATCATCCAGACGGGGTATTTGACGACAGATCCAGACAATCGATTACAATTGTACTTGATCTTTCATATATTCAGTTGTTTACGTACAGTGTACTTGAGTTTAGTGCTTAGTGGCTTAATTTCCTACGATCGCAATCCATAAGGTGTTAAGTTTATTTTTGTACAAGGAAAATGGTAGACTCTTCATCATCTACAATGAGTGTGGATCTTAGCATTATGAAACGGATGGTCAAAGACTTCACGGCCGGAGCCATTGGAGGCACTGCATGTGTATTAGCTGGCCAACCTTTTGACACTATTAAGGTCAAGATGCAGACTTTCCCTTCGCTTTTTAAAAGTGCATTAGATTGCGGCGTGAAAACGATGAAACAAGAGGGATTCAAGGGGTTGTATGCTGGCACAATTCCCTCATTAGCCGCAAATATTGCGGAAAACTCTATTCTCTTCTTGTTCTATGGTCAGTGTTTAACAGTTGTGAAGAAAATTGTGGGAAAGCAAGATGAAAAGGAGTTGAGTGTATTAAACCGAGCATTTGCTGGGAGTGGAGCGGCAGTTTTCTCTTCGTTTGCCTTATGTCCGACGGAATTAGTTAAATGCAGGCTTCAAGCTCAACACCAAATGAATATTATGGCAGGGAAGACTGGAGTCAAGAGGTACTGACTCGTTATTTACTGCTATATTGAATTTAGTTCTAGGCATTGCCATAATGCCCACTTCATGGGTTCCCACTAGAGTGGCCTCCCCCTAGACCAACCAAGGGGATTGTATACAAGTTAAGTAGTTAAACAGGGGACTTTGGCGGGTTTTATATACCCCCTATACATGCCCCTTGGTTTCATTTTTCACTGACATGTAAATTTCCCCTTAATCCCCTATTTCTCCTCTTTGAAACTTCTAACAAAGTCTTGAATTTCCTGACTCTGATTAAAAGATTCCACATAATGCCCCTCCCCCCTGGGAGAGGAGGTGGGGAGGCGATACTCCCTCTAATGGCCTATACAGGGCGGCTTTGCCTGAAAGGGGTGTGGGGCAGAGCCTCCCTGTATAAAACTTGCACAGTGCCCCCTCTTCCCCTGGGCATAATGCCCCCACACTCCTCAATATTTCACCATGGGCTGGGATCAACTCAAGGGGAAAGCCGATAATATGAACACTGCATACAGTAAACTTAAATTAAAGAAATGTTATCTGGTTTGTGAAAATATTTACTGGGTGATTGATATATGGAAATAATAAAGTCCCAAAGTAGTAAGGTAACCTTTGAATGGTACGTCTATTTATGCACACATAAATATCATACGATCTTCACTGTTTGAATCATTTTCCTCTTCAGCGGTGTAATGCAAGTGACAATGCAAATTATCCGTGAAGATGGCTTTTTGGGTCTTTTTCGTGGAATGATTCCAACATTGGTCCGTGAGGTGCCAGGGTACTTTTTCTTCTTTGGAGGCTATGAGCTGAGCCGTTACTTCCTTACACCAAAAGGAAAAACTGTTGATGACATTGGTGAGAATATTTCTATTTAATTTTCAACAGTTATCCAGCTTTCAGGTGAATAAAAGTTGACGTAAGGTGTGCAAGATCGATGGGTATTTTCTATTGTATTTTATAATTTTAACAGTCATTCAACCAGAGCCAACAACAATATTTATTACTTGCAAAAAATTTCGAATGATTTTAATTTTGGACAAGACAGTGTCTGAAAATAAAACTGTCTGAAATTTTTAAGCGTCTGAAATTTTAAGCATCCGAAACATATAATATTATTATTATAGTACAGTATTAAATTTTTAAGTAGTGCCAAAGCTCTAAGTTTCCTTTATGAAGTAAACTCTTGTTGAGACAATGCTTGAGAAACATAACAGCTTGATAGAATTTGTGCTATTTTCTTGTCGGTGTATATGTTAAACCTTGAGGGTGCAGTTATGTAAAACTATAATTTTCATAGATGCTATGTCAGTCTAATAAATTTGAGTTTTCTAGGCGTAAATTCATGTCAGCTATGTTTCATCGCAGTGTCTGAAATTTGTGTCCAAAATGTTTCCGAAATGAGATAGAAAGTGTCCAAAAATTAAATGTCCGAAATTTTAATGTCCTAAATTTTTTGCAAGTAATGTACCCTGTAAGTTTTTTTTTCACGTCATATATATAGCAAGGCCTACATTAAATCATAAATATTTCATTACACATTGCCTTGGCAGGTGCTGTAGGACTTATTTTTTCCGGTGGTATGGCAGGTGTCTCTCTCTGGCTTGCGATATTTCCTGCTGATGTTATTAAGTCTCGTATTCAGGTACCACTATACATGTACTTCATTATTATTTCATCTGTTATCTTATCCTCCAGTCTAATGCTCCTCATTTGAAGGGATGCGTGGAAAAAACTCTAAAAGACTCTTGATCTCATTTCAAATTCTCCTTTTTTGTACAAGGAAGAGAAAAGCAGTATGCTAGGAGAATCTTGCAGTCTATCAGATGCCACTTAAAGTCTTTTTCGATGTATCCCTTCATCAATCTGATGGTAGTTTCCATGGTCACTCGTTTTTGCTCATATGAAATCAGATTCGTAACTTAAGATGCTCTAAGCATCATAGTTTTACCAAATGCTTCTCTTTTGACAGATATTAACTCAGGGCTCTGATAAAGTACCAGGATTCTTTGAAACTGGCATTAAGATTCTTCGCAATGAAGGTTTGTGGATTTGAATCACACTGTTTACCTGATGTCCCATTTATCTTAGTGGCTGCAAGTCATTAGCACAAACATGCCTTTAGTAAATTACATAATATCATTCAATTGTACTGGACAAAGTGTTTGCCCCCAGATCACATATTTGTTGTTTTTATGTTCAAAAGATAAGAGATGATTAACTTTTGGGCACTTTGTAGAAACTAAACAAATACATTTTTTATGTCTGAACTTGGCAGAAAGTAGTTTTTCTTCCATCTTAGATGGGTAGAGGTGAACTCTGAGAATAAGTCATTCTCAATCCTTAACAAATACATCCTCAGTCCATACAGAATGCAATGTGCTAAGTAAACATATAAGACATGTAGACACACATGGGAAATGATGCGTTGATGCGCATTACAAGTGGGGCCTGATTTTGGAATATGGGTATTCATTAGGGAAAAAACCCCAATATATTTATTTTATTTGGTGGGGTTCGGAGGGGGAGGAGGAGGTGCAGGCCATTGTAGGGAGTAAGACTGAATTGAATTATAGCAGAGTAGGTTACATATCCTTGTGAGTAACAATGACTTTTCTCAACAGGGCCAAGAGCTCTGTACAAGGGTCTGGGACCAACACTGGTGCGATGCTTTCCTGCATGTGGAGCTCTGTTTGTGGCTTATGAAGGAACACAGAAACTTTTGAACAATGTATAGATCATACACTTCTTAACAGTGGTTTCCAATTATTGTTTTATATTTAGATTTTAGCTTAGTATTATTGAAGTGCCAAGCACTTGAAAGCACAATGTAATCCAGTCAATTATTTTTAATTAATTTTCTCCTTAATGGCGGAGAGAACAGGTTTAGTCTGATTTGAAAGAGCACCAATGTGCAAAAACTAATAAAGTCATCAAAGTTAACAAATTCAAACCAAAGCAGACTTGTGAAGTACATCCACAGTCAACTCGTAGTCTTTGTACATTATTTTATATTGTTTATTTGCGTCAATGTTTGTCCCTTTCCCTATATCTCTCTTTTTAAGACAAGATATTTAACATTTTGCTCGAGGCAAACTTAACGAAAAAAAAAAAAAATTATATCATGGGAACATGCAAGAATTGTAATAAGAAATAAATGATTTACAGCTTCAATGCATTTTTAAACAAAATAATATTTTGGAAGAAATTGTCCTGGCCTGCGAAATTATCACAAGCACAATATTGTGGCTTATATTTTTTTGAATTAATGCACTGCAAGCTTAGTTTATTACTGTGTATTTGGGTTTTCAAACTGTGCAAAAAAGAAATCTGGTAAAATATAATATCAAGATTATGTTTATCGCAAGTGAATAGTTAATGTAAGTGTCAATTACTTGGTCTAGTTTGGAGTTACTGATCATTGGGTAGTGTAGAATATTAGCAGAAAAAAGCAGTACTTATACATGAGATTTTCATGAAAGTTTAGCCTAAGTGTGGAATGTTGAAATTCACAGTGACCGTTTTGAAAATGTATTTCAGCAAATTTTAATTTGTGTATTATGATCCCTGCCCAGAAATGTTTTCCTAGTTCAGTATATCAATTAGATGAGATGAAGTCACAAGTTTTGGAGTGATTAACTGTAAAAGTGTCACTAATGTAGTTAACCTGTTAAATACTAAATGTCGAGAGTGATTGGGATTTAGTTTGTTCTCATATTATATCATTACATGTATAATGAAGCAAACTGCACATTTCCCCCCAACAAGAGCAAGAGAAAGGAATCAAGGCCAGTAGAAAAAAATAACTAACCAGTGATTGAAATGACAAGGAGTTATTTCTAATCTCCCTGGATTGGAAGTTAGTCCATCTCATTTCGACTGTACTGTATACCAGCTGGTACCAGACAAACTTAGGTTCTTGCCTCAGAAAAAATTGTGAATTTATTTATTTCAGATTCCTGTAAAGGATATGCATTTAAGAAAATGAATAAATACAAAACAGTGTATAAGAGAAGTTATTTTTCTGATATTGCCTTGGAATTTTTTTTTTGTCTGGTTTAAGCTCTGCCATTTATGCAACTAGGTGGAGAGCAAAGAGCAGTGAGAGGAAGTGTTACCCTAGAACACAACACAGTGACGTAGCCAGGGCTTGAACCCAAAGGCCAGGACACTAAGCTTTAGGCCACAATGCCTCCCACAATAAACAATAAATTGAAATTTAACTTATTTTCAATGTGACAAGCACTGAGTATAATCAGTAAGGTCCTCCATTTTGTACACTGACTATACTGGTTCCTGTTATAAAATTCATCTAATATATTGGACGCACTTGCACGGCATTAACGTGCTTATATGAGAATGTGAGTACAGTAGAACTCCTATTAAGCAGCCACCCTAGTGGAAATGGGAGGTGACTGCTTAATTAGGGCTTGACTGTTTGATAGGGGTTTGTTTACATTTTAGTATTTTCACCATTGGGTTAATTTCTTAGTGAACATGGAGTCACTTCAAGTCAGTCATGATAAACGTGTGTTTGAATGTTTTTATCACTTGTCACCTTCTATTTTGGACTCTTATCTGCCATTGCCTCTTCCAAAACAAAGTTAATTTATGTGTCTATTTAAATTTTGAGTGGCTGTTTAATAAAGGTAAAGACAATGGAAAACCCCCATCATGATGTCCAAAAGGTGGCCGCGGCCGCTTAATAGAGGTAGGGATTTTATTTAGTATTTTACTGACAATAATTTCTGGACTGCTTAATAAGGGGTGGCTGCTAAATAAGGGGTGGCTGCTTAATAGAGGTTCCACTGTATTTCTTTGATGTTAAAACTTGTCTAAGACAAAGAGTTAGCTTAAATATTTTTGTCTACCATTCAGCAACTGGATGCAGGAGACCAACGTTTGAAAACACAACAACAAAAAAATAACTTCTCTATGATATTCCAACAGACTTTGACATGATTGGGGCTACAAGGCATAATATTGATAACAAGTACTACCCCATTAAAATAAATAAAATAATAGAACTATTCTTGTGCTAGTTAATCCAAAGGGTTGATCTAGATGACTAGCAATGCAACTCTGACATTTATTTCTGGAAAAAAAAAAAAAACCGGCAAATTACCTACCCTGATGGTAAAATGAGCTGATATTTTTGTTATTCAAATGCTGGATATGTTGTCGTGTTAAATTTTTTTTCATAGTAATGAGTTACATGTAGAAGATAAGAATCATAACTTGAAGGCATAAATATTATGATTTTCAGTTGGAACCTCGGCATCCAATATTACAGTCAAAAAAAACATTTTTAACCTGGCATACATTATTAACATATGACGAACTTTATAGACTTGGTGACTCAAAATCCCATGTTAATGTTACCAACTTCAAGATTTGTGACTTGACATCCCACTTTACTGTTTACAGTTGTTGGTGTTCATAACTGTTGGATTTTTGAGTTACACATTTGATCTGGGCGTGGATGAGACATGACATGCCTTCTTCTCTAAAATAAATAAAGCTATTGTTCTGGGTGATTAGACACCTGAAGGTCAATATGGTAAATATTTATCGCATTGTACTAAAATTGGCGCCAAAGTCTGACGTAACCTTGGTTTCAAACGGAAGCCACGTGGCATGTTAGGAGTCGAGGAATCTAAACAAAAAAATATAATATTTGAGATCAATATAAGTTTGATTACAATTAATCTCTTTCTAAGACTACACTGAAACTAAAATAAGGGTTCCTCTGTATTCTCTATTTTGTCGTTGTTCACCGTGTCCCGTTTTTGCCAAGCTCTTTCGCTCGTTCTGTGGCGGCGTTAACAGCCTTCATCAGAGCTCCTCGAAAACCACACTCCTCAAGGGCATTTATCCCTGCGATTGTTGACCCCCCGGCGGAACAGACGGCATCTTTAAGTTCCCCAGGATGTTGTCCACTTTCTAACACCATTTTAGCCGCTCCAGCACACGTTTTCGCCGCTAATTTCATGGCCTCTTGGCGATTCAATCCAGCTCTCACAGCGCCATCCGCGAGAGCTTCGATCGCGAGGTACAGGTAAGCAGGTCCACCACCAGTTAACGCAGTCATCACATCCATTAGTTCTTCCTCCACATCAAAGCAATATCCCACAGAGGACATCAGCTGATGAACAAACGTGTAATCATCATCCCGAGCAAATTTTCCGAATGTTACAGCCGTGACTCCCTCGCGAAATTGCACTGGAGTGTTAAGCATCATACGAACCACGCGACTTCGGCCGGGCAAGTAATTTTGAAGATAATCCAAAGTCACTCCAGCCGCTATTGATGCTACCATATGATTTCTTGTTACCACAGGAGAAATTTCCTTTAAAACTTCAGGGAAAACTTTGGCTTTTATCGCGAGGAAAACGAAGTTACTTTCTTTCATGATAATTTTGTTGTCGTTAGTCACGTTACAGCCCATTGAACGAAACTGGTTCAAGTCTCTTTCTGACGGAGCGCTGGCAAAAATTTCGTTTGCTTTGATTATCCCGGCGGATAAAAATCCTTTAGCAAGAACTTGTGCGGCCTTGCCCCCGCCAATAAAACCTAACGACGAAATCAAACTCATGACTGCCGGACAGAAGATTACAAATCTACCGATCAATTACTCGACTTGTTCTTTTACCGAAGACAAAGAAGGTTGTGCAATGATCCGTCCAATGAAAACTCGCGCATTTTCTTGGACAGCCAATTAAAACATGGTACATGACAGCAGTTAAAGATGGCTTTGTTACATCTAATATTTTGTCACGCAAAAAAACAACCACAAATGGTTTATCTCCTCAGATCAGCTTTTTTTGGAGACAGGAATCTCACTTTTCGAGACTTAGGGCTACTGAAAGTAAATTCTACTCAAGATTAGGCGAGGAGCTGTTTTCAAGGAGTCTGCTTTCACTTAGATGCAATATACTGAACTATACTGACCGCGATACTCAAATAATTGGTATGAAAATAATTGCATTATCTTTCAAAGACAACAAAGGCATAATAGCTTCCATGTGACCAATATAATAAATTTCCTCGTTCATTCCTGTAGACATGTGATAAAATTTTCTTAAAAAGGCAGTTACGACGACAATGTTTTATGTTAATATCGATATATGTATGCTGAAAAAGAAGAAAGAGGCATTTTTCTTTTGAAATCTTGATTTCATTAACACCAGAAGTCAATATAGAAAACAAGTTTCACATTTCTGTAGACAATCGTTTTTGGTAGAAACAATGCACTTAACAAACGTCTAGCTGCGTAGGTTGGGGTGGTTATAGTTGTGACGCCATGATTACGGTTCGTCATCAGAAAATGCCCCAAAGCAGAATAGAGCAGAAGTTATTCAGGCATTTTAATAAGACACTGACTTTGCTATTTGTGTACATATGCCTCAATTTAGAACTGAATCTAAATATCCAGTAACTACTGAGAAGTTTGACGACAAACAAATCCCTCGTACTATGTGAAAACGTTTTTAAAAGAATTAATTGATTTCTCAAGCCGTTCAAGATGACATCAAAGCACTTTCTGAATGAAACATCTTCCTAATGGCTTGACAGTGGGAGGAAGAACTCCTCAGGCATTTCCTGTTTTTTTTATCTGATTCTATGAAGAACTAGATGCATGACGCGGTCAATGAGATATTTTTGCTCCTGCTTTGCTGCTATTTTTATCAATTGAGAACCACGGGCACGTAACGGACCTGTACGTGGGCGGACCTGTTCTTAGAAATATCTGTCCTCCAGAGATGCATTGCATCACTGACCACTGACCGTCATCGACTGAATTCTGAGCTCGAATAAGGTCGCTTCTCGAGCACTGTAATCAGTGGCGGATCTAGGGGACGGGCCCGTTCCTCCCTCCCCCCCCCCCCCCCCCCCCGCTATTTGAGTGAAAAAGAAAGAAATTACAGAAGGAAGAAAAGCCGGAAAGGCAAGCAAAAAAAACAACCGCTCCCCCGCCCCCCTTAGCTTAGCTCAAGGTCTGGATATCGCCACTGGTAGTTGCTGGTTGTTCGTTGGAGTCTGTCTCGGGCAAACTCCCCCTAGCCTCTACCCACCCCCAATGAAAGTCAAGATTTGGCCCCGGACCCACAACCCTATATAAATAGTGTAAAGAGGATTGAAGACTTCAAGTGCGTGCTGGGCTGCAGGCCATTGACAACTTTTACAAGGAAATTTGCAGAGAGGTCGAGACATGTTGGGAAAAAGAACAGACTCTGATGCAAATTTACGGTTTTATGTGCTACTGCTGTACTGCAAAGAAGGTGAGTGTATGAAGTAACAGACTCCCTCTTTCGCTTAGTCCATCGAGTGAGACCGTAATTAAACCGCGAGGAAAAATGGCCGCGTGAAAGTCAAATAAAGCAATATAAGAAAAGTTGCTAGCAACGAGAACTGGATTGCTTTAAAATGCTTGCTTGATTGCTCGTTAATACTTTGCGGCTATGATGGTTCCTGATGAATTCTGATGAGCTTGGTGTGAACGGAAAAATTTTCCTGTCAGTAAACAAAACAGCGGCCTTTTAGTTGGCTACTAACTCATATATGTTTGCCAATAACTAGACCACCGAGAGGACTAGTTTGCCGTTTTTTACTTTTTATATCTCGGGATTTTTGCTGATTCAGGTCTGCTGAAGCTGGTTTTGCCTTTAGAAGGTTTCAAGATTTGAGAATGACGTCATATACACATTGGTCGTCTCGTACCCAGACCTCACTCCCAAGGCAGCTGCTTTCATTGCAGTCACCGCTTTCACAGAACGAAAAATGTGGAGAAAATTCTTAAAACCTGGCAACAAAGAGTTTGAAAGTGCACTTCTAAAGTTGGCAAGTGAAACAGGAGCTCCTAAAGATGTAGCCGAGAAAGTTCTGCGGGAATGCAATGGCGATTTCACGTTAGCAAAACAAAAGCTTCAAGGACAGAGCTCAAACATGGCTTCCAAAGGAGCTGACGGGAAAGTTCCGTCCACGTCTTCTTCGTTGCCCTACACAGACTCTCCGCCACCTTATTCGGAAGCGGTCGAAGGAGCTACGGCTTTACCAGCACCACTACCACCACCATACGTTAGTCAAGAAAAAGATTCTCTTTTGGGTGAATTAAAAGCCGTTTTTCCTGATCATGCCGACGAAAGATGTTGTACATGTTTTGATCCCATTCGTCCTGATAAAAGTGAAGGATTTAGCGGTGAAATGATTTGGCATGGACTGAAGGTAAGTTAGGCGTCATGTTTCGCTTCAAGTAGAACACGGAATGGACTGCGGATTGTTCCAGAAGCTTAAGTGTACGAACATAAAGCCAAATGTTATCAGCTGTAAACAAGTACAGTTAAGCTTAAATACGGTACTGTAACAAAGTGCGGTGTGTTTTCCTTCATTTCTTTTCTATTCGCTATTCGGCGTTGTAATGATTGATAAATGTAACTTGTTAGTCTCGCCGTTTCTGCCATACTTAACGATTTAAAGCTACAACTACTGTTGTTCAAGACACTTCTGGAAAGTGGCATTTATATTGTAACCCTTGTGAGAACTCTAATCAAACTCTTATGCATCAATGCCCTGATTATGAAGGAATGATCTGATGCTACCATCCTCCATATTCGCTGTTGTGCAGTGGTGATCTGTGCAAAATTTGTGAATCCTAACTTTTGTTGTGGGTGGAAATATTTGCACAGTATATATACGAATAACTTACTTCTGTTTGTGTTCTGGCGCGAATCAAACGCCTGATATTGAAGGAACTCATGATGAATGGAGAAAGAATTCTTGGAAGATAGTAGCTTAATTACTTAAGCACTTGTGGATCAGTGCTCTAAGGCTAATGATAAAAGTAATTGTCTTCTTATCTAGTTATTGTTGTCCACAATTTCATTATCAGAACACGTTTCAGCCTCAAGTTAGCTAGTGGAACATTTCCAGCAGAGGCCATGTGGAAATCAACTGGCTTGGGCTAATGTTTGTGGCATAGTCTGCAATATTTTGAATAGAGTTGACTTTGCAGGCCTCCTCTGCTTAGTTTTCTTGGCAGTCACACTAAAGGTCCACGAAAGTGCAACTTGGAGCTATCTGCATAAAAATGTAATTTAACTTCCAAAAGAGAAAAAAAGAAAAAAACTGTCATTGTTTTGGACCTCCAATGTGACTTCCTCAGAGACTTACTCAATATTTATAGGAGGCAGCATGGCTGAGTGGTCAGTGGTCCCGGGTTTGAGTTCAGCTCTGACCACTAACTGGATTTGTCTCGTGGTAGCCCTGGGTTCAAATCCTCGGTGACACTACTTGTAAACAATAGCCAACTGGCTTGCCTCTGACCAGTTGGGATTCTTATCAATGCTATGTTTAATTTGAATTATTTGTTTCAGTTGTTTGCTCGGCCCCACCAGCCTTAGTGCTATAAACAATGCCAAGGGTAAATAAAAGTTACTTTCTTTTAATTTTCATGTTTCGAAATAACATTTTTTTGATTTGTGTTAGGCATACCATTCAGAATGCTACGTGAAAAGTAAGGGGCCAAAATGTGAACATTGTTGCTTTTCACTGATTGCTTACCCTGAGAAAGGCTTGTCTGGCAAATGGGGTATTTACAATGGCTGCAAGTATCATGAAGAATGTTACATCCAGTATGCAGGACCACGCTGTAGTGCTTGCTTTGATGTGATCTGTGTGGATCCTGAAAATGGTCTCTCTGGCAAGTGGATCGATGATGGAAACAAACAATTTCACGAAGAGTGTTACAAGAAGAAAATGTTCGTTGAAATGAGAGCTAAGCATTCCTAGCTGTGTCATTGGTACAGAGAAATGTTCATTTATGTTCACTGTAGCATGTGAGAGTTCATAAACATCCCTGGACTGTTTCGATGTAAGTTTACAGCACATATTTGAGAACTGGGCAACAATCCTATATGTTCCAATGTCAACATAGAAACTCTCCATACAGGACTTTATATGTATGCAACAAGTACTGGTTGGTAGAATTTGCGTGTATTATGTTTTAGTCAATTTTGTTTCCTAACATGTTACTGACATAATTTCAGAGGATAGTAAGGTAAAATAGAATGTATTCATCATTGTTGGTACAAGTCCTGACCAGGTCAGAGATAAACCAGCAAGTGCATGTTCATAAATTAATAATAATTATGTTTATTTAATATGGTCATGTATAATTTATATTGTGATAATAATTTATGTTTGTCATTATTGCAAACATTGATTTTGGATTAATCTGGAATATGGTATCTTGTTATTACTGTAGACCATAATGTCAGACTATTAGATTTTGACAACTTTTAAACTGTGTAAAATTGGCCAAAGATTTCATTACCATAATGGTGTGAGTCATTCGAAATATATGGGAGATGTTATGAGGCATTGTAAAAAGTGTTGGGTATTTTGTTAGTGTACTTTTTTCCAACAATACGTAGTAAACAGTAACTGTTGATTGCGTTATGCTAAGTAATTGTAATGTATGATGATGTGAAAAGACTTTTTATTAGAAAAAAACTGCTTCTTTTAAGCAAAGATAACAACTCAGCTGAGCTGAGGCCAGTACTCATTTATTAGTGTTTTTATTTGAAACAAATAGCACCCAAATTTTTTTCAAGAAAGAGTATCAACATCAGTCTATTAGAGCATACACAGGTCAGGTACAATGTAAAAACCTTCAACACTTGTCTTCTTGATGAAATGTTTGCATCTCAAATGTGAGATGTTTGGATCCAATTCATTCAAATAATTGATTTTAGTAATGTAAAATAATGGAAACACTTATACCTCAAGACTATAGCTAGGTCCAAATGCCAAAACTTTGGATTTGAAAGCTTACTTTTCTATTTCAGTGAGAAAATAATTATATTTCTTGCGCACCTAATAAGAGTTGCATACTAGGTATAAAATTTTAGAATGGTGTAACCTCAGCTCGGGGTTTTTCCAGACTGAAGTCATGAACTGGGTGGGTGTGCAACCCTTATAAAGTTTTTTATTTTGCACACAAAATGTATTCCAAATGTGTGCTAAATGGTTGTTATGCTGAAGGCGGCTTAAGTACCTTTGGCTGCAATAAAAGAATAAAAGTATTGAAATGTGCATTATTAGCCATTTATTGTCATGTTAGCTGGTTTTACATATAAATAATGCAGTTTGTGCAGAGTAGTGGAAAGAATGACAACCATTGGTGGTAGATATTCTGAACATGGCCAATCATGGGTGCCACAGACATCCCCTTTTCAAAATTTTCTAACTTCTCCCTGATGAAAATCAGATTTCCTCGACCAAATAAAGACAAAATGTCAGATCTACTGGCAGCCTGTCGCGTGAACTTAAAAAAAAAACATAGCCTTTGGGGCCGCACATGCCTATATAGCCCATATAAAGGAGTACTCCCCCGCCCCCCCCCCCCAGACCATTATGACAGCTGTTAATCCTCAATGGCAGGTAAGAACATGTTTATTTTTAATGAAGTCATCATTGCTATGAAGCTTTTTGTATGACAAAAAAAGTCAACTTTATTATTTAACCAATTACAGCTATTTCTTGATATAAAGGATGTCAGTTTAAGCATACATGTAAATGTCTATATCATTACAACTGAATAAAAATGTCAGTTGATTTAAAGATGCTAATTTCAAGATATTAAAAATAATCTTTTGTAAGTGATTACTACTTATACTGTGAACTTGTATGAAAAAGACCTATTTGCATTAATTACCTAATACTGATGATGTACATGGCATTGTCCCATATTATTACATCTCATCTGATCCCAAAAATGACCCGATGTACTTGAAAAAATTGACAGGATTGCTTTGCATTTTTGAACATAGGATATTTTAAGAGTTGCTAGAAGAATATCATTTTTCAAATATAAAATGTTTACCTTGATTCCAGCTATTAAATATTATAATTCGTTAATTAGTATACATATTCTGTGGGCCAGTAACACTTAAAAACATGAATCAAAATGGAGACTAACCATTTACAAAATATTTTCCTATATCAAAATAGCTGCAAAATATATCATTGAATGGTTACTATGCATTTGTTGTCTTTTACAGGCACAACAGAGAGAATTAAAGGACATAAGAGCAGTTTTGTGACTGGCGAAATCTGGATTTGAGGGTTATCATTCAATGCCAGTACTTAACTCTGATTTCTGTAGCATGAAAGAACTAGAGGTATTGTTAATCCCCGTGTCCCCTGGATGGGATGCTAACCCTTCAGAGATTACATTTGGCATTTTGCTAGGTTTTCTTAACAAGTAATCAGTAGAATTCATGGAACTTTTCAACATTACTGAAGTGACATGAACTATACAGTATCATAGAGCATTATTCCATGAATTATTACT
The DNA here is from genome assembly GCF_042242905.1 of Orbicella faveolata. Taxonomy (NCBI): domain Eukaryota; kingdom Metazoa; phylum Cnidaria; class Anthozoa; order Scleractinia; family Merulinidae; genus Orbicella; species Orbicella faveolata. Next base: position 1,040,946 of record NW_028301564.1, on the reverse strand, counting down.
AAGCTGGAAAATTTGTTTTTTTTATTTTGTTGTAACGAGTGAACATTCATTTTAGCTAGATTTTGCTAGATCCTATTAAATTCTAAGAAATACATGTAGCTATTCGTGAAAAATGCATTTCCCAAAATTTTACTTTCATGATTTATCTTAAAATTTACAGTAAAAAGATTTAATAATGAAGAAAAAATATGCCACAAGGCTCAGGTTACACTAATTATCTGGAAAATAATTAAAGTTTTGTAAATGTTATATCAACAGCAAAGTTCTCTTTGTATGTTTTCCATGTTTTGGGTTTGTGAGGATTGTCCAGCTCTCCCCGGCGAAGAAACAACCTGCAATGAACAAAAATGCAGTATTCTGAGAAAGAACAATTGTGGAATCCTGATTTCTCAAACCTCCCAATATTTAACATTTTAATGTACCAATATAAGTAATGTTCCTTTATATTTGTTTCACGGTAATTTAGCCCTCAAAACAATTTTTGTTTCAAGAAATCACACTTTCCTTGTAGTTTTACTCAGACCTACTATGGCTTATCATGGCTTATGCTGCCATTGTACAAAGTTTCAAGAAAAGCAATGAGTTTGATAGGTTTCTGGTCATAGCATTCTGTGCTCCTTTTGTGACAAGTTATTTGTAATTCATGAAACCAGATTTGGAAAGGAAAGTTCCTAATGAGTAGATTACTTTTTAATATTTTTTATAGTGCAGGATTTCCACATCGTTCATGCACCCCGTCATCCCCAAAATGCCACAGATAACTTTTGGATTTTTGATTAAAACTGAAACAGCCTTACCTGGAATTCTCAATGAAACTTGTGTGAAACCAAAAAAAGAAAGCACAATTGTCGTATACATTAGGAACATTCTGGAAGAGGAAAATGCAAAGTTTTAAAACTAATGCACTCATGCAAGATCATGGTTTGGTATGAGCAGAAAAGTTCTCAATCCTGTGATTAAAACACATTATCAAATGACAATGATGTCAATGACAATGAGTAAGAATAAAAATACTGAGAATAAATTCAAATGATTGGAGGTTAAAACTGTCATTTTTAATGAGATAGAACAGTTTTCAATTGAGAGTCCTAAAACCAAAACCAAAACCAAACCAATAAATATTACTTATCAATTACACTACTCAACCAATCTCAAACCATAGTAAAGCCAAAACCAAAACCAAAACCAAAGTAACTGCCTGATTATTTTCTACACTCAACTGAAAACTACTCTAAAGGGCAAATGCTATAATTTGGCATTTAATGAAAGTTTACCTGATGTGATGAGTAAAACTTCATTTTCACGTCTCCCGTAAGGGTTGGTGACTCTGCCTCATAGAGAATGATAACTAATTTGTCGAGATCTTTTAGATGCTGTAGCTATCAAAAACAAAATACTTAAACATTAGGGGTTGCATTTATTAAACAGTAAACACCTCACAGAAACAATTACAGTGTAAAAGCTGCAATTACATAAAAACTACACATTATTTAAAACTATGACCTCTGACTACTGGTAGTAATGCAAATAACATTACTTACAACTTAATTCCTAAGAGTCCCCAGAGGTAAGGAGGAGGGAAGGAGTTTGGAGGTAGGGAAGGAAAAGAATGCATTAGAGGTTGAACCTGAATGTCCAAGGTGCTACAGATCACTGTGTCACTCTATCTTCCAGTAAAGTGACTGTCTAGATATTTTGCGAAGAGAGAGGGGGTGGTTAGACAAGGTCCTGACTTCATTTAGTTCACACACCTGTCCTTGGCGACAGTTTGAGAGATCCAGTTTAAAAACAGTGCTGCCATTGATGATGATCTCAAACGAAAGATCACTTCCATTTCCAAAACCAACACCTGACACAAAGAGATACACAACAGTAAGAGTTTGTTAATTAGCCATTAAAATTAAGCTCTATGATAGACAAATGGATGTATTAACATACCAGATATTCCATCGATCTTGATGTTTTTAATGCGATAAGAGACAGCAGCTGGAAGTCGCCCATTCAATTTTGTGAATACTTGTTCCAGGTAACCTACAAAACGACTCTGTAAAGAAAAAAAAGATAAATTGACGTTAGCTATTTGGGATAGTTACTAGCTCACAGTTGTACATTTTTTTTTTTTTACCTTATATTAATACCGTTTCTGTACAAACCTGGCTGGGTGTCTCAACACCTTGAAATGTATTTCCTACTGAATAATCTGTTCTTCTGTGTCCAAAATACTCCAGGCTATGCTAAACAGGAGGGATAAAAAAAGATGTCAAATAATTTGATATCTAGTCTAAAATAAATCTAGGTGCAATCATTGTGACTAGATTTTAACCCTCACCTTAAAACAAATGAAGAGAGTGATGACTAAGGTCTAAACATGACAATAATATATTCATAATAATAACTTTATTAACGTATCCTTTGTTCTAGTCACTAATCATAATAAATTTTTCTGTGTTAGTGTAGTTTGATTCTCTCACAACTTGAAATGATGAACAATAATTATTGTAAAATCAAAAATAAATTACATATTAGATAAATAACTAATAATAAATAAAATACAGGTCTCATTATAGAGAACTACCTTAGCTTCCTCAAACTGCCCACTAGCAATAAGCCAAGCACACACTGCAGTCCCTGTTCTGCCTGGAAAAAAATACCATGATTATAGCTGGTAAATATGCATAGATTGAATGTTGAACAATACTTAACAAGTGATCACATTTGTTGATAACCTAACAACTAACTGTTACCCAATGCACATATTTACTGTGAAACTCAGAAAACCATGAACACCAGAAATATTGTGTAGCAAGGAAAAAGCCAATTAGGCATGAGAAAGCTAAACCACAAACAGCAACAGTAAGTAGTAGTGGTTTTGAGGTTTGTTCCCATGTCCTGAACTTTACTGTGTTTGGTCACTCCTCAGTACCCAATTCATCCATCAGAATCAAATCAAAGTGTTCACGGGTTTTTTTAGTTAACAGCAAAGTCAGAGATATCTAAAGAGTACACATTTTATTGATAATAATAAGCAGGTTGGACAAAACTTCAGATTCCTTGTTTTCATTACCCTCTACCCCCCCACCTGCCCCGGGTATTTCCTCGAGAATGGTGATTTATGAAACAGTCCCTCCATTCATACAAAAGCAAAGGAAAATCCAGTTTCTTTTATTTCTTGCTACCTTTTCCTCCTTTACAATGTACCGCAATAACATTCTTTGGATCTCTGTCAAGCCATTCCCTCACATTGTGTGTAAAATATAACAACTGACTGAAAAAAAGACAAAAGTATAGTACACATGTCAGTCAACTAAATGCAATTCTATTTTAAATAAGCCTCTGCCCAAATTTTAGACACAAAAACCCTTCAAATTAAAGGTCTTTCTGTATGTTAAGCTTCTATATTATTTTATTTACCATGGTTTTATGTTGATTTATAAGAATTACACTGTATTAGTTTTGTCCGACTAATAACCCTTTCAAAATAATAATAAGCATCAAACAACAAGGTGTACTTAGACTACTACATGTATTTAGTGCAAGATTTTAAACTAATACCACCAAAACTTCTAACCTTAGTCTAGGAACATTATGGTCATCAATCAGTACCCTCTCTACTCTGTTGTGGAACATAGATGGATCATAGCTTCTCTCACCTGTGAGGGAATAAATTTAATAACAATAATTAGATATAATTACTATTTGTAGCTTGTTATGGTGTGTTTTCTTAAATGAGGTACAAGTCTCTGTAATTGTAATGCAAGAAAAAATAATTGAGGTAAAGGAAATGTAAATGACAGCCCTTTAACAAATCATTGAAAGTTCTTTTCTACAAAAACATTACTATGAAATAAATGATAAATATTTATATCATTTTTTTTTATATTGACTATGATTGCCATTTCTTCATTTGCTAGTGCCACTGTACATTCAAAGGTGCTGTAAGGTGCTGTCATAGAAACAGTGCAATATAAATTTTTGCCATTATTATTACTATTATTATTATTGTCATAAATTATTATTATTATTATTATTATTATTACAAATGTACTTACTACATAAATTGTAAACTTTATAATGGTCTTGATGTTTTGTATCCAAGAACCGCACAACTTCCTGTAAATAAGCACACGGAATTAACAATTCACTCTTTTCAACAGTCAGTTTGTGTCAACACCTGATTTGAATACTGTATTGACCCAGCTACTTGTAGCAAGTGTAGCTGCTGTTATTGTTTCCTAACCATCAATTCATTTCCATGGCCTATTAATATATAATTTTGAGCTAACCTGTGCTGCTACCATACTGTATGCCTTCAAGAAGAAATAGCAACATAAAATAATTATTGTCAACTTACTGAAATTGGATTACGATACAACTTGTGTTTTCCAGATGATGGAAATGACATGGCTATAACCTTCTCTGTAAAAATGAAATTAATAATTTAAACAGTCATATACAATTTTAAATTATCATTTATGATACAGTGAACAGTAGAGACATTTCTAATCTTATAAACTAGTAATGATAAAATTATTCTTGACTAATTAAAAGCCTTTAATTTACAGTTGCAAGACATCTCAAAGTGAACAAACCAAACGTAATTTACTAAATATAAGCATTTCCCACACATGGCTTGTACAAGGTTCAGTTTTTGGTTTGCCATCCACTATTGCCTGACGTGCCCCACCCACCCACCCGTGAAGAATTTTTATAGTCTATTAAGTTGCAGCGAATTTGTTCTCTAACCACTTTTTTATGCCGCTGTAAGACAGTTATGTTGTTAGGTCAATAAACTGGTCAGGCTGCGTGGTTCGGCTTGGCATGGCTCCCCACGGTGTGTGAGAAATTGTACATGAATGCATGTGTGTATAATAAAACAGATGTTGATGATATTCTTACCTGTAACATAAGTCAAGTCTAAATCAAAGCCATCCTTTTGATATCTCCTCTTGTTCTGTGATATCTACAAGAAGACATTTCAAGCAGAGTCATTAGTGAGTCTTATTATTCAGTTGCATGAAGATATTTCTATTGTGTAGGAGAAAAATATGTCTCCTGCAGGCAGAGTATTTTTAATGTTTATTTGACAAGTAGGTGACATGCATATACAGAGGTTTCATTGACATTTTCAGCAAGAGGGCAACTGGTTTTCACAGGCAGGCAAAACATTATGAACCGAACTTCTTTATAAGAAAAACTTTCCTCCAGATGGTCAAACCGGGTGGCCAAATCATCCTTACAGCCGGTCAATTTGCTCAGTGCCTGGCCTCTAATGAAACCCCCGCATATAACTCTCTTTGATTCCTTTGCAATTCTTTTTTTATCCAGCTTTGTAAATTTGTGCCCACTCACCATTCTCCTTGTTGCCCTTTCTACTTGATCTTTTCCAGTGACGATTCTTATGAACAGAAGTACTCGTACCAGACGAGCTGTGATAATAAGTCTAAAAACACATTAGAAAATTACAAGACAGTGAATTATAAGAAACATCATATAACATTGAATTATTATAACAGAATGATCTAAAGACAAAGACAAAGTTTTTCAGGTTTTCAGGAACTAACAGTGGCACATCCACAGATTAACTATACTTCTCCACTGTTTCCAGATCAAATTGGTGGGTTTTGTGCAGGGAGGAAAACCGGAGAACACAGAGAAAACCTCTCAGAGCAAGGATGAGAACCACCAACAAACTTGACCCACTTATGATGCTAGGTTACTTATAAATAAATAATGCACTACAAGTAATATTATATAGTAAATCATAATTATAATCAACAGCAATCTAAAATAGCAGAACTCAACATTTCTTTCAGTTAACACCGTTGCAATTTGAGAAAATTGGATACTTACTTTGCATAACCGTGTTCCTCTAAGGTCAAAAGAGAAAAAACAAGAGTGAGAACAAATGATATAACCACCACCACCAAGTCTAGGATTTCAAGCCATCTGTGAAAGAAAGATTTTCTGCAAAGACAAAAAAATAAAAACAAATCAACCAAACTTGTATATTTTAAAAAAAGAAGATAAAACTTAACAAAAAATAAAAAAGTAACATATCAGAAGTCTAAGCAGAACAAATCAAACACCACAAACTATTTATAATTGTTTTATTTCTATGCAATTACTTAAAACTTGTACAGTATAGAAAAGCCTATGGACAGGCTCCCTTGAGGGGTATAGGATGAAAAAAAAATGTCAGTTTTCTTATTCAGTTTTTTTTTTAAAATCTAATCATGACACACCAGCAGCCTGTTCACAGGCTAAATGCAAAAAGACATACAGTACATGTACTCACCCCAATGCAAAGATCCTAAACAGCACCTCAATCAAGAAGTAGGTTACTATTAAAATAGAAATTATTTCCAGGCTCTGCAAGAAAAAAGTGAAACAAAAAGATAGCTAAGTAATAAAGTGGAATGTCTCCATACAGACACCTCAAAATTAGGACTGCTAACTTAGTCTCACCAAAACCAGAATTCATATAATTTCTGCCTCCATAAGTCTGCCCCTTTAGTGTCAATAACGAAGAGGTTTGAGTGAAGTAACTTTATCATGCAGGGCACCACATATATTTACTAATGATTCCTACTCAGATAAGACAACTTTATTTTTTAAATATCTAACACTTGCCAGCAAAATCTAGAAACACTGTCCATGGTTTTTGATCTGAAAGTTTACGAATCAACTTACAATAACCGCACTTCTTTTGCCAATCAGGGCATGCACTGCAATATCCCATCTACATGTATTACCCAGTCAATAATTTACTAACAGCAAATTGAATATAAACTGGTTTCAGTATGGTCAAATATTAATACTACTGAAGGAAGGCCATTATTTACCTGTTCTATACGTCCTGCAGTGGCCAAGTCAACAATTACGATAACAATATCTGCCAGCACCAACAGCAGGCTAAATACTCTGTAATAAAGTAAATTTTAAATAATTGTTAAGTCATAGAAATAAATTCATCCCTTACACGCAACAACAACAAGCGACTCAAATTCTGTTACTGGAAATTTCCATTTCCTCAATAATCTGCTACAAGATAACAGTGACAAGTTCTAATTCATTTGTAGTGATTAAAAAAATCTGAAGTGAACTTGTAAAAACACTTATCATGTATAAATAACCTTTAAATTATAATTTTTTACCAACCTGACAAAGAAATGCTCCACAATTCTTCTGAGGGACTCTCTAAATTTTCTGTGAGGTTAGAAGTAAAGTACAAACTTGAAATTATTTGACTGCATATATGCTGCCTAACATATATTCAAAATAACTTTCATTTCTAGACTATGACTGAGCAGGGATGGAAATGCTGGGGGCTTTAATAGCACAGAGCAACTTGAATCTTAAATTCTGAAAGATGACCACCAGCTCATATCCTCCAAATGTTGACTTCACCGACACATGGGTAGATTGTGTCAAATTTAGAATTAAGTGCAAGTGACTAATGTGCATAAAAAAAATTAATGTTGCAGTTCTTAGAGAGTTATGTTCAAACGTTTGTAGTAGACGAATGCAAAAACCACACAATAGTACAAAATAAAAAAAAATACATGGCTTAAGACCATCTCCATTGAAACAGTCCATAAGACAAAATCCCAACCAAGAAAGTACCAATCAGAACACTTGGATTTACCTCCATGCTACCTTGCCATATAATAAATGAAAATTTTAAAATAAATAAATAAATATAAGGATTGATAGGAAAAATAAATAAATAAATAAATAAATAAATAAAAAGGATTTTTACAATAGTTCGCAAAATGGCCTTTTGATCACTGTTTCCACATCAAACATTTCGTGGATGTCGAGAGGAAAACTCAAGAACTTGGAGAAAAACTCTTGGGCCTAGAGCGAGAACCAACAGCAAACTTGACCACATATTGCCTGGTTCTAGCATTTAAACTAAGGGAACCTTGGTGGGAAACAAGTGGTCCCATGGTCCCATTGCTGCACCACCCTTGCTTTCTCTCCCCACTACCCCCCCTACCAAGTTTGTTTCCCTGAACTCAATTTAAGCTTTCTATTTTGAGTTCGCATCCCCCTTTTTCGAGTTGGCTCTGAGGCCAATGGATTAAAGAATGAGAAATAAACGTGTTGTGTGTGATTTTGTTTTACTGTGCCCACTTGCTTGGGTGCGAAACCTTATTGCACATGTAATCAGGAGTCACATGTAATTAGCAAACAGAAACACGGCCAAAACGTGCGATCAAAAGATTGTCTGGCAATGATTCTGTAGTCAAGACTTGTCCTGCTAACATGTGCACTGACGTGACAACTCTGTAGTTCCACTCTAGCACTCTAGGACTTGCCACTTCCTGTTTGAAATTCTAGCTACACATACTGACAACAAGACTTGCTTCACGGACAGAACGCGTTATAAAATCGCACTCAACAGACACTTCTGAAAGCAAAGTATTCAACCCGGACGTTCAGACTTACTAAGACATTGAACAAAGTCGTAACGCTGAGTAATATTGACAACCGAATATTTTGCAAACTAAGCAACAAACGGCGGTATCAAGCTTGTATCCCCTTGCACATGGCTTGTTATCTCCTGAGACTTAAGTCTTTTAACTTCTGAACCCTTGAGCCCAATTCAAGGTCACTATATGCTAATACGTATACGTAACTTGAATTTTCCATTTATACTGACACGGAAAACAGTATATAAAGTAACTTTAGAACTCAAAAGGAATTGAACAGTATCAAATTTACACTGCACACAATAAAAGCACCGTAAAATCTTCATTGTATTAAAGCGCGCATTTTGTTCAGTTCATGTTAACTTCACGTCTAGTGTGTACAACTTCTCACACTTTGATGCTGATGTTGAGCATGCGTCTGTTGAAGCAGATCCAACCGGAATGAATGTCTAATGTTATGTTGAATAAATCTAAGTCACCTACCCCAAGCGAGTGCTCTTTTCCAAGACTGTTTCAGGATCGCTCCAAGAACTAAGAGCCGCGTCCGTAACGAAGTGAATATGCTTGGGAGAAACTGAGACCTGTACGAAGTCATATTCTTGTTCTTTCAGATCTTCATCTAATTCCTCGTCGTCTTCTTCGTCAAAATCCTCTTCCTCCTCTTCGTCGTTCATTTTTGTGACTAGTTTCTCTTGGCTGTCGTATCTCGTGCGGTGATAGCTTGCACTGAAATTCGGGTTATCCATAAGTTCACATACAAAAATTAAGAAAGCTCATACCACAAGCAACAACTCAACATCGTTTCGTTCAGTTTACTCAGGTCCGGCCTTCGAAACTGGACACCACTTCATATCCCAAACGACCGCTCAGGGGAGGGCTAAGTTAATTAGCGACAGTAATCAACTGGCCATGTCTGGGAGTATAAATCATCTGAATCATTTGAATTCCTTGTAGTGATTTCTCAATTTTGTGTTTTCTCTTACAAACATAACGATTTTAATCCCCCTTAGAATTATTTTTGTCATCAGGCAGGACGGAAGCTTAGAGAATTCGCTGAATAAACAGAAAGTTTATATTTTGGTTTCCAACTTCCCATCCCTTGCTCATTTGATCTCAGTGTTGACTTTATATGGATGATTGACTCAAACGAAACATTTCCTGCTTTTTGGAAACCTTTAGCTCATTTTTCAGTTCCTTACTGAGTTGCGAAATTACATTTCTTTGTGACAGTTTTAGAGCTATGTAAAGCGCACAGAGAGCCGACATGAAGAGACCAATAACTTGTCAGTAACATTTTCCCTTGGGCTGTATTGCTCTGTTTCGATCTGTTCTCCATCTGTTCAGCATAGCCACAAAATTAAACTTCATTTACGAATCTTTTTCACATTTGAGCCCAAACATACCTCTATAAACCTATCTTAAAACGATCTAATTCACATAACAAATCTTTCAACACCAGTACAGTGCTAATGCAGTAGCCAAAGAACCTCGTCAAATTTATGACAGCTTGTCTAAGTTTTTTTTATACATAATTTCCTTACCTGAAATCCAAGGAAGAAAGACAAAGAAGGTCATCCTTGCGTCGTTGATAATGTTAGAAACTGAAATATATTAGAAAGTGCTCTGGTTTGTCTACAGAAGAAAATGAAAAACAACAAAACAAACAAAACAAACTACAGAGAAGATCCGCATTCCCGCCAAACTGTCGCCTCGACATCATGACGAGTCTATCTTCGTGTTTGCATGGACTTCTCTCTGCATGACTTGGCAAATGGTGTTTAATTAGTAAAACTTGTTTCTAAAATGTCCCTACTGAAACAGAAATTATTCAAATGGAAGGAGAAGCCGAAAATACTCAAGACAGAATGGCCAGAACTCGTGGGAAAGGTAGCTTTAAACACATTACTATTTTTTGTTTGTGATCATGGGAACAGAAGGCACAGTGAAATATGTGTGCTTCAACTGGAAAATTTATATCAAGATTAACGCGATCGATTTCCTGCCGCAAAACATTTAAATTTCGACCAAAACATGATTGTGGTTTCAGTAGCTGTTTATTAGCTTGCTTTTTGGAAACTGATACTCATGCTCGTGATGTGAAATCGGCAGCAACGATCTAACCTGCTGAGCTACGAGAGCGATAAGCCATAACCTAAATGGGTGTGCAGATAAGATGATTACATTTTACCAGAAGCATATCACGTAGAATAGGTGATATGCTTCTGATTTTACATTGGGCCATTATTATATTCTCAGCTTTATGTGGGATAGCTTCGATTTCATTTCGAAGATTTCGCTCTTCGAGGACATCATACAAAGTCTATGCTTATTTTTTTTAATTTATGCCGGCGGAGTCGTTTCACCATCGTGACGTCATAAAATACCTTGTGTAAAATTTACTTACTAATTTTAGTTATTATGGCATAAAATGATTTGGAACGTTTGATTCAAAAACTCCTAAATATTCAATTTTTTACGGTCAATACCCTTTTAATATTGTTTTGTTGAAATGAAAAGAAAGGATCTAATGATTAATTTATACAATTATAAGTCACAGTATAAATTTATATATGTAGAAGAACAAGAAAAATAATATTACAAACAGTTTAATTTAACTTCCAAAATGAAATAAAACCTTTTCAGGATGCAGAAGAAGCAACTACAGTTATAGACAAGGAACATCCAGGATTGAAAGTAAATATAACATATTTAACAAATACCCACCGCTGTTTCCTTGCTTCAACTTAAAATAATTATTACACTATAATGTATTGGAAAATGAGATTTTTATGTCAAATAAAATTATAGTAAAATTAAAAGCAGGATTAAAGTTTCTGTCAAAAGCAAGCTCTTGCAAAATTAATTTAAATACCATCAATAAATAAAGGGATAAACATGCATGAACAAATATTTAAAACTCATCCCGACTATTAAGGAAGTTTCTGAAAAAAGATTTATTGAAATATTTTGTACACTTAATCAAATCTGTTTTTTTGTAAACTCAGTTTTTTTGGCCCAGTTGTCTGTGAGAGAAATAAGTATGACTTACTGTGTCAGGACGGCTGGGTTTAAGCCTTTTTTAGTCCACCCTTCTCCCCAAGTGGTCATTTGATGAAGGGCCAGTTTAGTATTAAAAGTTTGTTCCTTGCAGGAGGAGTAGAATCAAGTGTGGCACATAGGGTTCAGGTGCATGGAATCTTTTCAAATGCATGTGTTACAAACTGGATAATCAGCCTTTCATAATTGCTGCCTTAGCTAAATAACTGTCTGTATTTTAATTCATCACATTGCAGATTCAAATTATTCCTGAAAACAGTTTCGTCATAAAGAATTTGGAAGAGAAGCGAGTAAGGATCTTTGTGGACAGAGAGCAAATGGTCGTCAGGATTCCATGCATTGGATGACAAACATTTAGTAACAGAATTGAAATTTTGCATGGCTAGCTAGAGGGAAGTCAGCTGAATAACTGAGTAAGCAGTGCTGTACTAAAAATTTCTACGTCAGATTTGTTGTCAGGGCACTGACTGTTACCATTTGTTTCAAGTCCTAGTGCATGCGTACGTCAGAGGAATTCGAGACAATAGATTTCTGGTCCACAAAAGGGCTTGTGGAACAGTAGCTCTGACTCAAGTTTGTCAAGTCTGTCAAGTCTGTAGCCTTAAAGATTCATGTATGTCTGTGGGCCAACTGTCTTTAATTATTAGTTCAAACACAGCTGGGAACACATGACAAGGTTGTGTAATAAACACTTTTTATTCTCAACTTGCCTTTATTGTTTTTGACAGAGCATTAAATGATTACTTAGCATATTATTAATGAACTACCAAAGTCCTTGTTTTTTAGACAGACTGTAACATATATAGAGTAACATCAGCAACACAAATTGGATTGCTTAACTTGCTTTATGAGAGATTGACTGCATGCTATCGTGCACTACATATTGGATACCATATCCAAGATTTGGAGAGTCACTGTAAGGCTAACAGAAGTTAATATATTTCTGCACCCTGTCTCTTGCATAACAATCAATAAAATACATATTTGATCCTATTTGATTCTTAAAGCCTTGTTAGACTATCCAGTTGCCATTATGCTAATCACAAGCAAACCAGGCGAGAAAAACCAGAACCAGCTGATTTTTTACAACTAGCTGTCGGCACTGGATACACCGCAGAGACTTTTGTTTACCCACAGTAAAGTGAGACAGAGAAACCTAAAAGATTATCTTTCGTTTAATAGTGAATAATATTATATATTAACCAGGCCATTTCCATTTGCGAGTCACATCTTGCTTCTCTTTATCTCTTCTCTTTGAACTCCTATCATAACAAGTTACATTTAAGAAATAGAAACCATGTACTGTTTCTATCAGTTTTTAGTATAAATCTACTAGTGTTCTATCATGAATGGCGTTCTCTGATTGGCCACTTTACTCACTATCTATTCTGTTGTAGATAGTGAGTTGCATAGCAGTGTGCACTTGTTAACAAAATTACAGCCACTTCTTTGCGTTTTCGAGGTGTGTGTGAAGAGGATTTAGATAGTTTTGAATGACTAGTAGATTTATACTAAATCAATTAGATTACTCCCTCTCGATTTACGACAGGTGAGTGTTCCCACAGCTTTTTTGGGTTCTCCAACACGTCTAGGAGTGTTTCTATAACTCAATAGAAACACAGATAACACGTTTTCCATTTCTTCTAGAAAATTCCGAGATGAAAAAGAGAAAACAATTTGTTTACTTTGATCCTCAAAAGGTAAATCCTCTTTGCTCACGCCATCATTTCATCAACAACTTGAGCTGATTCTGTTTCTATTGAGGTGTAGTTTACATGATTTTAAACCAACTGGTGCACTATTTTCTTTGGGCTGTTTTCTAAATAATAAGTTCTACTGATAAGAAAATGAATGGGAGCAAACTCTTTACTTTTAAATGTTTTTGACCTAAGCAACTTGGAAATGACCTTTGAACTATGACTTATTAAATAAAAATCAAAGACCACAAGACAATAGGAAGACAGCACACAAGAAATATTGTAATGCTGAACATCAACTGTCCCAAACACAACAACCAATGCCAGAATGGTAGTTGAATGATTTAAAGCCAACCATTCAACTGGCAGTATGTAGTAACATGTTCCCTATGATACTGCAAAAACAGCAGAGTGCCTGCCACACAGACATGGCCTTGTTCAGTGGCGGATCCCGACCTTGAGCTAAAGGGGGGGTGCCTGCCCTGCTGGCTTTACTTCCTTTTGCGATTTTTTTCTTAGCCAAAATAATAACTACATACATCAAGTACAATTGCTAATTTTAGTCTGAAGACAGTATAGAATTTTGTACTGAAATATAATAGCAGAAAGTTTCTTGAATCTTGTTGTTTATGTAAAATTATATGCACAATGCAATTACTCGGATAATTTATCCTTTATGCTCTGACAACAGTGGTTCACATCATTCATTGGTAATTACCTTTTGCAAACTGTTAGTTTCCAGAAATCTGAGATATTTTTGGTAAAAAAATTCATTTTAGTCTGCTGAATAAGAAAAACATGGTTATATAAATGGTGATATTTTCTAAACTAGGTCTATTCAACTTGCTATTTACATTACGTTTTCATCAATTGAAATCCAATTTTATGATATGTAAAACAAAACCATCAGGAGCATTCTACTTGTTTTCAGCTGTACATGAAATAGTTATTATACATTGAACTCACTATCTCTTTTCGGATTGGCCAAAAGCATACCATGAATTTTCGTAATCAGCCCCTGTGACGTCAACCAGCTGCAGATTATACAATAATCAAGTCAAGGACACTCAAGGTCAAGGGTAATCATGTCATGAATGACTGCTGTGCATGATTTCTAAGCTGGGTAATCATGTCTAGTTCGCATGCTTTGTGTTGCTTGCCATCAATGAAGAAGCATAAACATGACCTCCAGTTTTTTTTTTTTTTTTTCGTTCAATGTATAATAAAACAATTCAGTTTTTGTGATATCAAGAATAATCAACCCAACCCCTACCTCGACCTTGATTATTCTGGATATCACAAAAACCTCATCCAATAATAATGTTTATTATTACCAAGTACAGTGCAGAAATATAGGCTATCATGGAAACATTTTTCATTAACAATTTCATTCCAGGTATGTTTCATTACAAAGGGTATATTATTTTAGTAAATACTGTTTGGACATTTTTAAAGTTGATCATCACCATTATGCTGAACAATAGTTAAACTGTGTTAACAACAGCAAGCTCAGTGTCCACATTGTACTGGTCCAAATAAATATACATAATTAGTGTTAAATTATTATGAGCATTCAACTCAGGTGGCAAGAACAATGTACCAACTTGACGAAGGGAGTGCACTGTTTATTTCTTTAGAGACGCACTTTTATAATTCATAAAAATTATTTATCTCATAAGACTGACTTTCTCAAACATATGTTTTTGATCCATGATATGAACTTCTGCTGGCTGCAGTTGGCGGGGGAGGCTTAGGGGGCGGGGCAGGGCGACGTGACCTTGCCATAGGTTTGGGAACATTACGAGAGGCACTTCCAGAAGTTGATGGGCCATTTGCACTTGATGAAGGAAGATCTGTGACATTAACATAATCAGGAGGCTTGGATTTGGGGACTAACTGGTCAATATTCTCATACATCTTTAACTGAAGTGATGGATTCTGCGACAGACTTCTTGCAAATGCTCTACTGTCTGGTTTTTTCATGGTTGTTGTGTTTTCAGTTTTTGCTCGTTGACGATCTGTGGGCGGCAATAGAGCTCTAGCTCCTCCTCCTGAAGCCATTGTTGTACTCCTTGGAATTATCGGAGAGTTGGCAGGAGGAGGTGGGGCTTTTCTTACAGGTTGTAACATGTTTGGTGCTACAGGTGCTGATGCATCCGCTTTGTAATCTTTTGGTAATGTTATATAATCTCCATCTCTGTTGTCGCAAGAAGAGGTTGATGGTAAGGATTCTGTGACATTCATGTTAGTGTCTGTTGTTTGAAAGCCTTCAGGTAAATCTTCCACCACCAAAGAAGGAAAAACACCACGACGTCCTTCAAACTCACCATACCAGAATCCATCATCAACATTGTTATCATCTTTTTGAAGAACTCCAACAATGTCACCCTCTTTGAATGATATTTCCTCGTCACTCATTGCTTCATAGTCATACAATGCTCTTACATAACACACTGCCAAGAAAAAGTTGAGGGAATCAATAAAAGGCCTTTTTTATCAATAGAGAGGCCATTTTGAATTCCATTGTTTCAAACAGCCATTTTAGGATCCTTGGACAGAAATGTATACTCATTTGCCCCCTGAACATCCCGCAATGTCTTTCAAATTAAAAGAAATTAAAACGGCTGCTGTATCAGTAAAAAGATCTTACTATTAATAAACATAATTTTATTAGTTCAAATTAATGATCTTGGTTCTAAGCAACATGCAAGAGCCACTTTGCAGTCACAAACATCCTTTACATGACAGTCATTCAATAAGCTCTATTAACAAGGTAAGCGTGGTATTAAATGACAAGCTTATCAACATGTCATGTACCGTAACACACAACAGGCTCCTCAACTCCAACTACAGTTGAACCTCCGGTTGCAACCACCTCTCGTAAACAACCACCTCTCCTCAGCGACCAGTTTTCCAAAATACCAAAAGTTTCTGAGTCAAATCACTATATTTGGAACCTCTTGTGAGCGGCCACCTCTTGAAAGTGACGACAACCACCTTTAGAGCTAAAAGTTTGAAATTTTCTCTTGTTTTTCACCTCCCGTAAGCGACCACTTGGCAGATAATAGAGTGGACACTGGATAATAAAATGCTGGATTTTTTCTCAAAATTGACTTTACACATGGATAAAACATTCAAAACGTGGGGTAATTTTCTGTAGTTACCATATGCTAATGCGGCAAAATTTTGACCCAATATGGTCTAAGCTCTCATAAGCAAACACCTCCAGTAAGCGCTTACGGTAGGTTCGACTGTATTCATCTCACAAGAAGAATCTATTATAGGCTGAGTCATCACAAATTTCAATCCTTTAGTTGTAAATTAAAACTTGATTTGCACTTTCAAGAGGTTACAATATGAAGTGTAATAAACTTGTGACAGAATTATTGAGAAGATGATAAAAACAAATGCCTGTAGACTTAACAGCAAAAAATGAGCATGTAGACTATAACACAGAGAAGCGAAAAAAAATGAACTTACAGTATTTTGTTGCAGCTGATGTTGCTTGTCCTATGCTTGCAACACTAACAGGTGACCCACCAGGATGACCATCTGTGTAGGAATTACTTGGCGTGATCTGAGGTGGGGAGTGATTGGCTGCTGATCCAACCTCAATATAGGTCTCAGGAAAAAAGCCCACTTGCCCTGATTTGTTACGACCCTGCCGAAATCAAGTGAAATAAATGTTTGGGCTAAACCTTATACAGCTGCTGAGGATTAATGTAAGGCTGCAGTGAGCCATACCACCATCCAAGCTGCTCCAGTTTCCATAGCATCAACTGGCTAAGAGAAGAGTGACTCTTTGTGGATGTGATGCTGGTCTACTACACAGCATTTACCCTCAGCATCTTGCCATGATAATGCATTTGGCTAACAGTCTGAACAGTTATACTCACTTATGATCTTCTGGGTAAAAACTAACACTGTAACAGTGAAATGTCCTGGCCACTATTCAGACCTGGACAGCTTGGCATCCTGTCTCCTCTCTAGTTAACAGCAAGACAACTTAAAACATAGGCAATGAACTTCCACTGCTCAATGTTGAATTGTTACAATCCTTTAACTATTAATTTATAACTTTGATGTACAGTATTACCTTACACCATCCATCACTATCTCTTTCTAATATTTCTAATTCTTCTCCTTCAGTAATGGTTAGTTCCTCTGAGTCTGTTGCCTAAAGGAGATATTTCATATAATTACTTCAATATTGCCGACTGTCCTCTGCTGTCAGCGATAATGATTACAAGTAGTAAAGCTGCTGTGTCCTAAAATTATTAGGGTAAAGACATTATTTTTGCATTAATCAAGAATGTGTAGTTCCAGGAAATATCATTCTATACTCCCCCCACATAAGGGACTGGAATTTCCTACATGTATGGGTAGACCAAAAAATTTAAAGAAATTTCTGAAGCTTAACTGAAATTTCCAGAGGGGTGGGAAGGGGGGCCTTAGGAAAACTCCCTTCTGTGAGGGAGTTATGGATATGTTCTGGAACTATACAAGTGAAAGTAATTCACTTGACCTTTCTACACATGTGCATAGTATTCAATGGGCATGCACTGTACATACATCAAAGTTGTATAAAGCAACACAAGCCACTGGAATAGAGCAGTTGGATGACACACTTCTAGTATCTTCATCTGATGAGTAGTCGGCAGTGAAAGTGTCATCAATATCATCCCACTCATCATCAAACGTGTCATTGAAGTCATCATTGAGCGAGTTCAATGAGCTCTGGCTTCCATGGAAATCTAAAAATATAAAAACAACCAAACTACTGTAAGATGGATTACAAGACTTAAACATGGTTTAGCTTGGTATTGTTATACATGTAACTTGAAAGCGAGAAATTAATTTTCCATTACTGAGCTGCCACCTTTGCAACCATGCTCATGTACCGCAGATGTTTAGAACACACATAGATCTCCTAAGTCCAGTGATGTCAGATGCAAGCCCTCTAGTTTAGTCAGACTAATTTTAATACACATACTGACAATCTATGTTCTTAATGATTGTGCTGAAAGCAACAAAAGCGTCCACAAAAACACTCACCAGCTTCAATGTCATTGGGGGACAAGGAATTTGCACTCTTCATCCACTCATCAACATTCACTGGTAAAACAATACAACAAGAATACTACATTATCGAAGAATTGTTGACCTAATCTAATAATAAGATCAAATAAAATTATTGTAAGTTGTGAGGTAATAATAATTATATCTCAATAGCTAATGGATTTTGTTTTGAGTCTACAATGGTCTGAGAAAAGATTATGTTAATTACCTCCAGCCTCTCGCAAGACTTCCAAACATGCTTCTGTTTTTAACTTGCTTGTCTGAAAATGGACAATTTGTTATAACCGTTAATTTCATGAAGTACAGCACAAACACAAATTAAAAACACCTTCAACAAGCAAACAGACAAAAACAGCATTTTTAATCACCTATGACAGTGACTCTTAGAAGGGCACTTCTTCTAATCAAAAACATATTAATTTCTTATCCCACGGACAACCATCAGATTTAACCCCAGTTAATATGACTTTAAAGGGGTCATAGTGCTATCAATATCCAAATTAACTAAGTAATCTTTTTGCGATAAATGTACTTCACCTTTTGCTATTGGAACAATTTCTCTATGTACTGGACTAGCATAATAAACAGCGAGGACAGAACAAACCTCAATGAGTCTGATGTTCTCCTTTAGTGTCTCGGCACTCTGTTCACCCTCTTGATTACCATCTGTTGCTGGTGGTGGTACATCATCCGTCTTATCAAACAAAAGCAACAGTAACCATTAATGACTACCAGGTTCTGAGACATTGTGTTCAATAACATACTCAAAGTGACATAAATAATTTATTACATAACTGTATATACCAACTGAAGGCAAAACATATAATTATTATGTATGTATGCCCCCGGGAATTGTTATTTGTACCCCTGGGAATTGCTATTTGTACTCCTGGGAATAGTTATTTGTAGACTTACATTTTTAACACCCTGTAGTTGTTTGATCTTTGCCTTTAGATTCATCTGATCCTTAGCAAGTCTCATGGCTAACTTTCTTGCTTCTTTGTTGAGTGCTAGACCAGCATTGTGTTCTGTTGTAAGCTTTCTTACCTAACAAAAGTTTCACAAATTAAAAGACAATTTATAACAGATATTCAGCACACTCAGTCTGATGACTGTTATCACTTAAGTCATAAGTAGAGATAAGATTAGGCACAACCCGTCATAATGTCAACAGTTTCTTAGATAATCTGTTATGGCATTGATTGTGTTAAATAACTAAGCAAGTCAGTCACTTGATCAGTCAGTACTATCCATATCCAAGGAATAAGGCAACTGATACAAGAATAATAAATATACTTTAGGAAACAAGCCAGAAGCTTACTTTATCATGTTTGCAAGATTCAAACTCATATTGAACAACTTCTGAAAACACTTTATTCTTTGCCAGGAATGACTGAAGGGATACATCTCTGTTAATCTGGAAATAACATGATAAAAACTACTTTATTAGACTACTACTCAATATTCAGGCTTCTTAGAAATCATTTCTGCAATTAGAGAGATCAGATGCACAATCATAGATAGACCCGAACAAAAAGGAAGCATGAAAGAGAAGAGTGTTGCAGTGAAACCTGTATTTGACAGACACCCTTGGGACCCTCACTAGTGTCAGATTAATACAGGGTGTCCATTCAAAACAGGTTCTAATATGTTATGCAATAATAGTTAACTTTTAACTCTTTGTAACATAGTGTAACACAGCGTAAGATCAAACACTGCTCATAGGAGAATTTCCAGTCAGTCAATGCATCAATCACTTAGCTTTAAAACAACATCGCTGAACAATGTTAAGGGAGTCTCAGCTAGACCTTTAGAAGTAAAAAGCTCTTGAAGTGTCTGCTTATTGTAGGTTTTGCACAACAAAATGTCTCAATGCAACAATGTATTGGTGTCTGCTCCGCTTAACAGAGGTGTCCACTGAATGCAGGTTTATTTTACAGTAAATATGGGAAGAAAAGTTTGGGACTCAAGCTGGTGTCCACTTAATAGAAGGTGTCTGCTTAATATGGGGTCCGCTCACTGTATTTGAATTCATGAGAACTGCAGTGAAGCTGCATTAGTAAACTTTGGCTGGCTGGGTAAGGTACACAGCCTTACAAATTAATGGTGGGAGAAAGGAAAAGAATGTATGTATCCTACAACCTCGGACACTCCCTTAAAACCACTAGTAGTTTCATTTTAAATTAACAACATTATAGATAACTATTCAGCTTACAGTGTTTGCATGTGATACCACTGTTTCAAATCCCAGCATGGCAATCTTGCAAGCATCAACTTCAACTTGACCAAGTGTGGTGAAGTATCCTCTTAACTGGTCAAAAAAATCGCCGTCTAAAGTCTGCAATATAGGAAACAAATCAGCATGATTTATTTGCCATTGCACGGTATGTTCCAAAATATACAACAGTTGAAAATAAATATTTACTAGGTACATTTTACAGTTATTATTATTATTTATTTGTGAGCTTAAGAATTCATCACTAACATCATCATCGTCATCGTCATCGTCATCATCATCATCATTTTATTTCTTAATAAAATCTACATTTTACAGTTGGACTGGCTCGCAAACAGCTATGCTAGTCTAAGCGGGCCAGTCTGTCAATAGTTACAAATGATTTATTATTACTACTTTCATTGTATACAGATGGGTAGTTGTTTTTACAGCATAACTTACAGACATAATGTCTTCTAACTCCTTGCAGAAGTATCTTGTCATGTGTGCATTAGCTGCAGCCAGTGATAAAATGTATTCATTCCTAGCCATTGCTGTTCGTCTCTCACATATCTCACGCCTACTGGAACTCTGTGAAGGTTAAGAATAAGAATGAAGGTTGATAACTATCAGTAAATGATATTTCAATGTGACCCTTGTATTAATATTCCAGTCTGCACTGGGCAGTGTTGAGAATTTATTTTTTGTTTTCTTGATTCACGTAAGATGGCTTAAGACAGCACAAAATGTTACATTTTGCAACTCACGTTAAACGTCATTATGAGTGCAAAGCTTTACACTCCATTCTTACTGATTAATTCAATAAATGACAAAACTTTGAGCTGTAGTAATCAAAGAAACTGTTCAACAACAACAACAAAAATAAAATGCCACAAGATCGACAAGGTAAGTGGTTGGTAAAGATCAACATTGATTTGCATTCCACAGAGTCAGACTTGCAACAAACATTTGGCGTGTTGAGACTGCGCAGGATAGACTGGAAATCATAAGCAATCTTTTTAATAACACTGTTGTACCTTGTTTAAATTCTTTTCCAACGATTGCTTGGACTGAAAAAACTTGACGTTCTTCTTTTTCAGCCTGTTAATTAAACAAAATGTTGTCAATAATATTTTTCTACTATGCTGTAATTAATTACACACTGTTCAAAGCATTTTATATTGATCATTTGCAAAGCAAGCCTGGAGATAACATTAAAACTTCAACTGGCGGAACTTGAATCCAGCTGCATGTAAGTGTAAATGCTTATTATATTAAAACTCTGGAGATGTGTTTTGGCTTCAGTTCTTTTACTCATGGATTGTGTACATGTCTTTGTATGACTGATGTCTGAAATCCGTAGTTGGCGCTACGCGTTGCGTTACGCGTAGAGTTACGTATCTGGTCACGTGCTTAGCTTCAAGTTAATTGACAGATGAGTCATGTGCTTGAGAGTGAGAATGTTGGAGATGTTGATTGTGAATGAGAGAGAAAAGCATGAGTGTTTCGAAAAGATTGTTTACCTTGATAGTCCAAGATTGTACCGAGATTGTGAAGATATACAGTCCTCAGATTGAAGGAAATAAAGATTGTGAAGTCCTCATATGTGTGGATTTCTAACACAGTGGTCCTTCGAGCCGGATTATCGAGCTTGAAGACGTCGACAAGATTGACCACGTGCGCGGACTGAAAATATGTCGGTCACCGACGCCATAGCGAAGAAAGTTAAAATCAGAGCTGCTCATAGAGGATCTGCGACGAAACTTCTTAATCGTTTCAAAGACAGGCTGAGTGATGAAGAAAATCCAGTGGATAAATTCTGGTTGAAAGAATCAATTCAGTCGATGTGACTGAAGATAGAGTCACTCAAAACATTAGATGACCAAATAATTGACCTTTTTGCAAGTGGAACGGCCGAGGATGTCGAAGAGCGTATCGAGAAAGAAATTGAGAACAGTGATGGAGTGAGAGCAGAGTTGAACGAAATCGTGATGAGAATGGAAGAAATGATGAGTAAATTTGATCCGCCACCGCCGATAGTTCAGCCGAGTGCTTTGTCACCGCCCGCTCAAGTTCATTCAAACATGGCGTCAGGAATCCCTCAGCAAAGCAAGGCGAAAGCAAGACTCCCCAAACTTGAAGTAAGGAAATTTCACGGGAAGATCCAAGAATGGCAAGAATTTTGGGACGCTTTCGAAAGCGCCATCGACCAAAACGAAGGCCTCACGGCCGTTGACAAATTCTCCTACTTGCGAAGTTTAGTCACTGAACCGGCCAGATCAACCATCGCGGGATTCTCCTTGACAGCAGCGAACTATGCGGCCGCTGTTGATGTTTTGAAGAAGAAGTACGGAAAGGAAACTGCCATACAGCGTGCTCATGTGAATGACTTGCTAAATTTAGCGCCGGTGTTCAGCGATAAAGATACAACTCGTTTGAGGAAACTATATGACAGTTGCGGCGCTCATTTTAGAGGTCTCAAGGCGCTCGGAGTGGATGAAACTACCTTTGCAGCAGTGGTAGTCCCCGCCGTTTTGCAAAAGTTGCCCGAAGCATTTCGCCTGACCATCACGAGGGGAGTCGACTTTCTGAACTGGTCGATGGAGGAATTGTTGAGCGCGTTTTTAAAGGAGTTGGAACTGAGGGAAGACCATTACTATGCAGTGTCGTCGGGTGGAAATACGCAGAACAGGAAGGACAGCAACACATTTCACACAAAGCAGGAAGTTGAGAACTGTGCGTTTTGCCTTGGGAGACACGCACCAGCGAACTGTAAGAAAGTGAGCGATGTGAATGCACGTAAGACCATTTTAGTTAAGTACGGTAGATGTTTCAAATGTTTGCACAGGGGGCACCGAGCCCGAGATTGTAAGTTGATTGAATTATGTAACAAGTGTGGGCGGTCCCACCACATTTCAATTTGTGATAAGCAGGATAAGCCAGCAGTCAGTGAATTCGAAGTTAGACCAGAGGCTAACCCTACCACTACTAGCCCCAGTAGTTTTCATGTTGGTGCGGGAGATCGTGTAGCCCTACAGACTGCCCGTGCAGTCATCACCGGGGAGGGTCAGCCACTGAGGGTTAGAGTTTTGTTTGATGCCGGCAGTCATCGTTCCTTTGTCACAGCTGGAGTTGCTCGGCTTGCGCGGCTTCCTGTAACCAGGCAAGACTGGCTTGCAATAAGTACATTTGGGCAACGCTCAAGGGATATGAAGCTAAGGGACGTTGTCCAAGTCAAGGTGAGTCCTATAGGGGGGGAGAGTTTCATTAACATGGAGGCATACGTAGTTCCAGAAATTTCTAGTATACCAAATACCCATGTAGAATTAGTAAAATCTGATTACCCCCACTTGAAAGGGATTTGGTTCTCTGATGTAAGTAAGGGAAGGGATGAGATGGTTATAGATGTATTGATTGGGGCAGACTATTTGTGGCATTTTCAGAAAGGGTGCACAATTAGGGGTAAGTTTGACGAGCCCGTTGCTGTAGAAACGGAGTTGGGGTGGGTCTTGTCAGGGCCCATGAAGGGCCAAGACACATGTAGTGATGTACACTTCACCCAGATAAATTTCATTGCAAGCTCTGTTGAAGAGCAAGAAAGTCTAGAAGATGTTAGAAGATTGTGGGATCTGGAGACACTGGGTATTAGAGAGATTACTGACCAGGTGCATGAGTCATTTGAAAATAGCATCTCATTCAATGGGACCAGATACTCTGTTCGCTTACCTTGGAAGGAGGGGCACCCGGAACTTCCCAGTAATTATGGAACCAGTCTGTATCGTCTTAAAACTCAGATGCGAAGACTAGAGAAGGATCCTGAGATTCTCAAGGAGTATGGGAACATCATAGAAGACCAGCTACGAGTGGGGGTGATAGAAAAGGTAGCAGAGTTGGAAAAGGCCCCCAAGATTCATTACTTGCCTCACCAAGCAGTTGTTTGCCAAGAGTCAGCTACTACCAAGGTAAGAGTGGTATATGACGCTTCCTCGAAAGAAAGTAAGAGTGTCGCATGTTTGAATGATTGTTTGCATGTTGGACCCCCTCTGACCCCCTTGCTTTACAACATTTTGCTTCGATTCAGGGAAAATAGAGTGGTCCTGGTAGGGGATATTGAAAAGGCTTTTTTAAATGTGGAAGTTGACCCAGAGGATAGAGATTGTCTGCGTTTCTTGTGGGTGGAGAAACCCCCTGATTTGTCGCAAGTTGTTGTCTACAGGTTTTGTAGGGTTGTATTTGGACTGAATGCATCACCCTTTTTATTGAATGCTACACTCCGACATCATGTCAAAAGGTATGAAATTTCAGACCCAAGGTTTGTGGCTAAGTTGTTGGATTCGTTTTATGTTGATGATTTTGTTGGTGGTGGAGCGACATCACAGGAAGGTATGGAGTTGTACCAGAAGACTCAGAGTCGAATGGCCGAAGGAGGTTTCAAATTCAGGAAATGGCTGACAAATGATTCACAGGTAAGGGCCAAAATGGCAACAAAAACCCAGATTGATGATAAACAAGATGTGGTGACAGAGGAAGACATCAGTTATGCTAAGTCTTCTGTGGGCATGAAGTTGGGAAGCAAGGGCCAGAAGGTGTTAGGATGCGAGTGGGATTACGAAGCTGATGTCATCACTCTTGATCTGACGTTGATTGCGCAGCGTGCCGAAGGCTTACCTGCCACTAAGCGGAATACATTAAGGCTACTAGCAGGAGTCTATGACCCCTTGGGACTTATTAGTCCGGTTACAGTGAGTGTCAAGGTTATATTCCAAGAGATCTGTCATCAGAAGTGTGGATGGGACGAACAGCTGGAGGGAGGGGTCAAGAAGGGCGTGGAAGATTGGATTAAGGGCCTCATTGACTGTCATAGGATTGATGTAAAACGCTGTGTCTATGACCACCCTCATGAGGAGGTGGAGGAGTGCTCACTGCATGGGTTCACAGATGCAAGTAAGAAGGCCTACTGTGGTGTGGTGTACCTTGTTTATAGAACCCAGGTAGGTAGATATGTACGAATGTTGACTTCAAAGACAAGAGTGGCACCCTTGAAGGAGCTGTCAATTCCAAGGCTAGAGCTTATGGCAGCACTTATACTAGTGAAACTTATGGTCAATGTTGAAGGTGCTCTTGCCTCGCAGCAGAGTGTTAAGCGTTCGAAACTGTGGCTGGACAGTCAGACTGCCTTGTTCTGGATTATGAACAGAGGGGAATGGAAACAATTTGTCAAGCACCGTGTGAACGAAATTTTGAAGCTGAGTGACAATGGAGATTGGAGGTACTGTCCAAGTCGAGAGAACCCTGCGGACATTGGGTCGAGAGGAATGTCTGCATCCGGTTTAAAGCAGAATGTATTGTGGTGGCAAGGTCCGGCTTGGTTAACAGAGTCAGAAGAGAGTTGGCCTTCAGAGGGATCAGTGTCACCTACCACTGAAAGTCAAGAACAAGAGAGGACGACCAGCATCCTTGTGACCCAAACTGACCTGGTTGTGGGGATAGACAAAGTCATTGAAATTGACAAGTACAGTTGCATAAGGATGGTTTTGAGAGTGACAGCGTGGCTTAAACGGTTTTGCTTCAATGTGGCCAAGACGACAAAGTCAGAGAGGAAGCATGGACCGCTATCCTTGCAAGAGCTGACGGAGGCAGAGATTGACTGGATAAAAGCAGCACAAAGAGAGTTAAAGTGTCAAGAGAACTACAAGCAGCTTTCTAACAAGTTTGGTCTTACTGAAGACAGTAAGGGTGTGATAAGATGCAAGGGACAGCTAGAGTATGCTGATTTGCCTGCGGAAGCGAAGGAGCCAATAATTTTACCCAAAGACCACCACCTGACATTGCTAGAAATTCAAAGATGTCACAAGAAGGTCCTTCACTGTGGAGTGAAGAGTACTCTTGCAGAACTGCGCACCAAATTCTGGGTTCTCAAGGGGAGACAAGTTGTGAAGAAGATATTGTCCCGGTGCGTGACATGTAAGAAGTGGGAGGGTACAGCATTTACCCAACCAGCGACTGCGAGTTTACCAGAATTTAGGGTCAATCCGGCCCCGCCCTTCTCAAAGGTTGGGGTAGATTTTGCTGGGCCAATGTATGTCAAAGGACGAGGTAAGCAGTTAAAGAAGGTTTATGTCTGTTTATTCTCATGCTGTGTTACTTGGGCACTGCACTTGGACTTAGTGGAAGATCTCTCGACTCCTACATTTCTGAGGTGTCTGAGGAAGTTCACCGCGTGAAAAGGAACTCCCACCTTGATCGTGTCTGATAATGCAAAGACGTTCAAAGGAGCAGAGAGAGAGATACGCACACTTTTTCGACATCCTGAGGTAAGAGCAGAACTAGAAAACAAAGGTATCGAGTGGCGTTTCAACGTAGCAAAGGCCCCATGGTGGGGAGGGTTCTTCGAAAGGATGGTGAAAAGCGTTAAACGATGCTTGAGAAAGGTCATTGGAAATGCAAGACTTTCCTTTGACGAGATGTTGACAGTCCTTGTGGAGGTTGAAGGTACCCTTAATTCAAGGCCCCTGACTTACGATGACAACAACCCATCAGAGGAGGTTCTTACCCCATCCCATTTGATACATTGAAGAAGGATTCAGTCATTGCCAGAGGTACTAGAGTCAGAAGAAGAGTTTGGAGAAAGTAGTGCAACATATACCAGGAGGCACAAGTACCTGACTAAGAAGCTGCAACATTTTTGGAAGAGGTGGCAACGGGAATATTTAACTGCCTTACGGGAGAGTCATGAAAACAAAACTGCTGGGAAAGGAAGATCGCCTAAGGAAGGAGATGTCGTGGTAGTACATGAAGATGGAGTGAAGAGAGGCCTCTGGAAGATGGGAGTGGTAGAAGGGTTGATTTGTGGACGCGACAAAGAGGTAAGAGGGGCACACGTGAGGGTAATCACCAAAGGGAGGGATGTTCATATAACTAGGCCTGTTCAGAAATTGTATCCGATTGAAGTTCATGCTGGGCCGAATGCAGGTAAGAGACAAGACAGAAATCGAGCGCAACCAGCAAATTTGCAATGGAGCAGTCGGCCTCGCAGAGTGGCAGCTTTGGATGCGGCTAGAAGGATAAGCAGCCTGGCAAATCAGGAAAACGACTGACCTTGTGGCTGTATTCTTGACTCATACAAGTCAAGAGGGGGGAGAGTGTCCGAAATCCGTAGTTGGCGCTACGCGTTGCGTTACGCGTAGAGTTACGTATCTGGTCACGTGCTTAGCTTCAAGTTAATTGACAGATGAGTCATGTGCTTGAGAGTGAGAATGTTGGAGATGTTGATTGTGAATGAGAGAGAAAAGCACGAGTGTTTCGAAAAGATTGTTTACCGTGATAGTTCAAGATTGTACCGAGATTGTGAAGATATACAGTCCTCAGATTGAAGGAAATAAAGATTGTGAAGTCCTCATATGTGTGGATTTCTAACAACTGACTTATTTGTCTATAGTAAATGGGTATTTTTAAATACTCTGTCTAACTTAGAGTAGAACTTTGATTTTTGTCTTATAGATGCATGTACCAATATTATTTATTAATGCAATAAAATAATGTACCTTCATTTTTTTTTCATATTTCACATTTTTGTAATATTACCTTTATTACATGAAATTTTGCAACACGTTAATTATGTGAATTTTGCGACTTAAGAAAAATTGTGAAATTAAAGTGATGTGAACATAACATGACGCAAAAATTAAGAGACTTGCATTATATTACTGTTGACATATAGTCCTGCCATTGTGTTTTCTTAATTTTGACATTATTGTACCTTTGATAAAGTCAGTTTACTAAATTCAAGGACATGTTAAAGTAACATTGCCAAGGAAATAAATTGTGTTACTCAAAATTTTCGCAAAATCACGGAATTTAAATGTCGCAAAATATGTGCACCTCAAAATTGTGAAATAAACGTGTCACGAAAATTTCATGTAATAAGGTAGTTTTATTAACTAAAGAGTCCAGTAAAGGGTGTCACCTTGGTTATGCCTTCCCTAAAACACTGTAAAGTCTGAACTATTTCTTACTTGTCTTCAGCATCAGCAGCTTGTTCCCTTGCCACCTGAGCCAGCTTTTCCATTTCCTCATAACCTTTCTTAGCCTATAGTTGTCAGTTATAACAAATAATTTAACAATAATCCATTAACCATTATTGAAATGTTTATAAAACAAACTTCAGTCTGCTTGTAAAAGAAATTGACTGTACTTACCTTGGACAACTCACGTACAGTCTCAAAAAGTTCTTCATGAATTTTCTGGGTAAGTTCTTGACACTTGAAAAATTAATAAGAAATCAATTTGATATACCCTTAAAATGTTTTAAAAACTTCAAAGTCTACATATTTACTGTTTACTTAACTCCGAATGTTAAGCTCAATCTGAGGTTTTTTCAAAGTATGGGTCTGCATGTAAAGTGCAGGGTCAGGATGAGGCACTTAATGTCTATAAATTGTACAGTACTGTTGTTTCTCCTGCATGTAAGTTGTATAACACACACCTTCTTAAAAACCTGGGCTTTGTTTGACTTAAGAGTCTTCATGCTTTCAGCCATCTGTCCTTGAAGTTCCTCTGAGATGGCCAATCGCTGCTTTGCCTTTTTTTCTGATTCATCAAGCAGAGATTTCCAGACTCCATGAGGGGTTCTGAAATAAACAAATGGGCAATAAAAATAACATAAAATAAACAATGATGATATTCAATTAGGGACCTATGAGATAGAGAGTTTGAAACAAGGAAAACCAGTTGGGGTTTAAGTAATGGCATGGCCAGTCTCTATTTTCCAATTGCCCATAATTCACTCTGTTTGCCCCCCAAATTTTGCATAAATCATTGTTGTAAAATGCTCTTGGGAGTACGCAGACCTGCCACGAACATTTCACAACAATGGTTTATGCAAAATTTGGGGGGGCAAACAGAGTGAATTATGGGCAATTGGGAAATAGAGAAGGGTCACTGAGTTGTTCTCAGACAAACTTTTTCCATCTTACAGTACATCTCTCTCTACTCATAAGTACAGTGTATAGACAGGTACTGGCAATCTGTTTGGGAAATTATATAATAATAAGTGGTAACTAGTGATGGACTGCTCTCCCCGCATCCATGGGAAAGAAGCACTACAATAATTGGTGGCTTGATAGGTCACTAAGTTTAAATGCAGATTGTACTGTGTTCATTCAAAGCAAATCAACATGGTGAGCAGTGTTTTGAGGGTTTTCTTAACTAATTGCAATAAAAGCAGAAGAATTTGTTAAAGGTCTATCCTAGTTTACAACTGTTTTGCTTATTGGTCAAAAAAGTATAGCATAGTCACACTTAAAGTTGCTCCACTATAAACGCTTTTTAAAAATGATTCCTATTCAGTGAAGGCATGCTTACTTGTGTCCATTTTCTCCTGCTAAGTCTTCAGCAGACAACTCCTTCTTTTGAAGAAATTGGGAATTGAGTTTTTGTAGGGCCTAACAGAGAGGAAGCATTTACAGACAAACTTAGCAAAATATCTAGAAAATAAGACATGAAGGCATTATATTGAGCTGCCACTGTTAGTGATATAAAATTCACTGGACATGGGTATGCAAAAATGTTCACATAAAGTCAAAAATACATTTTGAAACTGTTGGACAGGTACAGACAGAATTATAATACTTTTTTTAATTTGAATAATTATTAATCTTTGCTGACTTTCTTTTACCAAAAATCTCTTCCTCAAGAATTGAAATCATTTCAGAATGAGACCTCTTTCTCAAGTTGTCTAGTTAGAAGTTATTTTTATGACAACCTCCACTGCACCACAGGTAACAATTAGTAATGGCTAGGGAAAGATGTTAACTATCAAAGTAAGATTGTGCTCAATTTATCCCAGCTCCTTAGGGTATATCTGGATATTTTCTACTTTCCCAAATATCTTGTCTCCAAAAGGACCAATTCTTATAAACTCCCTCTAGCTTTTTTGCTGTTATGTCCCTAACAGTATAAATGAAGCTAGGGACTTTGCAAACTCAATATGATAATAAGAGAGGCCCCTGGCCTTGCTATTATAGACAGACAGCATAATATTTTGATTGATCTTGTGCACATTTTTGATTTACTCCTGACAATTGTTTCAACTAAATAGCACATTGAGCAAACATTATTAATATTCACATTGCTACACAACAGTTAATTACTGGCCTAATTTGCAATCAATGATAAATTACTCAAAACCAGAAATTTGGGTCACAATAAATTTGATAAAGTAATGATGCATATTTTGCACAAATGGTCTATCAATTTTTTCTTCAAATAAAAAATTTAATTAATTCCACCGATAAAACAATTTATATTAGTAAATTGGACATCACTGTTGCAAGGTCTTTTCAAACATGAAGTTATGGTACATGTAATGCGTCACTACACAACTCACAGGAAGATCATCAGTTATCTGTCATATGATTCTGTTTTTTATATAAAGACAATAATAAAGATTTTCACTAAAAACATTTAAATTGTAACAGTTAGTGAAGAGCTGTTTTATGATCCAGACAGACTAAAAATTAACCAATATCAAATATTTCAAGCATCCAAGCAAACTTACCTACACAAAAAGTACTTATAAATGATATGGTTATACTGGCTACTCACTGATATTGATACCAGTTTTTAATAAAATAATCAGCATATGCCACGAACGTGACAAAGAAACACAATCTTGGGCAATTGGCCTCAAATTTGGCAAATCAATGGAGATTTTTGATATCGACATCTGGTCTAATACTTTTAGTTATTTTTATCACTATATTTCACAAAAACGTTTAGCCGTAGAGAAAAATTCGTCCTTTGAAAGAAAAGCACTCGAGTTCTTGCTAAGGAGGCCGTAAAGCATGCTAAACGGGCTTACATGTGATGAATTCTCTGATTAATTATAGAACCTAATTTATTTACCTTAGTCTTGTCACCACTATCTCAAGCAAAAATGTCGTCGTTTCACCTTTTGGAATGCTCCTTTCTCGTAATTAAATGACACAAATAATTTCCCTACCTGAGCATACTCTCTCTCTATTGTGGATCTCTGTTTTGCATAGGTTCTAAGGATACAAACGAATATGAAATTCAAATAATGTGCACGTTATTTTCATTTGCTATTTTGAATTTTGTTATCACGGCAGTTTAACAGAATCCGTCCTACCTGACATCCTCTAGCAGGTCTTGTTCAAGTTGATATTTCTGCTGTAATTTCGATAGCTGCTCAGTTTGAATAGTCCGAACAAGTTGTAAGATTTTGACCTGTTCGAATGTTCAGGGAAGTAACCTTTAGGTTTATTACAAATTAACTCCTCAAATGACGCTGTACAACACGTCAAGATTTCTTGTCTTCTTACCTTCTTCTGGGGCTGATTCTGTGTTGTCATATCGGCTAGATTTAGCCTAATTCACAGAAAGGAAGCGTCAACAACGAAAAGACATATGAACAAGTTATAGGCGCCATCTTTGAAGGTTCCGGGAGCTGGCATAAATTACGTCACGCATCTTGTTATGCTCTCTCGCCCAGTTTCCTGTCATGGCATCTCAGCGCGGCCCCTTATCTGCTTTGTTATCTTCTTTGATATTTGCACGTTCGTGCCTGCTCACAGGTCTACTGTTAAAATTCGTAACGGTAACAAGTAAGTTCTCATAAAATTTAATTTTGGTGTAAATCCAATGTTGCTGTCAAGTGTTTTTTTTGGGGGGAAGTACACTTGTAATGTGAGATGGATAAATAAAGATAAAATTTATTTCCTTGTGATGGGATCTGATAGGGAAAATGAGGGGGAGGTGGAGAGGCAGAGGGTAGTTCCTTAAACTTACACTTCCTTAAACTATCCCTCCGGAATTCTGGTTAAATAATTTTCTTCCCATTTTTTAAATCATTCCTTGACTAATATTTGTGGTAAACTACGTTTCAACATCATCTTCATTGATAACATCTAGTGCTGAGTCTGGATTTTGGGTATACAGTATGCAAGGCTGGAATTCTTTTTAGTTTGGCACATGCATTCATTATCTAAATTTGACATTAAATGTACCATTACATTTTGATCAATAATTGTTTTCCTTTAGTGCAGCACCTCTAAAACTAATATAAGCTTGTTAAAAGGTGTTGTTGCTGTAACTTGGTCAGCCCTTGCAGAGGGGGTGCATATTACCTTAGTATTATTTTTGTTTATATACACATGGCAGCAGATGTGGAAAGAACACTTTGTTTTGTTTAATAATTTATTTTGAAAACACTTTGTAATTTATTTCCCTGTGGATTAGCCTGCATTGCAGCTGGCCGTGCCACAAAATCCCCGGTATAGTCAGGCAGTTTAGACTATCTGCAACGCAGACTACCTGTGGATATGTTTAGCCTTTATTCTTCAGGAGAAAATCTTGACGCCTTGAGAATCAACTGTAAGGAAAGAGATCCCCACAAGCTGCTTATAAAATGGATGAAAGTTTATTCACCTTTATGGTGATCTATGGTCTAACAAGTAAATGCTTGAGCAAGTATTGGCAGCCAGGTAAAGTGTAAAGCAAATTGTCAACAGGCTATGTTTGATGTATTTATATTCATTTTATTTTTCAAGGAATAAGAGTGAGGATAGATTTTTCACAATGCTGTACACATGGGTAACAATGGAGGAACAAGTCTACATGGCACACTTCTTACCCATATAATCCTAACAGGAGAATCCAGCCCAAAGTGCTTTTGACCTTTGTGCCAGAGTAACAAAATCTTCAAGGATAGCTTGTCATAAGTCTGCGATTTTCAATCCAGTGCAAGTTAAATTTCATAGTTGGTGCAGTTTCCTTCATCCAACCTACACGCAGTGTTAAGTCATGCAGTGCATAGAGAAGAGTGGGCTGAAGCTGAATGCTATTCCGGGGGGGGGGGGGAGGTGGGTGGGTATGTTTTGCACCCAGACCTGGCCCTACGAGCAGTTGGTTGAAAACTACTAGCAGGTACGTACTAAGGCTTGCTAACGATGCGTAAGGAAAACTTGTTCAAATGTGTGGCCAACAGAAAAATGCTATTGAAATGGACTTTACCAAAGTACAAGCACTGCATTTAATTTCTGACGTGTCGCATCAATGGATACTGCATCCCACGTGTTCAAC
Source organism: Orbicella faveolata (assembly GCF_042242905.1). NCBI lineage: Eukaryota > Metazoa > Cnidaria > Anthozoa > Scleractinia > Merulinidae > Orbicella > Orbicella faveolata. The sequence goes on along the minus strand of NW_028301564.1, from coordinate 1,007,362 downwards.
TAAAATCCATGCTGAGCCAAGCCATTTAATCGCCATCCAAACGCAGTACAAAAAATTAAAACTCCCGCCTCAGTGATACATGTTTTTTTCTGTCAGTTGCTTGATTCTTTAATTAACTTTCACCCAGCTGATTGAATCGATTGGCAACATAGCTTGAAGTGTCCAGAAATCTCTCCACACAGTTGACTATGCATGTTTCAGTTTTCGAATCCAGCTTCGATCCAACCTTTTCGACGCACTTTTCCCAACACTCATCGGTTAGGGAAGCAACAAGACCCTGAAACTTTTGTTTTTCCTTCTCTACTAGAATAAATTGCTGCATCTGACGATCTACTTCACCAGCCATGACTGTATGTCCGTGTCTCTCGTTCTCGTTCTATCGTTCGAAAACTACAAGTAGATAGGTATGTCATATATGGCACTACAAAGAGTCTCCACCGAGGTTCGTCACGCAATCTCCTCCCTCAAGATAGCCTCCTGCACAGAGGGGGATGAAGACTGCGTGACGAGTCTAAAGAATGTCTACGTAGGAGGCTACCGCAGAGCGGAATTTGATGCATGGAGGCGCACATGGGTAAATTATTTTATTTGACATCCATGGATAGGGTTGTAATTAAGGGGGTATGGTACCCTAAAATATGGCAATGTTCATGAAAAATTCAATTTCTTGGAAATACAAGACTTAAGACCCTTGAGGACTTGTCAAAAACATTTTGAAAAGATCTTGCCGAATTTCCTTCCAGATGAGTGTGAAATTTAAGGAAAGTACACAGTGGTATAAGTTTTTTCACGTGGCAACGGCCATAGCAACGACTGTTTACTATAAGAACGTGACCAAAAATATAGATTATTTTTAACTCATATGAACGAAACTATTTAGAAAAAACTTTTAAGACATGCACAACTCGATTGGTATAATTATTTGTGAAAAGCTTTGGCTCGAATTGCCATCACAGGCTCATTCATTCCCCTTATGACAAGGAATATTTCCCACAACTGCGGTAACTTTTTACAAAATAGAACAACCATTGCACCCCCTCCCCCGAGATCCAGTCTGCACCCCCCCCCCACTATTTGTGGCTCGTTAAATGCTTAATACTTCGTGTAAGAAACTTAAAGTGCATTTTTCTCAAAAGTGTACTTTTGTACCGACTGACTTCGTGCCAACATTTCTACTTTACAAGGTTTTTAAGTAGAATTTCTGAAACTTGGGCTCATCAAAGACCAATAGTGTCGTGATGATATAAACCAAAAAATCGTAACATTTTAAGGTCTGTCACGTGACATGAGGTGATTTGTCCACTGGGTGTGGTAAAAAATAAGGTTATTTCCAAATAAAGCTGTAAAAAGCACTGAAAATAAGAGTTAACTGTCAAAACTTAGGTTCTTATCACAGAACAAAACAGAAACTTACATGATATGCTTATTTGACAGTCAATTCTTCTTTTGTAAAAGAGCAGGAAGTTTTGGCGTCAGCACTATAAAACACTCTTCAAAAGGCTGTGGCTCGTTTCCATAGCAACCATTTTGAGTAAAACTCTAGAAATTTAATTTCTCTTCTTGAGTGCAATAGCACACAATTGATCTTTCTTCAACATATTTAAACAAACTTTTTGGTCCATATTGAGGGTACCATACCACCTTAAGCTAGTCAGCACCACATTCAGGGGCCCCACGGACTCCTGATGACATCTACCACCCACCGAGATGGGCTCCTTCCAGGCTCCTCGAATCCATTCACACCTAGGTGGCCTGAAGAGATTGACCAAGAACACTGAATATCCAATGATCCTGGCCGGGACTCGAGTCCTAACCACTTGAGCTGGATATAAAACGCTCTTACCCAGGCCCTTACCAGTAATATTCGATAAATTGCAGGTGAAGGAGGGGCGGCGGGGAAACCCTACGATGGACTAGCGTCCTATCCAGGAGGGAGAAGAAATATTCTTAGTCGCTTCATGCTACTGAAACTTGGAAAAGCTCTGGTTGTATGGACCTCTTGACTCGACGCAGACTTTAACTTACTGATCAGGTTTGGTCTGAAGTTAGGTAGCCACAACCCCACCTCAACTGATGAGCCCCCCTCCTCACCCGACCCACGGCACAAAGACTAGTTTTGTACATGACGTCCTCACTAGATCACTCCCACCTCCTCCTTCTTTATCCGAACCTGCAGGCTCTTGACCCGCGGACCCAGGCTGTCGCGAACCTTCGAAGGCAAACTCAAGAGAAGGTAAACTGTAATGCAAGGACCACTTGTAAAACATCCTCGGAGTGAAGCCGAATCTTGGTTCAGATCAGGATCAGTAGTGTAAAATAAAGCATAAAACCAAAAGAAAGGCTGACCGCACGACTGAAAAGGGTAAATTTAGTTAATGCCCAATATTTCGGTTAGGCAGGGCTAACCTTCAGGGGCTACATTTAGTAGATATGGCCGAGAGAAAACGGTTACAAAATTTTAAATGATACTTAAGAAAATATGAGACATGATTGGCTGACAAAAATAGAGAAAAATGAAACATGTACTAAAGCGGATACGTACATAAAAATATAATATAGCTCTGTCACCTCTTGCTATATCTGGACTATCTCTTCTACCCTAAAATCCCCGCTTTTTCTTCGCCGAGTTTTTCCCCCGTCGTTTCAACTTTCCTTCGCCCTCACGTTCAGACTCACCTTGGGTCGTCTCCGAGCGAAAGAGCAGCGTCTTTTGCGTTTTCTCCCCGCAGATTTTAGAGCAAGAGAGAGACTGCTCGCAGACTAGTAAGTGAGTAAGGTACCGTGTGACACGAAATTTTTTTTGAGGGAGTTAAATTTTGCGATTTTTTTGTTTGCGGGTACTAATTTTTGCGATTGTGAACGTCTGGTTTTTCGAGCAGGGCGAGTGTCAATTTTTGCGATTTTCAGAAAGTCGCGTTCCTTTGAAATACAACATTTCCAGCGTTTTTTTTTTTTAAATTACACTACATGGTAACTCGCCACTTTCTAAAATTACGGCTGATGGCACCTTCAGACGATCATTTTCTGAAACTTTCTAGCCGCTATTGTACAGGCACGGACAGCTGGAAAATTTCATCGTTTTATTTAAAGAGGCGTTTCAAATAAAGAGCACCAACAAGATTCTACATGCGAGGTTGGCCAGTGGAGTAAACTTTTGCGGAGAAAATTTTTGCGGGAACTTAGTTAACCGCAAAAATCGCTAAAATTAGAACCCGCAAAAATTTAGTGACACACGGTAAGAAATAAGTAAATTAACTGTGCCAAATTATCTAGAGTACACATGTTACTAGATCTGCCACAAGTCGACCTTTGCTTATTCATCTCCCTCGACCAAAGCGAGAGAGTAATATTCGAGCGACGAAAGTCGCGAAATGTCGAAACCAGCAAGCCAGGTGAGAATTATTGGAAAGGACTTTTAGAAAGTCTAATATGTAACAAATGACGCATATCAGGAAGGGTTTTATGTTTCTGCGTGTAAATATTATAGCCTCAATCCAAACTCGTGTGTTCTTCCCCGCATCCCCGAATATCTTCGCAACTCGTTACCCCGGCATCACGCTCCATGTTCCGAAATTTCATCCGGATTAGCCTGCCTTGTAGGCGCAAACGGAAAAGGGGTAAGGATCCTCTCTTTCACGCCCTCTCCTTTCATCCCCTCCCCGTCTCTTCCCCGATTTTCGCCTTACTCCGGATAAAATAAATAAATGACACATGCAGTCATGCGCCACGCCTTCTCAGTTTGAAGGCCCGATCTAACCTAATTCATATTGATACACAATGATAGGGGAAGTTGTGCGCGCTAAAAAGATTGGCCCGACGGTCCTATTTTTAATCCACTTGATTTAATTAAATAGACCAAAGGTATTGGACAAGGGTGGGCAAATTGTTATGTGCAAATTGTAAGTCTCTGAGAGAGCAAGGCAGCGTTTTCGTTGCAGAGAGGGACGAGAGGGTCATAGAACCAGGAACTATTCTCCCCTCGTCAACCGCCTGCTTTTTCGATCGTCTTCAGGCTAAATTCTGTCATACCTGACCATTCCTGTCTAGCAGTTTCTTCTGGAAGTTTCTCGGCGTTTTCAAAAATATTACATTGAGTAGCAATACAATACATTGAGTAGTGGCTATTTTTATGTCGGCTTTTGTCTCAATGTCCTCTGTTCTCAAAAACCGCCATTGACAGTATTGTCGTAGGTGACGAAAAATGTGCACGCCGTTGTCTTTTGACTTCAGCTCTCTGCTGTCAAAAAGACCGGCAGCAAGCCGAGAGTAATCCGATTTTTTGTGTGACGTAGTTCCGGTAATTTAACCCGCCTTGTTTAAAAAGGACGCTATTGTGTGGTGTTGAATTTCAGAGTGTTTCGAACTGCGTGTAAGAAGCCGTGCAAAAAGCCTTGCGAGTACTTGGCGTTTTAGTATCCTCGAACTAATTTTTGGTTTACATAACTGTGAGAATCATGAAAGTCTGGCTTTTCTTGGTTCTTGTGTTGATCGTGCTTTCGTGCGAAGCAGGAAAGAAGAAGAAGAAGAAGACATCTTCATCTAATAACCTTAAAAATCTGTTTTTACGTCGACGACTAACAGCTAGACCGACAACTGAACCGACAAAGCCTCCCCCAGTGCAAGTGAAGAAGGTTAGCTTTTACTACTTGTCTTTTGAATAGTTATTTTGTAGTTACTCTAAGCTTAGTGTCAAGACAATCAAAGCAAAGTTCGTACGTATACGGGTCCGAGCTGAACCCTGTACGACATTGACTATTCGATGATGATATATCAGAAACATGCAGTCGTGATTTGATATCAAGACTTGATTGTGTGTGTTTTTTGGAGTGCACTTCTTTATGAGTGGTGATTTATAAACATACGGTAGTCTTTCTGGTGCCTGAATGATGATCAAGTACAACGAAAACAACAAATTGACCCCCTTGTCATTGCCTAAGGTATGAAGGGTTTTATTTGCTTTCTAATAGGTGACGTCACCCGTTTTTCTGGTTATCGAACGTTCTCTGTATTAGATTACAGTATTACAATTGATCAAACAGGATGTGACGAAATCAAAAGTGCAATCGGAAAAATTTTAAATTTTCAAGTCATTATTCCCTCTCTTTAGTGTCACTGCTTAAAATTGGTGCTTTTGTCTTCCTTCTTATTACAAGACAAAAGGAAGTTTATATTAGCAAGACCCCAGCCATACAGGGCCATTCCATTTAATATCAGTACCCCTCAGAAAAAAATGCCAGGTAACCTTGTGACTGTCTAGGAATTTTAGATCTCCCCAACACTGACCCTCAGAAAATCTCAAGTGGATCCTCCTGACCTTCGCAAACTTTCAACTTATTCCTCATACCACTCAGAAAAATATGTCGTCTATGGACCGTGACCTTAAGAAATGTTGACTTTCCCTTTTACCCTGTCAGAAAATTTTGTCAACATGGAAGGGTGGGGGGGGGGGGGGGGGGGTGGATAAAAAATGGAATGGCCCACAAACAAAAACTCAAAGAATCGGTCAGAATTGAAAATTATTGCCCGGTCAAATAAAGAGTTCTCATGAACTTATATTATAAATCAAGTGATGTTTTGAAATAAATATATTGTCCTTGAAGAAACTTCTATGTCAGATAATTTAAAACTGTGTGACTTGCAACAATAATAAAAGGGTGACGGAAGAGCTAAATATTCTTCATTTGCACTATTATGATCTTTGGAGGAATTATCCTCCATGTCATCTAAAAATTCAATTAATCAATCAATCAATCATTAAAAATTTATCAATCAATGAACAAATTTAAATCTATCAATCGCTAAATTAAGAAGCAATCCATTGAGAGCTGCCACCAAGACTGTAAGCATCATGCTTGACTGTCAGTTGATACCCTCTATCAATACCCTTGATTGAAATCCCAATCAATACTCAGTTGACACTCGATGGACACTCTATCAACATCTCAGTCGGCAGTCTGTGGACGGTTGTCTAATTTTAGATCGGTCAACACTCGGCCAACTATCGACCAACTGTTGATCAAGTGAAGATCGAGTGTCCACCCAGTACCGGTCGGGATGTCAATCGAGTACCAATTAAGATGTTGATTGAGGGTGTCAATTGAAGGTATCAATTGACACTTGATTGTGTGAACAGGTGAACACTGGTCTGAGGCAAGCTGAAATTGTTAATGAAAGTATCTGTGTGCTAATTTTAATTAGTTTTTGGTTAGCTACATCCCTGAGATGGCACTTGAAGGATGTAGTACTCCAACTGACATATGGTAGTGTAATAGTCATATCAATATTGTTGTTATATCCATTTGTTTATGTCAGTTCATCAATGCATTGTCAGTTTCATCTGCTGTAATTTGTAGGTTAATCTGAAGAACATAGACTTCACAAGCATCAACACAACAGATCAATTTTACGAAGTCTTTAACTTGCCGCGCCTTAAGCAGCATGGTCATGGTTAGTAGACATCTAGTGTGTGTAATATCTGGACCTGAGCTGATCAAGGGTGGGTTGGTTAGTCTCCCATATGAATGTGACACAGGGCTGTTTGTAGGCAATTTTTTTTAAAAAAGTGCTAGAATCTGGTTGTGTCAGGATGTGGTTCAAATTCATTTTCAATCTTGAGAGTTTTAACCAATGGACTTCAATAAGAGACTACTTTTCAATGGTAAGTGGTCATTAGTTCATGAGTAAGAGGCTTATTTTGATATAACAAAATACAGTGGAATCCCGATTTTTTGAACCTCCGAGGGAAATGAAAATTGGTTTGAAAAATCATAGAGTTTGAGAAAACGGGCGTAAAATTACAGTGTTCAACTGAGGAGGGGGAACAACTTTTGGTTTGAGTTAACAGGAGGTTCAAAAATATGGCACCCCTTTCCTAGAATTACTTGTGATGTCAATTGTATGTGGAATTCAGTTTATTTATGAAATAGTTTATATTACTAGTGCATTTTCCTTAGCTTTTTTAACATGTATGTATAGGGTTTAAAAATGTCAAGCCAAGACTAGCTTAACAATAGCAGAGAAAACTAATATTTAATTTGTTGTCACGAGAGAAATGTAAATTTTCAATTGGTTAATTTATCTTGGATCAGTGCATCATTTGTCAAATTTACGGCTGTTTAGGACTAATAAAATGTTATTAAATTACAAAATTTATTACGTTATTTGGGTAACTTTTATGTGTCCATGTACAATAATCATAGAAGAGCAGAGTTGGAGCTAAATACTATATTAAATTCAACTGATTTTATATTTTATTCACAGGATCTGGTGGTGTTGGAAGTGACCATTCAACTGCAAGTAAGTACTTATTGTAAGTAAGTAAGTATAGTTACAACTCCCATACATTTTTTGCAAATGCCGTTGAACCTATATTAAGTGGCATTGTATTAAGCGGTCACCCTCTATTAAGCGGTCAGTCTTCAAAGTCCTAAAAATTACTTCCCTTAATTAATTAATGTAATTTTGACCTCTATTAAGCAGCAGCAGTCACCATTTGCAAAGTCCCAGTGGGACTTTTCCTATTGTCTTGACCTGTATTAAACAGTCACACAGTGTCAATTACTTGTTCATACAGTTTCAAATAATGTAACACACCAGGTGCAACAAATGATTTAATTCCTTGTTTATTTTTGCATATCATTAAAACAGCAGAAATGATTGTTAACTTTCTAAATAAATTTGAGGTCAAATGTCTTCTCAGCACTGATTGTATTTGAACTGTTTTTCTTGCAACCTGTATTAGGTGGTCACTTAGCCATTCCCCGAGGGTGACCGCTTAATTTAGGTTCAAGTGTGTATGATATTTATACACTGTAGACATGATGTCCATCAATGCACCATCAGTTCAGATCAGGACTCACAGGAAGTTACGTTTAATAATGATTGCATAATTGTTTTCTAGTTCAAAATGTAGACACGTTTGTCAACTCCCAATGCAATTGTAATAATAATACAGAATGTGGAAGATAAACTGGAGTCCTGAACAAATTAAAAAAAAAGTTGTTCTATGATAATACAATATGATTGCATAATGAAATTTATATAATGCAAATTTCATTTGAATGCTCAAAATATTCTTTACCAAATGTTTAACAAAAAAATATAAACCAAAAAACAAAAAACCTGTTCCCCATTACTATTATGCCACAAAAAATACATTTATGTCCCACGAACAACTGTAGAAATTATAATTTGAAAACACCTTGTCAGAAAGCCCTCGCTACAAGGTGTGGTTCGTAATAACTATATAAAAATGTCAGAGAAGTAGTGCAAGCTCTGCAGTAATGGATGCAAGCGAAGAGAATTTATGTTTTGATAATCCAAATATTTAATATGTATTGAGTAAATGCCTAATTAAGAATGTATCAAAAAAAGTATAGCTAATTGTGGGTTAAAATGTGTTGTAGCTTTAGAATTCTTTCCATGTTAGTTGAAAGCTGCATTATTACTCAATAATATTATTTATTTTCTATCATTAGTGCAGGATTATTCAGAATGGGGTTGCAAATTCCGTCCAACACTGGTTCATCTTCCTGCTCCACCATATGGTAGAGGATTTATTTTTCCATCATGTGCAACAGTGAATCGCTGTTCAGGTTGCTGTGGTGTAAGTAACCTTGAATGCAAACCAGTGGGTGTAACCAAGGTTCAAGTGGATTACTACCATTTTCAACCCAATGGTGTGTTTTTCATTAATTGCTCTCAGTAGTTAAAATTTGTTTCTGTTTGAAATCCCATTGTTACATCATTTGCCAGACTGATAACAATGTATTGTTTTGTTTGTTTCATATTAAATAAATATAAATATTACCGGTACAAAATTGATGGATATCTTGTCTAGATCTTTACAAGATCTTGCAGATGTAAGAAATAAATTATTATTACTTTCCTGTTCAAAACAGTGCAAGCCAGTGCCAAGCAAGTATTTACATGTATATACAGTAGTGCCAAAACTATTATCAGATTTGAGAAATATGCATGGAAATATGAATCTGATCACTTTAGGTGTCTGTTTCTTAGCATACATTACTATAAATAATTATACTAAATCATGCATGATAAAGTATGATGCAAAAAGTATCATCTTTCATCTATCATAATTAAAGTAAGTAACCTCCTATCCAGTCATCAGTTACAGTATACTGGAATCAAACTTTCTAGATCCTTATTTGTTTTGTATTATCTCTGGTATGGTTCACATGTTGAATGTTTGCTTTTAGGTTCATATACAGAAACGTCAAGACTGGTGGATGAACACCTTGGTTGTGCTTGTCAATGTTCTCAGACTGCTGACTCTTGTTTGAAGACACAATTCTTGAATCCAGGTCTATGCCAGTGTGAATGTTTACCACAAAATCAAGAAGACGCGTTGGACTGTCCGCAAAAAGGAAATTTTCAGGTAGGTTGCAAATGACTTCCTGCATCATTGGGCCAAGGTATCATGGCCCAACCACTGCTGAAAACATTTAAATTCTATCATGATACTTTTTATCAATTAAATATTAACAGTATGAAAACAAGATTGATCATCACAGTTATACACACAACTTTAAAAGCAGTTGTGAAATTAAAGCCTGGATTTTTTTCAGGCTTTAACTGCACAACTGCTTAAGTTGTGTACATAACTGCGATGATCAATCATGTCTTCATATCTTTCTCTGCAGTTCAAATAATGATATTTCATATCTTCACTTGTAAATATTGACAAAATGACAATGTGATTCTTTTGCTCCACAGTATGATCCAAAAACTTGCAGTTGTGTTTGTAAAACAGTGCGCCACTGTGATCATGATCCAAATTTACGATGGAGTGATAAGGATTGTGCCTGTGTATGCAAGAAGGAGAAATGCCCATCGAGGCAATTTTTGGATAAGAACACCTGCCAATGTGTCTCTGAAGTATTGGGCCAGCGGCAATAAACCATGTCCCTCTATCATGTTCCCTTTACCAGAGAACCAAATGAACATTTCAGATAGCTCTTTATTGTCACACTCTCATTTCCACCTAACATGTACAGGCTACAGGTAGGGCTAGCACTGTCCAAGACTCAATCTAAGACATTCTACACAGAGGACTTAAAAACCAAAATGATCTGTAAGCATAGTGTCTTTCACTGGTTACTTATCTACTTAACGTCACAACAGATTAACTTCCAGTTGGAGATGCCATATTCAGATATCTGAGTGTATAATGCTGCCATCAGAATTAAATTTTTTGAACTCCTGTCAGTGACAGACATGTTTACCCAGTTTCAGTTTTTTGACTTTTCAGTGATCAGGTTTTCTGTTTATATTTTTGTCTTTACAGTTTTGACCTCTTGTAATCAAACAAGTAAATTTACAAAACATTTAGCTGAATGGAAGACACTTCATTTGTTCAAGAGAGATTTAATTAGTTAAAACCTTGGTCAAAAAAATATCTTTTTAAACTAGCCTTTTAACATACATTTTCTTTTAATCATAACTTACATTATTTTTTTAAATATGGGCTTTTTTAATCTTTAAATTTTTTACTCATTTTTACTCATTTTTATTGTGAAGTGCCTAAGGTATGTTATCAGTGGAGTAGTGCTATAGAAATGTACCGGTAATTTTGTTTAACCCTTCAATCAACCATTTGAAATTTCGCAGCAGATTTGTGTTCTTGTGATTTTTAAACTCATTTATTATTAACTACTTACTAATCGAGAGTGAGGTCTTAATGGGAAAATCTAAAACTGAGACCTTGCCATATTGACTGATGAGCAACAGCAAGGTCAATACTGCAAGGCCAAGGTTTGAGATTTGCCCGTAAAGACCAAACGCCAGAGGTTAATCAGTTGTTTCTATATGGCTTTTTGCTTTGCATTTGTGGGCCTGTAATTGGCCCGTGGGCATTACGGGAGAATAATGCCCTGGAATTTGCCAATCAGAGCTTGCGTTACATTGGCTGCAAACACAAGCCATATAAATTATTAATTAACGTTAATAATTAGTCAACTTGATAAAATAAACAAAATCACTTGAGACGATGTATCATCAATCATCACAGGCATTTCTGAACCCCTCAAATAATTTCTGTCAGATGTAGGTACTTTGTATTTTCAACTCTTTTACTTGTTTTTGGTTTGTTACCCATATACAGAGTGTACTTAAAATTTATCGGTTTTGATATCTTAACTAATGTTGTGACTCAACACTGCTGTACAAACATTGTGGAAAAAAAATGAAATACTTAATTTTTATTTTAATTTGTTATTAAATGTTTATTAGCAACTCATTAAATAATATGTCAATAATTATTTTATAATATATATTTTTTAAAATGGGCCTCACTACTAATTTTTTACTGTTTTTAAACCAGAGAAAATCAGTTTTACACAGCTTTTCAATATGATGATAGCAGAGTATGGTACTTTTCCTCTAAAGTATGCAATGGTATTGCTGCTTTCATTGTTTATTTAGTTCATAGTAAAGATGCAAAATGGTAATTCAAATTTGATTTTCCTGTTTGCCATTATGTTTGTTCATGGGTATAAAGCTTCATTATGGAAAAATGTTCTAGATCAGGTTGTTATCATGGAATGATAGTAGCTTTGGAATGATTATATTAATTAAAAGGAATTTTGTAGACTTTCATGTTGCATTGTCTCTCTTTTATACATTTTAAGGGACATCGAACACTCGAAATTAACTACATTTTTTTCAGGGTTTTATAATTTGCTTTAGAGACACCCCTTGGGCTACCTCATTGCATGGTATTTTCATGACACATTGTGAATTTTCCGATTGAAAAAAAGCATGTCATTAAAATGACGTGAACAATAAGTGTGTCAAACGTAACATGATGTGAAAATTAGGTGACTCACACCGTGTTACTGTTGACATCCAGCCCTGCTGTTGCATTTATGTTAATTTTGACGTACTTGTACCTTTGAGAAAGTAACACTGCCAAGGAAAGAAATTGTGCTGCTCAAAACTGCGAAGTTCAAGTGATTCAAAATATAACATTTTCACAAAATTGTGGAATTTGTTGTAAAATCGCAAAATAAACATGTTGCAAAAATTTCATGTAATGTAGTTCCCCATCAGACTGACAAATTCCTGGCTGAAAAAAATCATTTCACCTTGTTGAAGTTGTTTATACAACCAGAAGACATTGATTGAGGTTACCTTTTTTACTGCTTCACAAGCTTGTCTTAATTTAGCAAACTTGTCTTCTCAAACTCATTAATAATTCATTAAGTTTAAACAAAGGAAATCCTGACCATGATGGTGTTTGGATATCTGATCTTAATTGGGATAGATTTTAACCATTTTATTTCTCAATTTCTCCCTAATTTTAGTGTCGATTGAGAAGATATATCAAATACTCAAGACAGTGTGTTTGACCACATTTCCAAACACCTTGAAGTTCGTCAAAAATACTCTGCTGTGCGTCGTATTTTCAACTCTCTTCTTGGTGTTAAGAAATGTGGTCAAACACAGTCTTTTGTGTTTGATATATTACTTGTAACACAGAAAATAAATGTCCCTTGTTGCAATAGATTTCCTTGCGAGAAAAGTCCTGGTAATATATTGTGTGTAGTAATTCTTGATTAGCCATTTAAGGTTTGGTGTGAGTATTGTCAAGTATCTCAACCTTCTTGTTTTACATTTTATCAGGAAATTTCATAGATCCAGGAGGCAACTCAAATTAGCCAATTTAATACAGTATTAGCCTGTGTCGCAGATGGAAATTTACCCACAGTAGGTTGCATCTGCGACGCAGGCTAGAAAGTATGTGACTCTAGGTAATACTTTCATGGGGCTCCAAGGGATGGGATGAGGTCAGGTATTTTTGTTGACTTTTCCTCTCAAATTATTTAGGGCAGTTACCTTTGAAACAACAACACGAGGTTTTAGCTTTAAATAGCTATCTACAATGACTAGGCGTAGTGGATCCATAAACCGATAATCTCAATCAATCGATTGTAGAATTATGTCAGATGATTATTAATAATAAGTATTCAATTGATATCAATTGCCGATAACAATTGATATCAATTGCCGATAACAATTGATGAAGTAAACAGTTGCGAGTTTGATTATTATCAATTGATTCATGTATGGCAAGCCGTTTGTAGCAAAATTAAATCCTTGCAATATATGTTTAATCCTTTAAATAACGGTTTTATTTAAAGATAGAAAAAGGCATTCAATCCAATGTAAATAAAACTTTTGGTTCAATTCAATCTTTAAATTTTCACGATTCAATCCAATACCTAGAATATTGATTCAATCCAATACCTAAAATATTGATTCAATCCAATACCTAAAATATTGATTCAATCCAATACCTAAAATATTGATTCAATCCAATACCTGGAATATTGATTCAATCCAATACCTCGAATATTGATGCAATCCAATACCTGAAATATTGATTCAATCCAATACCTCAAATATTGATTCAATCCAATGCCTCAAATATTGATGCAATCTTCCTGGGCCGAGCGCGGCCAACAGGAACGAGAGTAACTGAGCACTAGAGAGCATTGAAAACATGGCGGGCGAAGGAGAACTAGATTTAGAAGTTGAGTTTCCTAAGTTTCTTGCAGACATCTTGGATAAAACGGAAATAATTTTTGAGAATTTTGACTCAGAAGTTGGAATCATGGAAGACCATTTCTTAAAATTCCTGTTGAGGTGCTCGAGGAACTTTGAGGACTAGGATTCATCTGGACAACGATAGCAAAGATGATTGGAGTTTGGAGATGGACAATTCACAGAAGATTGACAGAGTATGGCTGAGAAGATATGAGGGGTTTCAACAGCTTACCTGATAAGGAACCGAAATCATTCAAGAGTATGGATATAATTTCATTGCAGGTTTCTTTAAGTCCATTGGGTTACGGGTTCAACGGAGAAGAATAAGAGAAAGGTTAGCAAAATTAGATCCCCAAAATACTGTCTTGAGATGGGGTGCGTAAATTCGCTTTGGCATCTGGATGGACATCACTCTCTGATCCGATGGAAAATACTAATTCGGCTGTATAGACGGATTTTCTCGGAGAATAATGTTTTGAAATGTAGTGCCAACAATAAAGCAGAAACAGTTCTTGAATTGTTTCTGGATGCCGTTAAGAGAGACGGAGAATTTTGGCCTTCGAGAGTACGAGTAGATCATAGTGTTGAAAACGTTGGTGTGTGCGATACAATGGAGCAGGTTAGAAGAGAGGAGAGGGGCAGCTTCACTGCAGGGCCATCAACACAACCAACGAATTGAAAGATTGTGGGGGGATGTTTCCGTTGTGCTTCCCACTTGTACTTTTACACTTTTTGTAGTATGGAATTGTCAGGCATCCTGGACACTGATAATTCAGTGCATCTTTCCACCTTACACTTAGTTTTTCAACCAAGGATAAACCTTGCTTTTTGCCAGTTCACTGAAGCTTTTAACCACCAAAATGTAAGAACAGAAAAAAAAACTGGTTGCTATACCAAATGTGGCTTAATCATATGATGCAGCCTGAAAACCCCCTTTCAAATGGAAAGTCATATGATTTTGAATACTATGGTGATGATCCTGATGGTCCAACTCCATTGGACAGTGATAACAATGTTCTAGTTGAAGAAATTGACCTGGGACAACATGATTCAGTGCAGTCATTTGTATTGGAAAGGCTAGATCCCTTAAGATAATCAAGTCAAATGGGAGTAGACATCTTCCAAGAGGCTCTAGAACTAGTGACAGTTAAACTTGGGCAACTGACAATTGCATAATACTACATGTGTGTGGGCTGGGTAAAGGAGATTATGGCCCTTAAAGTATTTTTGCAACTCAATTTACAACAGAAAATCTCACCCTGTATCAAGTAAATTATTTTCTCATCTTTGTTTTCCTTGATATACAAAACTCAGAAACTGCTTGAATTACAGAATGCCTAACCGTTCTAGCAACACAACTAAACTGAAGAGAAATCAGAGCATTTGATAACTGCCATGTGCACTACTCTGCCTTGTAGATTTTTCAGGTGCTTATCAAAACAGATGTTAAAATGATAAGTTAATAATGATGGTGAATTTTAAGCTCGGTAATGAAATGTGAAGGTGAATTAATCAACATGACACGAGCGTGGGACAAAGAAAAATTCTGAGTCCCCGACAGGAATCGAACCCATGACCTCCCAAACACCGGGTGGGCGCTCTATCTACTGAGCTACGAGAACTCATGGAGAGCAAGGTCATTTAACTGAGTTAAAATGTTGCAAGGTTAATTTGTTATCTTATTTTCAAAAGTACCCAGGACACAAGACTAACCTCTTGGTGCACTGGCGTAATGGCTACTAACAGGACTCATGTCACTAGCCA
Source organism: Orbicella faveolata (assembly GCF_042242905.1). Lineage (NCBI taxonomy): Eukaryota > Metazoa > Cnidaria > Anthozoa > Scleractinia > Merulinidae > Orbicella > Orbicella faveolata. The sequence continues at coordinate 992,032 of NW_028301564.1, read as the reverse complement.
AAACTAACTTTGCACCAGCCAGCCTTTTTCATACACAGCTTCACTGACTTTTTTATAAGAGTGGTCAATCTTGGACATTTCTTGTTGCATCTAAAGTGTTAATAATAATCACTAAGAAAATTTCACTCCCACAAACACGAATCCTGCTTTTCTTGAATATGCTTATGTTCAATCTCTGATGTACTTTTATCAGTGTTACCATTTTCTTTTATCTCCCTTTAATAGTTAAATATTTATCATATGCTTATTAAGGCAATTATTTCCATGAAATCCACTCATAGTTTCCCTGTTTTCATTAGTTTCTATTCTCTTCAGTTTTACTTTGTCAGGATAATTCTCAATTTTGTTTTCATCCAGTAGACCAATACTCCATTCCATCATGATTGTCACAATGGCTAGTGAAAGTGCAAAATCTACTATTCAAAACTGAAATGTTTGGCTAGTTGGCAGTAGTGTTAGCCTTGAGCCTTGGGTACCCAATAATATTCACAACAAATTGGTGCCATGTTTGTCATAGAATATCAAGAAAAACATCGTTTTTAGGAAAGAAGTACCACATGTGGGTTAAATAATGCAAAACATGAGACAACAACATTGAAAAACTTAAAACACATTCCAATGTTCAATGATTGCTGTCTTGTGAAATGTAAAGGTTCTTATTTCAAAAATAACTTAAGGCCAGGTTTACACAAGCAGTTTTTGTGAGAAACATGTTTGACTGTGCACACGGCACAGCAAAAATTTTGTTTACATTTCAAAGTTTGGTGTGCCAGTAATGATTGGACAGCAGAAATATGCACAATACCAAAGACCAATGTGGTAGCAAAATTTGCCACAGTTTATGTTATTTGCCACAAAAAGCTAGCACACACAGTTTTTAATAAACAAATATGTTTGTCACATAAAAAGTGGTTAACTTACATCTACAAAAGCGGCAGTAATGGAATCTAAATTTTCCGTGTCCCTTGTGTCTCGGTTGTAGCAATGTCTCTTTTACCTAAGCAGACTAATGGTTTGATCAAGAACTTCGGCGTGCACTTCTGCAACTTCTGAGTCAAAATTCTCAAAAATTATTTCCGTTTTATCCAAGATATCTGCAAGAAACTTAGGAAACTCAACTTCTAAATCTAGTTCTCCTTCGCCCGCCATGTTTTCAGTGCTCTCTAGTGCTCAGTTACTCTCGTTCCTTTTGGCCGCGCTCGGCCCAGGAAGATTGCATCAATATTTGAGGCATTGGATTGAATCAATATTTCAGGTATTGGATTGCATCAATATTCGAGGTATTGGATTGAATCAATATTCCAGGTATTGGATTGAATAAATATTTTAGGTATTGGATTGAATCAATATTTTAGGTATTGGATTGAATCAATATTTTAGGTATTGGATTGAATCAATATTTTAGGTATTGGATTGAATCAATATTTTAGGTATTGGATTGAATCAATATTTTAGGTATTGGATTGAATCAATATTTTAGGTATTGGATTGAATCAATATTTTAGGTATTGGATTGAATCAATATTTTAGGTATTGGATTGAATCAATATTTTAGGTATTGGATTGAATCAATATTTTAGGTATTGGATTGAATCGTGAAAATTAAAAGATTGAATTGAACCAAAAATTTTATTTACCATTGGATTGAATGCCTTTTTCTATCTTTAAATAAAACCGTTATTTAAAGGATTAAACATATGTTGCAAGGATTAAATTTTGCTACAAACGGCTTGCCATATTCATGGATTGTTATCGCAAATTATTTTTGTCCTTTTTTTGTCCTGATAAAATAATTGACAAAATTTGTCTGTAATGGTTTTATCGAGTCAATTCATCTTCATAGCTTGCGTATCTTTTACAATCATCAACAAAATAAGAACAGAAACAACATTTTGGACTTAACATCTTTCTTTGAAATGACAGCTTCTGCTCGACCAAGTTCAGCACCTTTTTGTAGCAATCTGAAGGGCTAAAGTATCAGTGTGGTTACAAAATTGAGCTAGATTCTGAGTTAGGAAAATTTGCCAGTGAAGATATTCAGGACACAGTTGATAGTGTGGGGATGAGCAGATATATTATTTGTTAAATGATATATATATATATTAATAGTTATTGTCTATTTTTTATTGATGGATAATTCATATTCCTAAAGACAGTAGGTTATCAATTGTTAGCAATTTTTTTCAATGAAGAGCAATTGATAGGAAACATTTCTGTGAATTCGATTGTTATCGATTGCAGATATCAATCAATAGCAATCGGCAATTGATATCAACTGAATCGATTGATTTCTGACATTGATTTTTATCAACTGACTACACCTGGATTATGAGTATAAAAATGTTCCTTAATTATTATCAACGCTTAAAATTTGGAGCCAATCGCAATGTTCAACACTACATCCTGACTACTCTTTGCCACATGGTTCATTATAATTTATTAGCATTTTTCTCACCATTATTCTCAAGACTCAATTCAGTGACTGGTAAGCGTGCTATGGCTGTTACAAATCTGAGTTATAAAATTTATCCAAAACACATCATTTGTTTAATATGTTATAATTTACACTATTTCACTTCGAAAAATTTTACTATTGTTTGGTCATAAATCCAGTGTCACTCAAAAACATTTCTTGTGATTGAGAAAAACATACTAAGGTGAGCCCCTCACCTCTTAAGAAGCTTTCTATCAATTTGCCACACACACATATTAGGGGCTGTCTGGTAGCATTTGCCAATTTTTAAGACTAGACTAAAGAAAGGGTTGGATTATACAGACTTCCTGTTCTATTAAAAAATAAATACAATATATCAATCTTACTGGTCAAATCTATTATTGATTTACAAAGCAGCTTCTGAAGTAGCGTGAACTTGCCTCTAACAATATGAATATGAATACAGCTCAAGCTCTGTACATCATAAAAAGTAAGAGAATCTAAGACCGCAGAAAATCCCTCTAACTGACTTTCTTTCAACAAACTTTAGTACATACAAAACGCAATAAATACCACATAACACTCTTTACGAATGGATAAGTTTTTTTTACATTATGTATGCCTGTGAATGTTGTGTTTTTAAGTACACTATTTTTATAAGCTGTCTAATCACCCATGGCTTGCTCAAACCAGCAGGATAAACCCCCTTGCGGTTTTGAGTGTTGTAGATCTGTTTCTCCTCCTGGAACAATGTTTATCATTAATGATGTATCTTTTTGTACCATCTTCTCGTCATAAGAGAAGTGTCCATTTCATTTGACTTTTTGGCATACTTCTTGTCATAACAAAGTTACATTCTTATTGATGACACCCCTTCTTGGCAGGCAGCATTTCACTAATACTGTCATGCAGGCTGAATGCCTTTGTAGTGCCATCTGACTTTTCACCCAGTGATCTGTACCGTTTAACCCTGATGTGTTTGCAATGAGATCTTGTCAAAAAAATCCTTGCCCAACAGAAACAGTGACTCTCCATTCCCTTGATCCTCAATCATCCTCTTGGCTTGTTTGGTTTGTGCACAGTGGGCAAACTAAGAAATGATGTGTATTGAATGCACTGGAGAATGCTCTTTCAAGGACAAGGTTGATTTTGCGTGATTAGAATTTGAACTGTCCACAAGTCTGAAAGCCTCCAAGAATTCATTGAAGTCAATGAGACCATCTTTGTCCATGTCTATGCTTTTTGCTAAGTCCTCTATGGAGTCCAAGGGGATATTTGAGTTAGTGTGCTCATTCAGAAGACGACATGACTCCTCAAATTCTCCCATTGAAATAAAACCTGATGAAGCATGAAACAAAATCCAATATTAAATAATGTAAATTCCAACAGTCTCATTCATGTAGTGAATAATTATCTAATGAAGAAAGTCATGAAAACTGTATGCTGTTTAGGGGTGGTGAATGATTGAAGGTGTTTGTTTCATACTTTTTGGCACTGATGCATGAGAAAGTGTTGAGTCTCGAGTTCATGCTATTAGAGAGCTTAACCCTTTAAGCCCCAGAGAAAAACCTTATTTTTCTAAAGTGATAACAGTATATCAAAAGACCACAAGTAATATACCAGCTGAAAGGTATTGTTTGGGGTATGTTGAATTGACGTAGGGTGGCATAGCCAATTAGAACGTTCATTTGTCAGCCACAGGGTTATGCTCAAGCACTTTTCTTATACCTTCACTATTAATTAGCTTCAATGCAGTTTTCAATCTACATAGATCTATGTCTTAAAAGTTCTAATTTCAGAGTAGTCACTTAGTGTTCCAAAACAAGTTTGAACAAAATACTTTATAGCACACCAGAATTGTCTTTGTCCATTAAGCGGAATATTGTTTCCATGTTGGACCTATGCCTGTAAAGGGTCTCTGTGATGCTTGGGCCATTCTAGAAAAACAACAACAACAACAAATAATAATAACAATAACAATAACAATAACAATAACAATAACAATGACAACAATAACAATAATAATAATAATAAAATAATAATAATAATAATAATAATAAAGGAATGTGTATAATGTTTCGATCATGTTTACCGTAGGTAGTGTCAGTCAACGATATTGACTGATATATAGACCGACAGTTAATATGTCAGCCAAGTATGGGGCTTGTATCGGCCAAGAATTGACCGACACACAGCTGTCGATACATCGGCTGATAAGTGTGTCAGTTGAGTGTCCATCAAGCAACGGCAGACATATCAACCAATTCTCAACGGATAGTCGATCCACATTTGACTGATACTCATCCGATACTCGACCGACTGTCAGCCAATACATCGGTCGTGCATTGGCCGAGAGGCGACTGATACTCAGCTGATGTATCAACCAAGTGTTGGTCGACATTACCTACAGTGAACATGATCTTAATGTTTCACAACTAATCAGGTAAAGCAGTATTTCAGAAACCATGATATGATCCAACTCTGTGAGCCCAGTTTGACATTTTGACAGCTTTGCAGAATAAGCAGGTTAAAGATCTCATAATTCTTCAAGGTGATACCTTGTGCAGCCCTGTCTCAATGACGTACTGATCAAGACAGGAGCAGTAGTCAATTCTTCCATCTGGTAGAACATGAGCAAGCTGGTGTCTTAACATGTTCCATGGAACATCCAACTTTAACACACTCTCTATAGCACTTGACCACTGACTGGCGGTCACATATCCTGAAAGTAATATGCATGGATCTTAAATTATTCAATACTATTTTTCATATTAATTTTGTGTTAAGTGTCTTTAATTGTCTTATTGAGCAAAAACCTTCCCTAGGTAAGAATTTTAAAATGTAAGCGTGCAGCTTCTAGTCTGAAGCCTTTAAAACCAAAATGTAAAAGTGCAAGATGAAAAATATACAGCAAAAGAAAGTGTGAGAATATGTGTGCATGGGTTGAAAGCTTATGTTTTAAAATTCCTACCTAGAGAGATTTTTACTCAATATGATTTGTAATCTTGTCTACTCCTCTATTTGTTCACAAGTCTCATTGCAGTTTGGAGATCACAGGGTGCGTTAAAATGCAAACAACACATTACATTGTGACTACTCTGTTCTTTGCAAATTGACCACTGACATTTTAAAAGTTGTTAAATTAAAATAGCTACTAATCAAAATGACCACAAATCTGTTGTGTTTGCAACGTTCAGCTTGATTACATTGATAATTAGTTGGAAAACTACTGTTAACCTCGATGACTTTTATTCATTAAATTTGTAGAATATTTTGTCAGGCAGCCTTGGTTAGAGTTAGAGTGGTTGCACTGTAAAAATAATATACATGCATTGGCACTGAAAGTGCCACATAAAAGATTTATCACCCGACGTTTTGCCATCTCAAAAATCAGAATATGAACTGTGCTCTTAATCTATGTTGAGCTCAGTTCAACTTCACTGAGTGTTTAATTTTAGTGTTTTTTACCCGTGTTTTCTTTGTCTCTTTCCAAAAATGCTGCCATTAATGCGCTCTTGTTAGCATATAATCTTTCCTTCAACTCTCTTATTGCAGACTCCTCTACAATGCCAACCCTACAAACAAAATTATGACATCGATCAGTTAAGAATGTTGATAAATTAGCATCACTGGAAAATATAAGTCTGACCTTTGTTTAAGTGTGAGATGCTTCTTTGCCTTGGAAGTTTGATATTGAACAAAGTAAGGTTTCATATCAGGACCTATCTTCATGTAAGCACCTCTGTTGCTTCCCTGCTCATAATAATTTGATGCCGAAAATATTGTGATAACCTGTTGGAAAAGCAGAAATGAAATATTGATTAATTTAACATTTTATTAACAGCAATCAAGATTATGGATATATTGATTTGTTCAAAAGATTTAGGATCACTAAATGGTACGTGATCACAGAATTTCAAACAAAGACCTAAACTGCTTAGTAATAATATTAAAAAAGTATTTGTCTCTAAAGTTATTAATCTCTGCAGTCATTTTTAATCACTGAACACTCCAGGCATTTTAGGCATGTACTGTACAATGCTGTAACATAGCCCATAGGAGGGCAGTAAGTTTGTCCAATACCTTTTCACCATGCATGTATTCATATCCTTCGTATTTGCATTCATGGGAACGTACGAGTAGTTCCAAATCATGTTTTCTAAGGATGCGTTCAGTAATGTCCGGACCAAAGTAGCAACCTCCTCCTCTGAACGTGTTTGGTTTACAGCCAGGAACTGGCTTGGGATCACTCCATAACAGATCCAAAATCTTCAATGAAAATAGCAGTCTGTCAGAATCTTCCACACACAGGGTACAGGTCCTCTCAGAAAATAGTTTAAAAGACTTAACACCTTCATAAATAAATACAAGATGACAGTTAACTCCTTCTAAACTTATGCAATCTTGAACCATTACTTTAATTTAATCTTTTGACTAGAAATTTATGGAAAACGGACAGTCATTTACAAGATTGAAATGAACAGCAATGTTATTTCTAGATAGTAAATGCCAACCAGGCTTTTAGCCAGATGGGCATCCACGCATCCTGTGGACAGGCATTTTCTATACAAAATTATTCTATTTTCATATGTTGCCTTATAAATTGCTCATTTGAGCAGGTCCTATAGCACATTTTGGATGGCCACTTTTCAAATTCTGGCTAAAAGCCTGATGCCCACTCTACTTTGCCTGAGTGCTATCATTCTTCTATGCCAGAAATATATATAACTGTATAATCTAAATCTACATGAAAATTGATGTGCCTTAGCCTGGGATAACAAAATCAACAAGTTTGTGTACTTGCCCACCTTATGATTTTAGAGCAGTTTTCAACTGAGTGTCGAAAGGAACCAGGCTGAGCAGTCTAATTGGTAAGTAATTGGACTGGTTTTGGTTTTACGACACTCAGTTGAAAACCACTCTCTCACTAGTGACAATTAATTGATTCATTTGTTAGGGCTTCAATCACCTGTCTCCACTCCATGAGGTTGACGGTGTCAGGATGAGCCTTGTCCATGTTTGGTGGTTTCAGTATCGACACATACTTATCACAGGAGAACAATAAAACAAGTGAGTTTTAGTTAGCTGAAGTCTGAGTGAACTTGACACAAAAGAAATCTGTGTCATAGTGAGATTTTGGTGGCATGCTGATAGTCAAGTTAATCCTCTTTCACAAGGCTTTATAGAAGTCTACTTTGAATTTGCATTAATCATTATAATTCAACATTTCCTACATATAGTTTATGATTAAAGCAGAATTATCAGAACCAGTTAGAAATACATTGTAATGAAACTTCTGAAAATAAGCTGTAGAATTTTTAACACTGACAAATAAAATATTAAATGGTTCAGAGCACTCACTTTGTGGCGGTCAATCTTATCGATAACAGACAAATCTGTAATATTGGAGATTCCTCCGTGGGTGACAAGTATTTTGTTGTTCACTACTGTAGCTAGAGGAAGCCAACCAAATATGTCTGCAAAGAGCTTCATGACCTTTGCTGAATGTTCCTATGAAAAACAACATAATTTATTTGTAGCAAACAAGGAAAAAAACAAAACAAAAACAAAAACTGAACTACAAGAACCAATTGATCAACTTACACATAGTTTTAATATTAAAATATATTAAATTTTCCTTGTTGGTTCACTTATTTCTCCTGGATTTTTCACTTATTTCATATTTACAGACTTATTTTGCATGGTTATGAATTCAAAATAACTATTATAAATGTAACCGAATTAGTTTTAAGGAAGTAATCACTGTACCTTATACTTGTCCATTACTTCTTTAACAAACCCATACCTAGTAAAATGTACAGTACAACAATATGAAAAGAATAATCAATAATAATGACAATCCTATCTATAACAAGATTCTTGATCATGATTGGTTCTTTGCATGATATTTGCTATGTAATCGGTGCGCGATCACGTGGGTGTCCAACTACAGGTATCCAATTCGAACCTTTTTGCAATTGGATACCTGTCATTGGATACCCACTTGATTCGCACGTCAATTACACACGCTCAAATGGCTTCCTCCACAATGTTTATTACAGTTTTCAAAACTTATCAAAAGTGCTATATGTACATCCACGTTTTTGCTTAAATGAAGTTCTTAAAAGACATTTTTAATTCCGAAATTTGTCATAGGTACGATTAATTAGTATTGGACCTCCTGTCATACCATTCAGGGAGAAATCACGCTCATAATTTCAAATCACCCTTGCATTTCGCTGAGGATGACAATGACAATGACAATGACAATGACGATAACGATAACGATAAAAATCTTTACAGGAGGAAGTGTCCATCACTAGAAGGTGTTACTGTTAATTCTAAGCAGCTGCACACTTTCGTACCTTAGATTCATTATGTGATCTTCATGATTACCACGATTGATGTAAACTCCCGTGGGGTAAAGTAGAAAAAATGCAAACAAAATAATAGCAATTTCAATGGAGTATGGACCGCGATCCACAAGGTCACCATTAAAGATGTAAGGGTTTTCAGCTGAGGGAAGACCATTCTGAAAAATAAAACATTTTAAATCCAGAACTGACTCTATCACCTCATTCCACAAAAACATTGCCTATACCAGAGGCTAAATTGAGCAGCCATGTAACAATAATCATGTTAGAATAGATTTAACTACTAGACTAAAGTCATCTTTCTTTGATTGTCCTTTTGCCAGAAATCAAGGTCAAAGCGGTTGCAAAAATAATTTAAATACATATCTCTGGAGAGTTTGGCTTAGGATACGTGCATTTTCAGCTATTGAAAATGGCAAAACTATGCTTAAACTTACTTCAGAAATACATGTAGGGTCAGTTATACCAGGAAAATAACCCACAGCTAACACAAGCTGTGGCATATTTTCCTCGGTATAACATGGCCCTAATCAGTACCTACAAAACCTAAATTTAATCTGCTTACAAGTTACCACTAAGTACTTGCCTTGTGAAAAATCATAAACAGATCATCAAGTTTTCCATGAAGGTCACCTGCAACAATCATACAGTAATAGACAGTGTCGTTAGTAACTCTTGAGAAAAAGATGTAATTCATATTGTGCAATAAAGCAAGGGATCATTCCAGTACAGGTTACACCAGGTACTAATCTGTCTTAAATCTATTCATCCATACAGGTCTCAGGTTTGTCAGGTTCCCTCAATGTTTGGTTACCAGTTCCTATTTATGTACCCAAGAGGAGTAAGTGCTGTGCCATCCACAATTAGGACTCAAAGGCCCGTTTTCTGAATTTACAGTTTAACAAGCTAACCTTCAGGATACCCTGTCCACAAGGGCATATATAATAAGAGTTGTACTTTTAGTTTCTGTAACTTTCAAACTGGTTTTCAATTACTGCTAGTTTTCTACCCAACATTTTCACTTGCATCACTTATTTAATTCCTAACTATCCATAACAATTTCCAGTAATAATGATAATGATAATGATAATGATGATAATGATAATGATAATGATAATGATAGTGATAGTGATAGTGATAATGATAGTGATAGTGATAGTGATAATGATAATGATAATGATAATGATAATAAGAAAAAAATATTTTCCCTATCAATTATTTACCACATATTGTAATCTGTTTGGTGATATTTGTAGAGGCCCTGGAGATGTTTGGTAATGCCATCAGCTTTTCCCTTGTTTCTCGCAGGATAAGTAAAATATATTTCACATGAAGAAGCTGTTGAAAAACAACAAAAAAAATAATTTCTAGTTTTTGTAACTTTGATTTTACCCCTTAGAAACCCCTGCGATAAATGAATATGAGCTTGGATTCTGAGAGTAAAAGGGGTATTACAGATTGATGTAATTGACTGATTTTAGTACAAACCTTGTGTGATTTATAGAGTTCAATGATGTTCCGTACAGTGAGGAGTGTTAGTGGTAGCGTCACATGAGGCCCTTTGTAGGTGAATTCATCTACTGTTATCTTTGATGGGTCAGTCAGCATCTCCAACTTCTCAGACCTCTTGGATATTGTAGATGTTACACTGCCTGAATTATTGTTAGGAAAAAAAACATTTGTAATAGCATGTGAATAAATCATTTGAATTCAGTTGAACTCAAAGAGGAAAGGTGAAAGGGAAGCGGCAAGAGAGGAAAGGGGATGGGAAAACTGTGGGAGGAAAGGAGAGTGTGAAAGAGGGAGGGTAGGGAGTAGGAAGTGGAAAAGGGAGAGAGAAGGACGAAGGAGGAGTAAGGAGGTGACAGGAATGAAGGACGGAGGGAGAGGGAAGGGAGAAAAGAGAGAAACAGGAAAGGAGGGAAAGAAAAGACAGTGGAAGCATATGATTGTTCGAGGTACAGGTGCAGAAGAGTGCACTTACTTGCAGAGCCCTTCCGTAGAATGTCAACAGCATTGCTGTCACCTACACAAAAAATAAAAAATAAAAAAAAACAATCATGATCCTTATGGCTGGATTCAAACACACTCATAATAATACTTAAAATTTATTTCATTTAATAGAGAGTTAACTGTTAGTAGTGAATTAGAAAGACGACTTACAATATGGAACATAAAGTATTTAATGAAATAATTAATGCAACAAGAACTCCATAAATAAAAAAATGCCATCTAATGCAAACTTACCATCAGCAACATGGTTTAGCATGTCATTGAAGAAGTTGAACAGCTAAAAATAGACACATGCAGGAGAAATTATTAATTAGTAACAATAAAGATCTGAAGTTTTGAAGAGGGTTTGAAGTATTACAACGAAGCTGATTTTGAATTTTTTTTTCCCTAACAATCTTTAAAATAACCCAGCAGATCAGAATAGCTTGCCAAAATCATAAAGTAGATGATTTTCACTTGTCTTGCAGCTGCCTACTTTTGACAATCCTCAGTTAATGTTAATATCGTTGCTGACAGGGGTTTCATTAATGTTTTCGGCAGGAGGGCAGCTGGTTTTCAAAAACACGCAAAACTTTTTGAGCTAAACTTCTTTTTAAGATAAACCTTCCTCTAGGTGGTCAAACTAGGTGGGCAAAATCATCCTCAGAGCCTGGCAATTTGTCCAGTGTCCAGCCCTTAATGAAATCCCTGTGATGATGCACAGGGTAAATACAGTCTTTTAATACTGGTAAAGTACTGTCAACAAAATGAACACGGGAACTCTGGATTGAAGTCTCTGAAGTTCTGTGTTAAATATTACTAGAAATCATCACATTAAACTACAATGCCTGATAATATTTCAAAACATTGTTCAGCCAGAGGAATATAAAATAAAAGGTTATGTTCATTCAATTAATTAAGAACCACACCCCTGACAATTTGGCCTTCGTTACAAGATGTGTTAAATGAAAATACTTTTACAAGCATATCCTTAAAATTATGATTAACTACATCCCATGAAGATGACACTCACCCATCACAGGAATCCCAAGACATTTTAGAGTAAAACAGGTTGATACCCATTAATTTTAATCATGTGGGAGGAGAAGAGTAACTTATTGAAGGAAAAAAATATCTTGCCAGCCTAAAGTCATGTTGCAGGAACCTAAAACTAACCAGGCTCTATCTACGTAGAGTATTTAGGAATAAACCCCTGCCACCTTCTTACTGAGATCAATATGGCCATAAAAATTTCAAAAACAGCAAAAGATACCCAACCATTTTTTTGTGACTCAGAGAAATAATTTCTCTAATTTGCACTTAAAACCCTATATTGTAGAGGCAAAAATACATTCTCAAAAAAATCTTCATTCATTAAATGTTTCACTCCATTTTAAATACAGTGAACATCAATTCAACCTGCTCAGTATTTCTTAATAATTAATAACTTAAGATAAATGAAGTTGGCCCTCAAATAATTTTCTTATTTTTTCAGTAAAAGATATTTTTGATCAAAAATAGTTTTGTAGGCAATGCTACACATTGTATGAATATTTTGGGCATTGTAAATGTAGTCAGAAACAATTCTCAACGCTCCTTTTAGTCAAAACCAGGAACAATTGCCATTTCCTAGGTATTGTTTTAGAGTTATACTACTTCAAAAAAATATATATTCATCACAAAGTGCAAATAAGGTGTCACAAATTGACAAAACACAATGGTTGGTTTTTAAATTAATGAATGGCAGGTCTATTAAGGATGAAAATAAAAGGAAGAAAACTGGCAGAGAAAAGTGATTATCACAATTTTCACACTAATATAATAGTCAAAACACTTTTGTTAGCATAGATGCAACACTAACAATGGCTTCAAAATTTCTTTTGCCAAATGAGGGTGTTAATGAAAACCATAAACCAGTCATGTACACAATAAGCCTATGAACTGCGGGAAATTCTGCCGAGGTGACAGCTGTTCATTTAGCTATAATGGCAAATCTATTATATTATGGACCTAATAAAACAGTGGTTGAGTCTATTCCTTTAAAATCAACTGAATAAAAATGTAAAATTTCATACTTTAATTTTAAAAAAATTGGCATATAAATTGCACCTGTAATTTGTTGAATGCATTATGAATATAATAAATCATTAAGTAATAAAAATAATTTAGTCAGAAAAGGGGGTGACTGTTAGGCATGTTTCCATGGAGACTGCTTGTATGAAACAAATGCGTTGAACCAAACCCTGTCAGTACTTTAATAATTTACTATGTGAGCTACCAGTTGTAGCTCCTGCCAATAAGCCCCTTCTGCACTAAAATATTATTAATAAACAACAAGACCAACTGACTGTGCAGGGCAGAGCTGTTCAGTTATTTAATAAACCGACAAATGAGTTTTTGTCGTTTCAGACTGTTTTCACTGGAAAGATAAAAATAAAGTTATGGTATTGTCCAAAGTTAAAAAATGTCAGCTTAAAAATCTGTCCAAGAGAAATTAATATTGATGCTGGAGTGCACACTGGTAGATAGATAATTTAGCTACATCCTGGTTTGAACCAGGACATGGGGTGAGGAGTTTATTAGTTTTGAGTTAAGAGGGATATTTCTCTGACATCAAATAATTGGACAGACATGTTGACAAAGGAACAAATACACACTTTATTTAATAACCTTGAAAAAAAAAATCCATCCCTAACTTAGTACTTTGCTGGAAAATTTTTCTTATTGTTGTTTTTGGCAAATGTTTTATAATTGTGTAAGTATAAAGGAAAAGTATATTCTTGAAAATATTGAGACCAATATTGTTGTTACTGCTTTAACTAAACCATGTTTTCAAACAAGGCAGAATGCTTATGAACTCTTTCTGTAGTCTTCTCTAATTTTCCTTTTTTTTGTTTTGTTTTTGGAAATTAATTAGAGCAAAGTTTAGTAAGCTTTTTAAGCCATGAAGACCTAACGAATATGTGGTTAATAATCAACTATAGGGTAAGGAATTAAACAACTGGATGGCAAAATATAAAATCGCTTACCTATACATTATTAACGCCTTTAGACTGGTGCTTTTAATCTAACATAATCTGTAATTCAAATCCATTTACCAGAGACACCAATGTAGAATTCGATTTTATCAGCAAAGGAGAGAAAATTTCTAACTGAAATGCGAATCGTTGGTGCAATAATTCAATTCAGTTTCGCAGAAAAAGTAACACTCAGAATAAAAAGTGCTAAATTGATCAAATCACCTTAAGCTGGTCCTGTTCTCCCGCATATTCGACGCTTTGAAAAATCTTCCAGGTGCATCTTCTTCGGGCTTCAAGACGAGCTTGATAACGTCTAAACCAATTCTGGATCAAAATTGCGGCGCGTATGGCTACAATTAAAAGACGAGTAAAGTAATAAACATGTTTTCACAAGGATAAAAATGTAAATATAGGCTTTACGTTGAGAATGCTTCCCTAATCCGAAAAGTTCTATGCAGGTCAAATAACCACAGCCTTGTTTGACAATGACAGTTTGAAAAGACTTCAGCGTATACACAGTTCGAGACTGATGTTAACAAGAGTATTCAAGAGCAAAATTCATAAATTGCGGTTTATATGATAGTGCATGCTTGAATCGTGGGAATGACCGGCCTTCACTGCCGATCAGCTGGTCTTATCAAAACTTGCCTGTAATTGCGTTAGTTGATTAAAAGAAAAGTTTTTACTAAACTTAACTCACCTTTTTCGGACTTCCCAAGTGACAAACCATGCGAGTCATCTCCATCTTCCACCGATGTCCCGCAACCCATGTTTAATTTTTGCTCGTTTGAATTTGTCCTCAATTTTCACCTAGTGTTGAACTTCTGCGATTAATTCTGCTGTGGAGATAGCTTCCATAACGACAGACATTGGAAGCCCAGGAAAAAATCAACGACATGGAACGAGCGATCATTTCTGGCCGCACGAAACTGGCATGTTACTCAAGATGGAGACGCATGGTTCGATAGCGTTTGGCGGGAGAAATTTACGTGTAGACGCGGGTAAACATTCCAAATGCTCGACGTTCGAAACAAACACCGCAGACAAAACCTTACGAAATCATCTCGTAAAATCGTCAGTAAAATCTATATACGCCACAGCTACGCTCTATACCTAGAGTAGTTCTCCACTCTAAATTATGTCACTTGAACGATCGCGTAGAGAGATCAGATGGAGAAAACCTGTCAAATGTCATGAACAATAACTCGCTTGATGACTTGATTCAACGAAAGCCAGTCACACCACCGAAGCAGACCAATCGCGCTGCCGTGACTGCCGAAGAAAGTGTAAAGTTACTCCGTTTCTGAAGGCAATTTACCCTTATGTTGCCGAAAAAAAAAGACTTGCAGTTTAAAGTAAACGCTTTCGGTAACTGATATATATTACTTCAAGGCACTCAGACAGAACAATGAATTCTTAATTTATTTTGTATATTTGTTGCTTAGAAACCGTCAAAAAACTGGTTGAACCCACAGCCCAATGAAGAGTATCTCTTAAGTGAAATACCTTTTGAAAATCTAAGATTTCTGCTAAAAGGTTCTCTAGTATTTTTATTATTATTTCACGGAAAGATATCGAAAGTCTATACCGCAAGTTTTTTCGAGTTCCGATTACCATAGGCTCACGTCTCGGAAAAATGTCAATACGAAACAATGTTTACTTGTAGCACTTTATGATAAAAGCGCGTTCCTAAGAAACGAAAACCGCGTGAAATGAAGGTTTAATTAAACCTTGGTATTCTATCACCAATTTAAGTGAACTATCGAGTTTGAACATGAATGTAAATGCTAAGAATAACAGATTTTTGGGAGAGAATAATCTCTAAGCATGTCATGACAATTTTAAAGGCCTACATAAATTATCTACTTGTCCATCACCGAGAGAGTTTGCGATGATGAACTTAAATAGGCTAACTGAACCGCCCGTGGCTTGATAAGAAAAGAGTTTTTACATGCAATGCCAATCTCTACCAAGAAATCGGTAAAATGTGCGTGTAAACAAGATACAGGTTGAAATTTTCCATAAAATCTAACAATCTCGAGTTTTTAAAGACTACATATTAACACAATATGAGGGGTTATTCTCAAGAAAGCTGTCAATTCAACTAACAAAATCTCATTAAGAGAGCCAAAAGCAATTAAAATGAATAATTATGAGCTAATTCACCATTTGTTTTATTGCTTTCGTCTCTAAGGTGTTTTTAAAGGAAAAAAATCACATTCGAAATAGAGACAAATATATTTTACCATAAAACCAGCTTTAAAGGTTTTGAAATTCCTGAAAGCTACTTCTGAAAAGCTACCATTAACTTGTTAATTCAAGCTCCCGCAAAATGTAAACATCAAGTATAAAGTAACGCTGTGACGCATTGCGTGACAGGTCAATCACGCAAAGAGACCTTGTTGGATCTTTCAGATGCTTTACACAACGTATTTGGTACATGCAGCTTTATGTCTGTAAATAGCCGTAAACTTTACCAAGAATGATGAAAGTTACAGTCGTTTGCAAATATTTGTCGGTTCGATTTTACTTCCTTTCCACTATGCTTTGTCAGAAAATAGGCACGCAAGGCGTCCGTTGGTACGCGTAACACGACCGAAGCCGTTTTCTTTAGAGAATTGCCGCCAAAATTATATTCACAGGAGTGGGGAGGTGGGACAAAGAATTTTCTACGAGTAGCAAAAGCAACGACAACGAAAATTGAGACTTACCTGCTGTGTTCACACAAGAGAGAAAGCAACAGTTTGTAGAGCTACATAACTAATTCAAATCTAAAAATGGGCAGCTAGTCATAGGTTGGCTGATGATATTACTTGCGTGTTTTATATTTTTGGTTCTTATTGAGTTATTTCTTTGCAAAAAAAATACCTCTTAGTCGGCGCGTCGGGTATGTTATGGACGGGTCAATGGGCGAGTGAGTGAGTGAGTGAGTGAGTGAGTGAGAGATGTATGTATGTCACACCAATCAGATTTGATCTAAACAGCCAATCAAATTTCTTGTTGTAAAGGTAAATGGTATGTGAGAAGATTTTATCCCGATACATTTGCCGGTTTGTGATTTTTAGTCCGGTTTGGAGCGGAGGGTGAC
The DNA here is from genome assembly GCF_042242905.1 of Orbicella faveolata. NCBI lineage: Eukaryota > Metazoa > Cnidaria > Anthozoa > Scleractinia > Merulinidae > Orbicella > Orbicella faveolata. The sequence goes on along the minus strand of NW_028301564.1, from coordinate 975,124 downwards.
AGTTATATACATACATTGGGTTGTTTTAGAGTGCATAATCCTTAGTGTAATGGTGGCTAGTTATGAACGAGATAAGCCTTGAGTTTTGAAACAGTTCATGAGTTAGTCGTAGTATGCAAATGGCACGAGATATTTTTATTTTTAGTTACTATGGTAACTTAATACTTTTGTTTTTCACAAGGAGTAAATTCAATTAGAGGTCATGAATCGTCGCTTCTAGTTCCTAGGACATGTTTTAGAGGAGACGAGACTATTTAGATTTGAAATAGTTCTAACGTTTACAATAGTAAGTGCAGGTAACGATTGTTTTGTTCTTGTTGCATGCAAATATAACGAGATATTTTTATTTTTTAGTTACAATGGGTAATTTGACACTCTTGTTTTCCACAATGGAGTAAATTCAATTATAATAGAGCTGACGAATCGTCACCACTATTTTTAGTTACAAATGGTAACTCAACACTTTTGTTTTTTATATGGGAGTAAATTCAATGGGAGCTGACAAGGTATCGCCTCTTATTCCCAGGACATTAAACAAAAAAGAAGCTTTCATTTCTGGACGGTGTTTACGTCTCTGCAGTGGCAGTTTAATATATTTATCTGATGGACATTTTATGACATTCTTTTCAGTCCAATATTTTTAATGGTAAAAAGTATGAAAACTGTTCAAATGTTCTTTGGAGACTGCGTGGCACCAAGTTAAAGTGCAATTTAATTAAATCAGATTTTCAACGTGTCAGAGAGTTTTTTTTTCTCTTTCTTTCTATTTTCGGTGAAGAAAGTGTTATTGCATTGTGTTGTGTAAAAAGGGTAAACTTACAACTTGTACAAAATGCGAAAAGTTCTCTTAACTTGAGTATTTTTGAGCAAACATTCCTCTTGGGGGTACGGAAGGGTTATGTGATCGGTGAGTGAGAGAGTTATGCATGTGCACGTGTCACACCAATCACAGTGTGGGTTGTATCAAAGAATGAATCAAATTGCCTGTTAGTAAATAGGATGGTATCTACATTAATCTGGAGACGTGTCAGATTACTGTAATTTGTTCAGTCAAACATTTTATGGCTTTCTGTTTAGTTATCTTACCATTACTGATGTAACATCATATGTACATCATAAATTCCCAGTTTCTTTGTTGATGTACATCGCAACCAAAAACACTTGTCAAATTAACCACATCATTACTGTAAACAGTTCCATGAATGCTCCCATCTCAGAGACATTTAGTTCACAAAAAAATAACTCTTGCACGCCTTGTGTGCCTATGTTTTTTTGACAGTTGCTGGAAAACCTGCCGTAGAGAGAAAGTTTATACCCTCTCACACTGGTCATAACCTAATGTTAACCTTCTGTGCGTAAGGTGATTTTTATACTTCCTCATTAAAAAGTAGCAGGATAACTGATAACAGAAGTTCACGTTTCACTGAAAACCTTTTCAAAAGAAGTAAAGCAAATGTCACAAATTGTAGTCTTATTTTGTGAGAAATACAACAAAATCCACATTGTTCATTAGATGCCTCTCATAATTATTTGTTCAAGATTCTGTTTTAATCCAGAAAATCACATTTTACTGAAAACGTTTTCAAAAGAAGTAAAACAAGTGTAATAAAATGCACTTTTATTTTGCAGGGAAAAAAAAAAAAACTGAAACATTTTTCACAAGATGCATCTCATAATTTATTTGTTATTCTGTTTCAATCCAGTACTTTCCTATTTCCTCTTTGCTGGTTTTTTCCCTGTTGTTTTTCTCCTAGTGGTACCAACCACTGGACTGTTGGCTATTGGGCTCGTTTTCAGAGTGTCCACGTAAAACAAAATCCACGCCCATACCACCCCTACTGTGCAATACACAGATGTTAACATAAGCGGCAGAAAAGGCAACTTCACAGCAAGGGCAGTGAAAGGATGAATAGCACCGCAGTAGAATTCCAAGAATACTAAACCATACAGATACCATGCCTCGTACCACTCAACAATCGGTAACTTGAACAAATCCCCTACCACTGACTTTTCGGATGACTCGCCACTAAAAAGAAAGAAGATTGAACAGGTTTTACTCATTAGACCAGTTTGTCATTGCGATGAAAATCTTTGTGTCAGCCAAGATAGCTGCTAAAGAACATTATGCATGACGCCATTTTAACGTCACAACTATTACACTGTAGCATCTGGAAGGGTTCCAGTTATTTAAACTCAAGATTAAGATTTGGAATCTCTCTAAGGGTTTCAAAGAAGATTTGTAAAGACACATCTACATGTTCAAGGTCAAAGTGCGCATAGCACTTGAGAAAAAATTACCTCAGTTATTTCTTGTATCATTAGCTTGATTAAACATCTCTCAACTTTGTTTGACCTTTTATGTGGTTAAAACTTATGAAACTTTACAGAGTTCGTACCCTTTTTCAGAAACAAATTTCCAGGACTTTTCCAGGACTTTTTCAGGACTCAGATTGATTTTTCCAGGACTCTAAAATTCACATTAACCCTTTCACTCCCAAGATCTTAATGTTAATTCTCCTTACTGTCTGCCATACATTTCGTATTTTTTTACTTGAGTTTAACAGATTTCCAGAACTTTCCAGGACCAGTAGCACTTTACCAGGACTTTCCAGTCCTGGAAAATGCCACAATAAAATTCCAGGACTTTCCAGGTTTTCCAGGACCTGTACGAACCCTGCTTTAGTTTATTAAGTCTACAGTTATTACTGGTAGTTTAGTTTGCAGTTGTTAAGAGATGTTGGAGCTTACCAGTGTACAAGACATAGAGAATAGAATGAGAAGATTGTAAACATCAGCATCAAACAGACTTTGATAGGGGTTTCTGATATAAAAGAAAAAAAATACATCAACCATCAAATGAGTGAATTTGCAAACATATTGATTAAAGAGGTGGCACTATGCATTAGAAAGTGGCTAAATTTTGTAATAACACTGAGTTAATGCTTTACTAAGATTATTTCTGCACAGAATATCACTGATTCTTGGCACCACAGAAATACCACATACATTTTGCAATTAACTGAATGATAAACAATTTTGTAGTGAGGGTTGGAGGGGCAAGTAACAAGAGGAAATGTGATGCAAGGGGGGATCTTTTCATTTTTCTATTTTTTTTTTGGTTTTTTTTTTTTGCCATTCTTGTTCCCAGAGGCATTAACCAAGAATCAAAACCTCTGACGCCAGACCCAATTTTTTGAGCATGTGCAGAGTATTTGTTTCATATTCTAAGCCAATCAGATTTGTCAGATTTGATGAAGTGTGTGAATCGGGGACTTCCAGTATTGGACCAACCCAGAGGTCACAATTCTTGGTGCTGACCAAAAAGGAGTGCGGCCTCTAGGGACGAGAATGGTTTTTTTTTTTTTTGCATGTTCCACTTAAGGATTTTACACAATGAGAGACAGTTTACCTTGAGACTGAAAGAGCAGTGGAAACAGTGAGAGATGGCCTGTAGTGGACAAGACCAGAAACACCCGAGCAGCTCTTTGATCTACAATAGCCATGAGGCTAAAAGGAAAACAAAAAAAGTAGAAACCACTTATAAAGTTCTAAGAAAATATAATTAACATGAATTCACATGGTCTCAAGAATTAAAGAGTTTTAGAATTGCTGTAGGTTTATTTTTAACTATTCAGTGATGCGTTGGTTTTTGGTTAGGAATTTCAACTTCATATCTTTCATCAATGTCCAATTTTCTTTTTTTTGTAGACATAAAAACGAAAAAGACACCTATTAAATTCCCTTACTTTGTCTCCAAACTTTGATAAAACTATTTTACATACCTAAGAGGGATTATAACCATCAAAATAGCTTTCTCATGAACATGCCATCCAAACAGGAAGGAACCAAAAGCACAGAGAATAAGACACCGGAGAAATCCAGTGACACCGGATGGTCTAAACCATACATGGAGGAGAGCAGGCTAATTAAAAAGAACAAAACATATCTGTCACAAAAAGTTGGATGTCCAAAGTTGTAGGTTAACTAGCCCTCCACTCAAGGTTTTAACAGATTGCCTAGGTGACACCTTCCTGGTGATCTGGTGTAGACCTGGTTATTGGGTGTCTTGTCCTACACATCATTACAAGGGCCCTAATGTCTGTTTAGGTCCCTGGTGACAGTACGTTGGAGCTCAATAGAGAGTCAGATTTCGCCTGCTCCCTCATCCCTCGCCCCTCCCCATCTGATTACATTACCTATTATTAGGATTCTTGCAAAGTCGCCCAGTGACTTTGCACGAACGAGAGATCTTGTTCTTCTATTTTTGAGCAAAAGGGGGAGATGAGAGAGCAGACCCAACCTGAGCCATCAGGCAAGAGTTTTAAACACACTGTCCAACCATTGCAACTCCACCTTGCCACCCATGAGGGTAAAATAATTCGAAAATCCACATTCCATGATTTAAAACAAATAATTTGCAGTAATATGTAGTATTCCTGGCAGGATCTTGCAAGATCCTTAACATTAATTTGCACTGAATCCTACAAGAACCTTGAAGGTCTTTGAGGATAGTAAGTGAATACCATCAAAAATTGCTAGAAAAGATCTTTGAAGACCATAAATTATTTTCACAGCCAGATTTTTTTTTATAATAAATTTACAGCCAGAGTTATCAACATCTAAGCAAATAGGTGATGGGAATTTTTAACAAATCAGCTTGATGAAGCCTTGATCAACTACCAAATTCTAATTAAACATGGCCATAAGTAAAGTTCTGGAATGAGCACAGCAGACGAAATAGTCCAAACATCTCACCAGCACTGACAGAAGTGTTAATATCACCGTGACGATGGGAGGAACTGCTGGAAGAATCAAATGTTCCGATTGACCAACCAAGCCTCCAGTCATTGATGCCTGCTTATTGAAAAGCTCTTTGGGAAAAAATCCTGATTTAGAGCCTAAACAAAAAAAGAGCAATTACCACATAGTTTATTAGAAGTCAAGTTTAATCAGTAAGTTCACATCAAGGCCATCTAGGGGTATAAAAAGAGATGGAGTAACTGAAAGGTTTTTGTGCCCTCAAAACAACCCTCAGAGTAACTGTTGTAGAATATTTCCAACTACAACCTGGAAGAGCCTGGATACAGAAATAAAAGCTTTCTCAATGACATGGGAACAGGCCAAACAGGATGCTAGAGGTGATACGTTACTGAAAAAATTAGTTAGAGGCCATCAAAATCATGACCATGTAGACAAAAAACTAAAACAAATTTAAATTACTCAGGAAATGGAAGATGACCTGAAAAAGGGTTACAGTGCAGGATATTTTAAACAATTTTCTGATCATAGTCATGTTTGGTAAGACCCACAGACTGACCTGCCATGAGATAAGTTTGAATTTAAGAATTTTACAGACTTATATTTATATCATTCTAGGCTTTCTATGCCTGAACTTCAACTCACCCAAAATAGCAACAGCCTTGTCCAAAACATTATACAAAGCCCAGACGTTTGGTGCCCAGTAGGCATGGCACAAACCTCGCTTGAAAGGAAAAAGTCTTGATAACACCTGTGATAACTGACCCTGAATAAAATAATTAAATGGTTTTAATATGCCCAGTTTGTTTTCTATTTTACCTAGCTGTTATACTGTAGTCAAATTGATTTAGTCAACTTATATGAAAACATGCAGTGTACCAAAAAAAATATTTTTTCATAATTTGTTACAATAAAATTAAGGAAAGTAAAGCATCATGACGTTTTAACAACTTCATGTCATCATTGTCAAATAAATAAATTCAAAATAACGGCAAGGCATATTTATAGAATTTAGGATGTGAGGAAATAAATTGGCAAAGGTAACATGAGAGCAATCAGGTGAAAAGTGTCGCTCGCATGGAATCTGCTTGAAAAATGTCATGTTGCTTTACTTTTGTGAATTTTCGTGCTTAAATGTTTTTGGAAACATTTTTTGTTACAACAAAATTGTGTTTTTTAACCAGCTTACCATGGCTATAAATGGTCCAAATGAAGCTCCAAACACAATTACCACTATAAAACCAAGCTTGACCAAGTTCAAGGGAGAAAAATCCCAAATATTTACACCACAAATTCTAAGCTGCTTCTCTGCAAGATGAGAAAAAAATATATATATATTTTTAAGTCCAATTTGTCCTTTACTACACATTTATGGACTGACTGGAGGGGAAAGTTCCAGTGCTTTTAAAGACACAGAAAGGATCCTAAATGACTGCAAGACTAAAGAATGGCCCCACTATAACAAAAACATCAAGGTAATTATTTTATTATGTAAATTGTAATGTACCTTTCTTTTCAGCTGCAGAAGGTTGGAAACAATAGGACCGCAAAAGAAAGACAAAGTAAGCAGGAGCAATGTAGAGGAAGATGTGTTTAAAATTCAGCAAAACAGCAAACCAAAAAGAACCTTCCAATATCATTCCCTGAAAAAGTACATTTGAATATAGATTGTAGTTAAAGGATGGGTGATTGAATACTCAGAGACTATGATCTTGGGATCAGAACATGTAATAATAACTAAAGGAGTTGCACATTGTTGATTAAAAAATAGCCCAAAGAAAATATGTACACGTTCTGATTGGTTTAAAACGATGTTTCTATTAAGCAGTTAGATTACGACCTCAAAATTTCTTATTGCATGATAGTTGATGAGGGCGCAGCCTGAGTCATCACGCATTGAAATTGAGAGCAAATGATCTAATTGTTTCAGTATAAATCTACTAGTAGTTCAAAACTTAATCTAAATCCTCTTCACAGACACTTCGAAAATGCCAAGAAGCAGCCATCATTTTGTTAACAAGAGCACACTGCTATACTACTCACTAGAATAGATGGTGAGTAGCATAGCCAATCAGAGAACGGCATTCGTGATAGATTTGTACTGAAACTTGATAGAAACACTGAACTAGCATGAGCTGTTGACATTATGATGGCGCAAGCAAAGAGAATTTACAATCTTATGATTAAAGTAAACAAGTTTTTTTCTTTTTATCATCGTGAATTTTCTAAGAGAAATAAAAAACATGTTCCCTATGCTTCTATTGACTTATAGAAACTTGAAAAAGCTGTGGAAATGCTCGGCTCTTGGCTCGTGTTCCCACAGCATTTCTTGTTCTCCCAAACTTCCACTTGAGTTTCTATAACTTGATAGAAACATGGTACATGTTTTCTATTTCTTAAATACAATTCATGATTGAATTGCAGGAAAAATTACTTCATGCAAAACTGGAATGCAACTTTAGAAAGTGTATAAAGTAGTAGCCACAAACTTTTTGTACATTCTGCTCTGTGCTGTTTAAACTAAGCAACAGAGGACATAAAGATAGATGTACAATAAGCACCTCGGACAGTTTTGCTATAGAGAGAAGGAGAATACCAAATAGAAATCCATTGTACTGAAAATGAATGTCTGGAAGATATTAAGGAACAGTTTCCACATGTAGCCTTAAACATTTAAAACTCTGCTGCTGGCAGTATTAATTAAAAGCAGCCACTGACTCTGTCTCAGAACATTTACATGCACAGTTTAAATTTTGTATCAAGGGTGACAGCTCTTACTTACAAGGGCTACTTCCTTGCAAACACATTGGAACCTGTGTAAAGCAAACTGTTACATTCTGAAGTCAACATTTTTATGACATGTTGCATTTTTGAGCATATGAAAGAAGATAAGTTACATTGAAGAATTGAAAAAATGACCACAAGAATCAGCCATCTTAGTCCGAAGTTGATTACTTGACTCTGCATTACTGAAGAATGACATAAAAAAACATTGCTAATAACAAATATTAATCTAGATCTATACTGAACATTCTGTTCTGTTTGAGTGGACAGATCGTTTCAAAGGATACGATCTACTATAAGCAGTCCAAAATTAAAAATAACCAACATGGCTAAGATCAAGCAATTACGTGCAGGCAAGGATGACCTCTTGGCAAGATATCTGCAATACCTAGAAAATTAAGTCAAGAATTTTCAGTGAGTTACAATCAACCCTAACTAGCAACCAATCCCTGTACTGGCTACCTCAGTCTATAACAGCCAGGCATTTTCCTTCGACGCTGCTACTATACTGATTTTCAATGGTTGAAAGCAAGAACATCCAGGCTTGTTGATCCACACATATATTACTAAGTATTTCATCATTATCCAATTAAGGAATAAGTTGATACTAAGTTACATGACTGTATCATTATTGTAATCATTATAAAAATCTAAAATTGCTTAAAAAAATAAGACAAGTTAAAAATCTTCCTGTTGAGAAAATAAAACATTTTTTTTCACAAATACTTAAGAGACTTTAGACAAATGTTGAATGACAGATTTTTACACCCACTTACTCCTTTACTGCATAAGCCAAGACCAAATCTGTAACTATAACTGATCCTCTTTGGAACAAAACAGTTGAGATGCTGACATACTCCAGCTTACTTATGACGACCATCTTTGGATCAATAAGCACAGCTACTTGTGATAACAGGTATTCAAACCATGCAAACAGAGGTGGATAATCTAGAGTCCATTGAGACGTACTCTACCAATGAAAATAAAACAAGGATATCAAGAAGAATTTAAAAGCCTTATTCTAAACCTTGGTGGTTAATATCTAGATTGTGAACTCTTAGTCTCAGGCCTGATGGTAGTTCTTACTTTTTTTATCAGTTCAGCCAGCAAGAAAACCATTTAGTGCCATGGTTAGAGCACTTTTCAATTGAGTGTTGAAAGTACACCCTTTTTTATATTTTCTGTGGAGGCGTAGTGGCCTCATGGTTAGTGTGCTCAACTCCGGATTGAGCAGTCTGGGTTCGAGCCCTGGCCAGGGGCATCATGTTGTGTTCTTGGGCAAGACACTTTACTCTCATAGTGCCTCTCTCCACCCAGGTGTATAAATGGGTACCAGCAAATTTATTGCTAGGGGTAACCCTGCTATGGACTAGCATCCCATCCAGGGGGTATAGAAGAAATACTCCTAGTCACTTCATGCTACAGAAACCGCAGATTAGCACTGCCCTGATGAGCCACTTGGCTCACATGTAGACTTAACGTTATTTTTCTGTCAATTTTAGGCTGAGAGCATTCTTGTGAATATTCTTAGATTCTAGTGTATGACATTTCTGTTTAGTTGACTTTGATGGTGTTGACGTAATTTTGGAGCCAAACTGCAGTCAGTGAAAGCCTAATACGACTCACGTAACTTCTTACAGAACTGGGACTAGTGCTGTTTGCTGCTTTTTGGCTAGAATTGCCGTTTAGAGAAAGGAAGAAAATAAAATACAAATTTTCAACACAAAATTGTATTCTTTTCAAAATCTCAAACTCGGGTTTATTCTTAAAATATTCTTAAAATTTTGCAAATTTCAGCCTCGATATTCTTTTAAACTAAATTGTATTCTTATAAAAAGAAAGAGCATAATCAGGCAACCAGTTTGGTTTTACTGTGGTTTGAGATTGGTAAGTAGTCTTGTTGAGTAATCTAATAAGAAAATTATTTTAAGAAGCAGCATTGCAGAGTACCTCATAATACCACCTTGACAGGGGAAGGCTGTTTGTGATGGCAAGCCAGTTTCTATGCACTTCAAAATCACTAGAATGACTGAAATTTAAGTAACACACAGAAGAGCACAAAACAAGAACAATACAAAAAAGTCATTCAAATTTCCATTCTACATGTAAATGGTTAACTTTCATACAAGAATTTACTTCTAAAGCCAGTGTTATAACTAATAATCTGTTAAGAAAATTGAATATTCATTACTAAGACACACTTACAGTGGAACATTTTTGTTTACCTGATATATGCCTGTTAATAAGTCAAACTAATGAATGATTCAGCATTTTGCTGGCTTGATATCAAAGGTGTTTTGATGTGTAGTATTGCTGTATATTTTTACTTGGTGGTTGTACTTTGACTTGCCCTACGGGCTCATCAAAATAGGACATACCGATAACTAGTAAAAAATATAAAGTGAGGGCACACACCGAAACATCTAATAAGACATGTGCATCCAATATCCAATTTCATTTCCTTACAAAGCTGTTAACAGGAAAACGACTGTGGAGTGGCTTGCAAACAAAAAGTAGAAATAACAATGTTATCTTGATCATCATTATAATGTAAATGGCAAAAGGCTCACTGTAGAGCAAGGTTGCTTTTCAAAACAACAAAGTCCTGAATGCAAAACAAATCCGCTTCCTGACCCAAGGTGCATAACGCTTTTAATGTCAGTCACTAGTGATATATAATCTTGGTTGACCACATCCTGATGATAAAAATAATGAAGAATTTCACCAGCACGAAACTATGGTAAATGTAATTTTCAGATGCTTTTATTATATTTCACCTGTGGCGGAGGTATTATTGTTGTGAGAGAGAGACTCCTCTGCTTTAACAGGCTACTGTGATACAATTTCCAAACCCATACAACACCACAATCAGTTATGAACAGTGCACAAATGTCTGTCAAATCATGGCAATTGTGTTAAATATTCTAGTATCTTACTAGACTGTTAGACAAAATCTCAGCAGTACTCAATCAAGCAATGGACATACTTCAAAACATCTGTCTGATTAACAGTTCTAAAGCGGTGTGTTTATTATCACCGCCGGCTACCTAATACCAAAATAAATCGTTTCAATGTTTCACTGTACATGTATTTTTTGATGATCATTATCAAGAAACTAGCTTCAAAATTGTAATTAAGATGATAATGCAGTTCAAAACAAGAATGATTAACATAAAAATGGGATTCCAAAGGGCAAGATGCTTTCTTAAATTAATGCTTCAACGCAAAATATTGTAAGTTCAATTAACATAGCAAGCTTTCACGCTTATGTAACTTAACATTTCATTAAAAGAGTAAAGTTGTACTTTCGCGCAAATTGAATTTATTACATAACGTTGAGCGATGCACTCAGCTTCATCTGAATAAACAGATTTCGACAAATCAGATCAAGCGTAACCTACTTCAGTTTCAAACGTGCACAACAATTAGTTACACTCGGATGCCCCCGACGCTGGATGCTGTTTACGCAGGTTCACGGTCTGTCGCGCAAGCTATCACAAAAGCATTAAGCTCACTACTCACGCGATAATACACCAACGTTTACCACTTAAAAACACTGAACATTATGTCTAGAATGGTACTACGCCGGAATCAGGAGAGATTTCAGGATCACGGAGAAAACAACAAGGCTGTTCCACCACTCTGCCATCCCATCCGCTCTCAAAATTGCCGCCATGTTGGATTAAATCGCCTACTGCGCATGCAACTCGTGAATATCCGCTGTAAGTCTCATGCGCCTCCGATGTCACCTCGATGTCACGTATGTACATAGCACACGCAATAGATCAGATGGCATGACATTCGAGTGTAAACAGCCTTATGGCGAACAAAAAGGTCTCCGTTTCCTCAACTTCCCTGTCCATGACTCTTCCGATTTCTTGCCAGATTTGTCTAGGAAAGGTAAGTCTTGTACTAAGAGTGGCTTTCGCGTGTATGTCTTGTGTATTGAACCATACGCGACTCGCCGAAATGCCGGATTTGAACTGAAATTAATTGTTGTGTGGTATTCATAGGTTAGGGAACCCGTTGTATGCCCCAATCAGCATGTCTTCTGTTCAAATTGCATGGACATGTGGCTGCGGTCTCACTCATTCTGCCCAACGTGCCGAACGTCGATAACTTCAGAGAAACCTTGTAAGAAGATTCTAGGTAAGATTTTCAGAGATTTAACTTAATATCTGTTTGCCGCAGTTTCCTTCCACAAGGAAGAACATGTCGGTCTTTACAAATCATCCAACTGATGTTATCAAGTCTTCGTTTAGGCAAAATTATAAACAGTCAAGGTTTTTTAATGAGATTCTACAACGAATAGACATAAATTTCTTAATTTCAGACACGCTGAGTCGTGTAGTTCGTTTACATTTGGTTACTTGTCGGGGTCGCCGAACGGGTTGAAAGGAAACTTGGTTTAGAAGAGTAAATTGATGTACTATCAATCGAATTTTCAGTGTCATAGCATACTACATGTAAAGAGTTTATCAGAAGTGGTGTTCTCGTGGACTGGTCTGGTTATTTTTCCGTGCAAGCTAAAGTCCTGCCCTTATGACTCGCTAGCACAATATGTCTTCGACTTGCGGGTCATTGACCGTCTGGATCGAAGCATTCTTGTCATATCTCTTTTGTGTGAACCTCGATCGAGGCTATTTATCGTGTGACCCGTGTAACCTGCAGTTGATTTCGAAAACAATTATGCATTTTATTAGCAATCCAGATAACCAATCAGAGGCCTTGTTTATGTTATATGAGCCAAAGTACTAATTCCATTAAAAAGAAGCTATTCTTTCGTATTTACCACAAGCTGACGTGTTTCCATTGCGCAATATTTATGAACACTTCTTCTTTGCTTGGTCAGACAGTAGGGTATTAGAATAACAATGACTTTCATGTGAGGTTCCTTTAGCAACCACGGGTGATTGTCTGCTATTTTTACCCTCCCCAGACCGCTCGTTCAATATCTAATTGAAGTTCTGCCAACAATATTAGCCCAGTCTAGAACAGTTTTCAAGTTTAAAAATTATAATATTGAGTACAATATATATGTTTCATATCATTTTTGTGTCTTTATATCAGGAAGTATTGATTTGCCAGTGAACTCTGATGCCGTGACAAGAGCAGAGTTAAGACGAACCAGACTTGACTTAATTAGACGTGAATATGAGGTAAACAGAATGACATGCACGTGCACACTGAGTGCTAGGTTAATGCGAACTCGTGTTAAATTTTCTAAGCCATTTAAAAAACCGAAATATGCAATTTTGAGTTATTATTCCGCATGTGTTGTGCAATGCGATCTCTTTTTTCATATATGTCTGACAGGGCAAGATTCTAGATGGTAAAGCACTCAGATCTCTATCTTTTGAGGTCAGGGTGTCCTTTGGCAGGTATTTTTTTTTTTAAATTAGCAGGATACATATGTGTTTGCTACTCATAAAAACAGTCTGTAAGTAGTCAGTTATAGTACGGAAGGTTTTTTAAAAAACGCACTATAGTTTTTTTATCTGTTAAAAATAAAGCCATCTTGAAGGGGCAGGCATTGTTTTATGCTAAATTGAGGAGTGGCTTGATTGACTTTATCTACCTGGTATTGATTTCTAATCTTTTTCTAACAAATACAACATGTGTCAGTCAAAGCATGGGAGGGGTTTCTTTGTTTATATTGGTTGCCTTTTAATTGTAGGAAATGTCACAAAAGGACCACTGCGAGGTGAAATATTTTAGATATTGTTCTGTACATCAGAACCCACGAAAGATTTTGGCCAAATTCACAAAAGCTGGCTTAACCTTTTCTCCTCTTGCAGGACTGTATTTCTTTTGCAGGTCTGCAGTTCTTCCATGTAAAGCTTTAGTGCAAGACTTCATAGCCTGTGTTACAGCCATCTACAAAAGAAAAAAAAAATGGCGTCAATGTCACAAAATCTGATGCAATGTTTAGAGAAAACAATGGAAATTGCTCTCAGCACAAACTCTGCACGTGATCTTTGCGTGAGACAGTTAACAACAACCTTTGATAGAAGACAGAAAGAAGACTCTTGCGGAATAATTTTGTAGCCACAAAAGGCTGATCACCTCTAGTAATCTGGCTTGAAACCTCAAAATTCTAAACATTAATCTCACTCACAAAGTGTAACATTTCCATTGAGGTCTCTGTTACCAACTCTTTGAGTATTTGTCAACTCAACCAATAAAATAAAAGCGCTGATTTCAACAGTTAACAAACATTTAACTTCATTAAACTGGAAACAATAGATCAACCAATCAGGTCATTTTCCACACATTTTAGGCCTCTCATGATTAGTATATGTAATCGCATGGGCCCTCGGGCAATTAAGGGTTAATTTCACGAGTATTTTCAAAGTTTTCACAAAAATGCCCGAGTTGGGAAGTGAAGGGGGCAATGTGGAAAACTTTGAAAATACAAGTGAAATTAATCCTTAATTGCCCGAGTGTATTTCCAATTACATGCTTATCACATAAAGGGTAAAACTCTATAATGGAATACTTTCAAGGTCTTGCTGTTGCATAAACAGGTTTGCTGGTTGTCATTAAAGAACAGGCTAGCAGTAGAACCAAGAAAGCCTGCTATAATAGTAAGCCAAACACAGTAAGTTCAATTCACTCAAAGCAATTTCTATACAAATAAAACTTTAAGCAATCTAATTTTATTCCCTTGTTTCACGAAGCTTGCAACAGCGTGAAACTACTTCCTCGATCGCTGAAAGACATAAACCAGTGTGTCCAAACAAGCCCTAATAACTTCTTGAATCCAAAACTCTCCTTTCCACCGCGAAAACTTAATGTACTAACAAAATTTACGCTCTTTTTTGTGCCAAAAAGGTGACCTGTGATACTAATAAGCCGACCCGAAGCAAGACGAAGAAATTAACTTTCAATTTGGCAGCCATGAAGTTCTGTAATTCTATGCTTCGTGTGACACTAGATGTCCCCACTCAAACTTTTTTCAGGCTGCGAATCAATACTTTTTTGGATGGGAAAATCCTTTTCCTTTTTTGCTCTTTGCTGCATGTAGATTTTCTTTCACATTAAAGCCTCTCTGTCAACCGGAATGCTTCACAGGCATTTGTATTTGTTTTTACTCTGTAACTGAAGAAAAGGTTAGAAAAATCAGAAGGATTTGGGGCATTTGGTGGCCTGAAATATAATTAACTGGTAGAAACTGATATGAGATGTTTGCTTTAGTCACAATTTGGCTGAGAACTACTGTATTTTGAAATTCTGACTTCGCGTTGCAAGGTGACAGCTGTCAGCTACGGTTCCTGCCACCCGTAAGCATCATGCAGAGACTTGAAACAATTTCATGCAATGAATTTGCTTTTTATTTGCTTTCAGAGACTTAAGAAGCATATATACAGAATTAACAGTACTTCCTATGCTTAGCATATTGTCTCATTCATGATGCAGAATAAGAGGAACAATAATTATTTGTTTCGTTGATGAATTCATACCACGCTTCAGAATCCTTACAGAGTTATTATCAATAACGGGTCACGTACGGATACTAAAATGTTTTCAGTTCACTCTTTTTGCAATAAAAGGTTAGTTTTCTTTACCAGGAATATAACGCAGCAGAGAAAGCACTTTTCACTTTTCTTCAAAATAAATTTCAAGAAATCTCACCAAAGTTAACCTCAAATTGGATGAATCCACAAGTAGTGTGATAGTCTTTTCTGAAGGCTAGCAATGCGAAGGAAAATTCAATTCACTGTCACTCACTGCTGCAAACGGGAGTATTTTTTCTTTGTATCCGAGTACATCTTAACTGTTTCTCCAGCAATCCTAGACAGATTTTCGGAGATAATTCTCTTGACGAATGTCTATGGTCTACACCTTCCGACAAGGTTCTTCGCAGTCGCCATGGCCAAAATCACATTGTACCGGCTGTTCTTTAGTTTCTCAAATATGTGAAAAAAACTGACAATTTGCGATCATATATTCCCCTCAGTGTTAAGGGTGATAATGAATCTTGTCTTTAAATGTCAGACATGTAGAACAATCCAGATGAATGCCTTGGATTATAAAGGATTGAAGAGCGCATTGATTGGCAACAACAAATTAGAAGTTTCGTGAACCAGGAAACCTCCAACAACATGCGCAATGCATGCCTGTCGACAGAGAGTCTTTAAGATGAAATAGCCGTGTTTAGATCAAACTCAGAAGGGAAGCGTTTCTGAAATTCCTTTTCAAAATCTGTTTGAAGCTGTTTGAAGCGGGAAACCAACTTAATGCAGGCATACTGAGCCAATCAGCATCCAGTAATCATGCCCTCTATATTACCAAAAGTGCTGTCATGATTAGAAAAAATGCCCTCTGTCTCAGCCAATCAGCATTCGGTAATTTTGCCCTGTATGTGATAATCATTGGAAACACACAATCCCTCTCTCCTTTTTTTTCGTTCAGGGAGGGCAGCTGTAACACAGGCTATACACAACATTGTGAAGAAGAGCTTATTTAATTACATGCTGTCCTCTTTTTGGCAGCATAAACATCTGTATACATTGTAAACGTATACTGAGTGCAACCTATCTTTCAAATACTGTCTTTGGTCCATTACAAGGAATATGCCACACAGATAGCAACAAGTCCTTAGTGTTCATGCCTTGCTGATTTTAACCAACATAACATGTTGCAAGGACAGATTGAATGCAAAATAAATAGGTGTATGAACTGGGGTGGAGGGGGGGGGGGGGGAACGAGGGGGGCTGCAGCCCCCTTAGCTATGGAAATTATATGATTTTTTGGGCAAAACACCAATGACTCGGGCAACGACACTTGAGAGAAAACATTACAAAATAATGCTCTTTGCATAATTTCCAAACTTGTAAATAACATTTTTAGCTAGTTACTTTTTTTAGAGTTTTTTCTTTTAATAAGTTTTAGATTCTACTCGGATTGAGACTGTTGATAGAGTATGATTGATTGATTATGTAAGCTTAGAATATAACTATTTTAGTTTCATTAGATGTGAGAATTGTGACCATTTTTGTTTTTCATGCAATTTGAGTGCATTTGCATCCTGATTTGAACACTCTTGCATTCGGGCATTGCATAAAGTTTCGGGCAAGAAGGTCACCACCATGAAGTCCGAAGGTGGGTAGGGGGTCCAACAGAGGGTAGGGTGCCTATCACCCACATTGGGCAAGCATTGCATTCCCTCCAGGGGTACAGTTAGCAGTTTTGGACACTATGTTCCTTTCTGTCGCACTTAAGTCACAGTAACGGATTTGGTGTCTTGGCAAGACTCAGATTTTATCATTCGTCACCCTTTTAATGGCCTGAGTACAGACTTTACCTTACAATGTTTTGCTACTGTTAGTGTTTGTGTATTTACATTGTATAACTATTTTTATAATAACTGCACTTTTGTAGGATGAAATCAAATCCCTTCAAAACACAGTAGATCGACTGAAATCTGAAAATAAGCAGCTTCACGAGAAGATGATTGAACGAGAAAGAACAATGGCCTCTATGGACTTTACAAGCAGACATGGGACCAAGGAAGACGGTGCTAATAAACTGGACATTGACATGTTAGTAAAACTCACAACCAGGTTACAGAAAGCAAGTCACACTTACGAAAGTCTAAGAGGGGATATGGACAAGATCAAAGAGGTACTTGGCTGCATATAATGTGTGTTCTATTTACTCATAGCATTTTATTACCTTGTGATATTATTCCATTATTCATTATTTACCCTAAGATAAAGCCCAGGCTTAGGGTTAGGATTAGGTTACAGTTTGGGATAAAGAGAAAATAAAATATTATAATGTGGCATAAATTATTGTTTGTAGGATAACAAGAGGCTGCAAGAGGAAAACAGGAATCTTACGAGAGAAAACTCTCGCCTTAAAGATGACCCAAAGTTTTCCAAGTCCCCTCAGAGGTGTGGGTTTGTTGTGATTTTAAGATGATTTCCACAGAACATTTGAGCAATAATGGCAAAAATTAAGTTACCAAAAAACCTCATTGCATGGCAATATTTTGAATACAGTTAAGAAGGACTTACCAAGACTTTAGTTCCAAGTTGACCCTGTGAGGGAAAATTGAACTTGAAGTTATCCATATTTCAAGTAAAACAGATGTTTAGCATTAGTTAAAAACAATTATAACACATGCTTTAAGAATTCTTATGAGGTTTGACAGTTACTTTCTCGGGAATGCTTGAGAATTTAATTGCAGAGTCACACGCAGAAATGAACTAAAGTGAGTTGTTTTCAATAGCATTCCAAACGTTACTGTGCTATGAGTAGATTTTTAGTAAATAATTTTTGTACGTATTGCTCAAACTTTGAACGGAATCTGTCTTGATCCTTTGTTTATCTTGCCAATGTGAATAAATAGGAATAATTGGAAAAGCTAGTCAATCAATTTATTAATGCCTTCACCAGTGACAAAAGCACAAGTACAAAATGCTTTATTTTGCCACTCATGAAAACTAGGCTTAGTAAGTTAGAATCAATTTCTATCACTGATTTAGATTTCTGATTATTTTATCAACTAATTGATAATGGTATGCACCTTAGGTGATTTTGATATTTTCTGCACCACATTGATTTCTGGCTATTTTTCACAAAGTCGTGTTCATCTTGTTGTTGTAACTTGTGCATTAAACATCTCTGAATGCCTACCAAAACACTTCTGTTAGAAAATTACCTGCCGTCAGATACATGAATGTTCTTCTTAAGTTGAGATCTTGCAAAACTCTGTAAGGTACCATAACCAGCCTTTTATCAATGAAGGTATGGAATGCAGACACTGATGAAATATTGTGATTTCTTGGCTGACAACCGAGCAGCTAAGCCTCAGTATAAGTAGGTTGAGTTTAAAACATTACTTCATAGATTTAGAAAATTTGTATTTTGGCTACATTCAGTGCAAGAACCCCTGCAATTAAATGTTTCAAAATGTCATTAATTCCTCTTTAGGTTCAGCCACTATACAATGGCAGGTCTTCAGACAAAAGTAGGTCAGTATGAGCGTGAAGTTCAGCAACTCAGAAAAGCATTACAAAAGAGCGATAACTACATAGAGGACCTGACAAGCAAGCTGGATGTGCCGACAGGACAGTCTGTTGTCAAGTCTAAGAGAGGCCAACCCAGATCAAGCTCAGTGCCAAGTTCCTGCACAATAACAAGTCTTTCAGAGGACAAAGATTCATCGGAGAATGGCACTGCTACCAAAAGTACAGATGATGTCCAAGAGGTAGAAAATGTCGATCCACCAGAGGATGCAAGCCCTGGCAATGATGGGGATCAAAAGAAAAGGTCTTCAACTGCAGGTGATAACGAGAATGTCATGTCTAATGGTCATTCTCCAATCCTTGCACCAATGAACAATGAAAGGTTCTCGTTAGAATCAACCACTTCTTTTGCAGATGAAAGAGCATCTGGTCTGAGCTCCCGACGAAGTTCCGAGGTCAGTCTGTATGGTCAAGACTTGGAAATCCCCCCTGGACCACTTACAAGCTCTCTCAACATTCTGGAGCCTGTGGAGGGGGAGGCACTTGATCGACCCCCATCTCGAGGAGAGCTGTTGTTACTTGGTGACCCTTCTTCTAGGAGACAGGAGAAGCCCCCACTAGAAGAAAACCTGAATATGTTCACTGCAAGTCGACAGCTGATTATGATGAGTGAGCGCAGGGCAAGGCAGAGGGATGTAATGGATCCTAGTAGATTACGAGATTTTAGTGAATGTTCACCAAGCAGCTCTGACGGAGGGAAAAGGAAATCACTGGACGCAAAGTCTCTTGATTTTGATATGTTCACCAGTGCCGCTGACGAAGATTCACCAAGCAATTCTGTTTCACATGAATCTCCTTCTTACAGCAGAGAAGCTGAGAGTGGTTCCCCTTGTTTTCATACTTTCTCGTTGGCTAAAATCAAGTCAGAAATAGAGCTAGGCCATGAGGATGAGAGTGCCCCCAAAAAACCAAGAGTAGAGGCTGATGAGTATCCAGATACTGTAGAGAGCGATGACCAGGGAAAACCTTGAGTCCTCCAGTGACTACCTTTGTTCACATGTGTAGTGTACCTTCATATTCTCATTATCAGTAGCTGCATCATGATGCAGTGATAAAATGTTTCTGATTGATCTTTTCTTAGTTCCTGTTACATATAGCTGCAACATGATCACAGTAGTGTCCAATTACTGTAATCAAGTTAAACCTTGTAGTTTCAAGTTGATTTTGGAAATTACTTGGCTGCTTGATTTCATTCATGTAGTCCACTCACTCTAGATACTTTAAGTAATTTATTGCAAATTAAGAATAAGAAGTAAGTTATTAGTTTCAAAAAGTTCAAAAATGAAGTAATTTGTTATTCCCATGGCAAATGATTTTTAAGTGATGCTTTATACTTTCTCCAGATTATGCTGCTAATACTTTTAGACAAGCAATGACTTAGATGCCCAAACGGTTATGAGCCCCCTGAAGATAGTTTGTTATCTACTTTTTGATAAATAGATTCTGTCATGATTATGCAAACCAATTTGTTATACCATTCGGAATCAGTCACATTTACTTCACTCTCAGAACAATACCAAATTAATGTATACCATCCCTCCTGGATTATCTGGAAGAGAGCATGTGTCCCACATGTGAAGGAAGTGCTAAGAGTGCATTTTTCACTCTGATTTTAGCTGATTTTGGGGTGACACTTAAACAATATTTGATGCATTTTTTTTATTATTTGGTGAAACCCTTCTTACAACAACTTTTCTTTAGGGAGGAAAATTGGCAACCTCCCAGATTTTCTTCTTTTAGGTTGGAAATGTGCCAACCTAAATGTGAAAAAAAAAAGGATTATATATTTCTCACTTATTTTGAGTGGTATCAGACATTGGTTCCCCTCAGAATCGGATAGGAATGCAATGCTAATACTGTATTTTGTGCTTTATTGTTCTTCCTAAATGTGGGTGCACATTACATAGGCCCATTCTGATTATTTAGAGTTAGCTTCATGCACACTTCTCAAAATTGTTGAAGTGTATGAAGGAAATGGTCAGGGAAGTTTATCCTCAATTTGACATTGAGTTATTTAAGTATTATGAGAACATCTACATGCAAATTACTTTACATGGCATTGCTCAATCTAACACTGTAATACTCTGCATTTCAATCATTGAAAGACAGAAAATTGCAGTTTTATACATAATACGTGGCGTTTATGACAGTAGCTCACATTTTGTAGTATTCATAACATTTAGTAACAAGTTGTTTGATTCCATTTTGTCCCTGGACACTAAAATATTTTATTTTAAGTTATGAGTTGATATTTGGTAGTGCCATGAGTGTACAGAGCCCCTTTAATAAGACTGTTACCATGTCGTCATAGTCAAATTTGACCAGTCCCATTATTGAGATGGATAAACAGTGTAATTAAGTTCATGTTTTAAGTCTGAACGCTTTTTTCAGCTTTTCCGAGCTTTACAGCTGTAGATAACAGCAACAGTGGCATAAGATGTAAAAATGTACTGGTGACTACCATGGTGCATATAGATTTCCAAACAGTATTCATCCAAGTTTTCGCCCACTGAATTTTGACAAATAGGGAAGACTGTGGGTGCATTATCCCTGAACACCAGGAAATTTCTATACTGTAGATTATAATGCACTCAATTTGAGGTTTTAAACTAGATTTCTGACAATTTTTAATGGGAGTAAACAGTAAAATCACAAGATCATGACTCTAACTATTAGTAATTACTTGTTTAGCAGTGCTAGGTAACAGTAGCCCTTGAAATGAATTGGAGATGTAGGAATGGGGTAGCTGTGGTGTAATTTTGAGTAGCTGTATACCTTGTATGACTACATGTAACAACTTTTGAGGTCGATACTAATGCAAATATTCTAAATGTCATTTTTTTAGGGTATAGAATATTTAGAAATTATGCAGAGTAGGCTGGGAGAAATTTTGCAATAGTCTGTAAGTCATGTGCGAAACTGATAAAAATACAAAGCATCCACTACTAAACACAGTGAGAGTGTTGTTATGTTATAAAACGAACATTTTTCACCTCTTACTGTCACCACACTGCTTGTGTTATTGCAAGTGAGTCAGATTTTCCTCTCTGTAGATTAATTTTCACTGGTTTAATTATGAACAAAAACATACCCAAAAAATTATTAGGATAGCTTCTAGTTTTTCAAGTTAATTTCTGTAACTTTCTAACTCCTTTTACTCCCAGGGTCAACTGGAACATTTTCCTTATTGTGTTTACATACGTTTTGTTTAATTAATTTAGTTTCAAAGGGCCTGAAGCATGGTAACACTCAAGCCCAGCTTTGATTGACAGAAAACAAGTGCACATTCAAAGAATTTAGCAAAATTACGCCTCATTTTTTGGCTTTATTATATGACTGAGATTGGGCCAATTTATCGTTAATTTTTAATTTGCCCTGCGGTGTAGATTAATGTAGGCACATTCATAATTCTCTCAGTCAAATAAGGATTTACACTACACATGATCAGTGAAAATTCTTCTAAGTGTACCAGTACTTGCCTAAAGGCTTGTGCAATTGGAGGGAATTGTCAAATATAACTTGTAGTGTAAATCCTTAATTGCATTCCCATTCATATGATTTCCTATGATAATAATTTTAACTGACTTCGTAATTTTAACAATATTGTTTAGCATCATGGACATGTAGTGCTATTAAAATGTTGCTGTTGTGTTTTGGACGCATTGCGAGCCTATTTTAGCGAGGTCAAATAACAATAGGCCCGCAATGCATACAAACTGCTGTATCTCTGCACCGAATAACCAGGACATTGTGGTTTTCAAGTCACCAAAAATCTTTTGTTACAGAAAGTAATTTTCAGTTGGTTCCAAGTGAAAACAACAGTTGTGAGAAATCAATTTTGACTGGTTGGGTATACCAAGCAAGCCCATATATGCTCCCAAATATTTTGGATGTTGCACTTTATGGTACTTAAGGCTCTATTAAATTATTAAAATTCTCTGTTAAGACGATCAAATGGTTCATGCTCAACCTGCTTACTTGCATTGGATTAAATAGGAATATATGACTGCTGGGAGTTAGCCCTTTCAGGGTTTAAAAACCGTGAT